>NC_082732.1:32382042-32688229 GCF_030144855.1 Hypanus sabinus | reverse complement strand
ATAGGTGTCCTTAGAAGCTTTATCTGATTGTTGTGTAGATTTTTAATGTCTGTTGTTCCTTTTCCCTCTTCTGTCCTAGGTAGTTTAATCTAAGTGTGAGTATACATAATGTTTTATGAAATTTGTCATTTCAGTTCTTATTTTTCTTTGTAAATTTTCCAGATTGGTTTTGGACCAAGATATTATATCAAATATATACATTAATATAGGTATAACAAAAGTGTTTATTGCCTTTTATAGTTTTTTCTGTTAAGCTCTGTTTGGCAGATTTTCTTAAGCCTTGATGTAAATTCTGTCAAAAGTTTTTTCTTTATTGTACTGATCTATTTTCTTTGCTTGTTGATATCCCAGATATTGATATGTTCAATATTCATCCATTAGTGTATTGTATCCTGCTGCTCTGTTTTGAATTCTATTAGCTCTATTGCACCTTTCTTTATGTTTAATGTTCTGCATTTATTTAGTCTAAAGTTTATATTTATATCCTTCAAAAATAGTTCTAATATTTGAATTAATTGCTTTAGCTTTACTGATGAAGGAGCATATAATTTCAAATCATCCATGTATAGAATGGTTGTTGTTGTTATTATTATTATTATTATTATAAAATTTGCTGCCTTTCATCTGTCAAGGCATTGGTTTGCCTACAAGGAGATAGACCAGGCCTTCAGTCAGTCCGATTCTTTCTCCCCCCCCCCCCCCCGTTCAGATTTTCTTTTGTTATTTCAGAAGAGTTCAGTATCTGTAAGAATCTTAAGTTAATCTCATGTTGTTATTTTTGGACTACTTTGTCTGAAACTGCAAAAAAAAAATTTAAAAGTACCCCTACAGATAAAATCTCACATCTTTATTGCCTATAGATAGGAATAAACAGTCGATGTTTGGGCCAAGACCCTTGAAAGGGCTCAGGATTAAACGTCGACAGTTTACTCCTTTCCATAGATGTTGCCTGACTTGCCAAGTTCCTCCAGCATTTTGTGAGACTATAATTGTATCCTGGTCAGTCAACTCATTCCCCATTCCCATTTACCTCTCTCACCTTATCTCCCTACCTGCCTTTCACCTCCCTCTAGTGTGTTGGTCACCCACCTTTTTAAGCCCAAGGTCCCCTACCTCAGCCTTAGTGAAAGGCAAGATCTACCTACTAAATCGTTTAGAGAAAAAACAACTCAGATTATACTTTCAACTTGAGGCCTTTTACTGTATTTGGGCTAATTGTATTTAAGTTACATTAAATGCTTTAGTCAAACTTTCAAATTAATTCAACCAAGAAAACACTGTAACTAGCATATCACACAGGGCAAAGCTGTCTTTCTTTAAGAATATTACAATACTTCATACCTTTAATTCTAAGTTTCATTATTTAATTTTATTTCAACATGAAAAATAAATGAATAAAAATTGACTGTTGCACTCAGTATGATGACTGGGGCTGAATACTTTCTGCTAATTCCCTGAAATTTGGCTTATAACTACAGACAGCCAGTCTGAGACAGTCTGTGAGGTGTCTGTCAATAAGACAGCTCCCATACTTAGATTTAATAATTTTCATCTGTGAAAATGCAATTTCACACAGATAAATTGACCCGAAGTAGGCACTGACTTTTAGCCGTTAGGTCTGTCATAAACCCTAAATCCAGTAGCCATGCATCATCTGACAGTTCCTCATGCTCCTTGTTTCTTGTCGACAAAAAAGTCTTTATTTCAGGCAGCAAGTCAACAAATCGTTGCAGCACTTTGCCACGACTCAACCACCGAACATCAGCATAAAGAAGTATGTCTCCATAAGCGGCATCAAGCTCATCCAATAACACGTTGAATAAGTGGTGCTGAAGCGCTTTTGCTCGGATCAAGTTTATCAGTTTGACCACCAGTGTCATTACATGAGAAAAGTCCATGACCTTCCCAGCCAAGGCTTGCTGATGAATCATACAGTGATAATCCAGGAAGTTGGGAAAATCAGGGTCATTACAGCACAGTGCTATAAAACTGGGCAGAAAGAACGGAAGTAAAACCCTGCAACCCCGGAAACAGCATCTCTTTACAAACAGCTTTCCATAGCAGGAGTATTGATATATTACCATTATCCTAATTAGTATTACTTATTTTTATAATGCTCACATTACAACAGTATCTGTGTATTTATTTTTCTTTTTTTTTCGGGATCTACTGGGAAAGTCTCAAAGATCGACCAGTCGATCACAATCGACTGGTTGGCAACTACTCGATCACTACTCTAGTGCTCCTTCCCCTTTTCTTTTTTCCCTTGGCCTTCTGTCCTATTCTATCAGATTCCTCCTTCTCCAACCCTGTATCTCTTTCACCAACCAACTTCCCAGCTCTTTACTCCACCCCTCCTCTCCCTCTTGGTTTCACATATCACCCTTTGGTTCCCTCCCCCGTTTTCTTATTCTGACTCCTCATCTTTTTGCCAGTTCTAATGAAGGGTCGCGGCCCGAAACATCAACTGTACTTTTTTCCATAGATGCTGCCTGGCCTGTTGAATTCCTGCAGCATTTTGTGCGTGTTGCTTGGATTTCCAGTGTCTGCAGATTTTCTTTCTTTCTTTTTCAATCTTTTTATTGAATTTCATATATAAAAAAAATAACATAATAATGAATAGGTTATAAATGCATAAGACTTGAAATTGAATTAATAGTAGGATAACAATATCCTATTAAAATATCCACAGAAAAACATAATACATTATCAATCAAGTCTATAATAATTATATGAGAAAAATAAGAATAATCATCAAAAGAAAAAGAAAAAAAATTATAAAAATACAGGCAAAAAATATATATTAAGAAAAAAAATACTAAACTAAACTAACATGGGCAATAATAACAGTTTATTTGTATATGATAGTGCCGAAAACTCCGGAACTCCATACCAGAACAAGAATCGACAGAGAGAAGGTCTGGGAAAGGTCAAATTAATTCATATAAAAATGTCGAATGAACGGTCCCCAAGTTTCTTCAAATTTAACTGATGAGTCAAAAATAGTGCTTCTAATTTTTTCCAAGCTCAGATAAGACATAGTTTGAGAGAGCCACTGAAATGTGGTAGGAGGATTTACTTCTTTCCAGATTTTCTCATGTTTGTGATTGGACTTCCTGAATAATGTTCAGTTTCCAGCTCAGAGTAAAGTATTCCAACATGCCCCTACAAATGAGTCAAAGACTTTGAGGAGTGTATAACCATTCAATTGTGACAAGTAACTCTGTGCACAGTATCTTAATTTTCATAGAGAAGAAATGTTTATTATGATTTTATTAATTATACATTTGGTAAATTAGTTCAAAGTTTTATCTTCTCCTCATAACTGTTTTTCTTCACCCTTACAGGTCAAGCAACTGCACTACATTTAATGTAGTGTATCATAAGGAAACCAGTGCTTTATTAACCCATTAAAATTTTATGGCAAGAAAATACATAAAATTGTTAACCTTTGTGATTAAAAGCTTCCTGAGCATGTTGCTAAGCCAATGTGCCAGGAAGATCCTAGTTTAAGAGCAGTATAGTTTAATTTCTGCTCAAGTAATGCTTTGCAAATCCCAGAATTTCAAATTCAGATTGGGAGAAAAAAAAGGCAAATGCTGTTCTCAATAATAAGTAGTGCTGGGATTTTTATGTGAGGGCACTGCTGATGTCCAGGTTAAATTTCATGGAAGCACTCACATATGAAAAAATAGTCACCATTATCAAGCATGATCAATATCTGTAAAACTAAATCCCAATTTGGGCACAGATTCTGGGAATCACATAGGAATATAGTACTCATCTTAGAAACTTAACTTGATGTCTGTATTATGCAAACTCAGTCCAAGCCTAGTTTGACCTCATCTAAAGTAGGCTCTGTACTAATTTTAAGATGTTGTATTCCTTATTCTTTCCTTGTGCTGAATCTTTTTAAAGTAATTCTTTGGAAGTGTTCATGATTTTTTACAAGCACTGTCAATTCTCTTGAGATAAATCTGAAATTGAAAAGAATTGAAGTAAATTTGAACTTATTCCCATGAAGTAAGTTTTCATTAGCCCACACTTGGAATATTATGTTCAGTTTTGGTCACCTCATTACAGGAAGGATGTGGAAGCTTTAGAGAAGGTGCAGAGGAGATCTACCTTGAAAATTTGCTTGAAATCTTACCTCTCACCTCAAAGCTATATCCACCCTGAGTAAAAGAATCTAACCATCTATCTGACTCTGCCTTTCATTATTCTATATGCTTCTATCAAGTTACCTCTTGGACTCTGAGGCAAAAGAGAAAAAAATTGAGTTTGTTCAACCTGTCTTTATTGCTAATACAGTCGGCCCTCCTTATCCGCGAGGGATTGGTTCCGGGACCGCCCGCAGATACCAAAATTTGCAGATGCTTAAGTCCCTTATTTAACATGTATCTCTGTGGTGGTCTTTGGGACCCAGCGGAACCCCAGACTTTATTTAACATGCCTCCGTGCGGTGAACATTAGGACCTGGTGGCAGACTTTGAATCCGCAGTGTTTCTGTTCACGAAAATAATCACAATCACTATTGAAAATAAGGTGAAAGTAATAAAGCGATCGGAAAGAGGTGAAGCGCCGTCGGTCATTGGAAAAACGCTAGGCTACAGTCGGTCAATGATCGGAACAATTGAATGAAGCATATGAAAGGCCCTGCTCCGATGAAAGCTACTAAGCAATGAAGTGGTTTAATATTTGAAATACGTACGTTTCTTAAGTGTTTTATATGCATAGAAAGGTAAAATATGTACTATATACTAAGAAAAACCTTTGACTAACTGACGCTAAATAATACCGGATGTACCTGGTCCGAATTCAAATCTGACTTAAGGATGGACTCAGGAATGGAACTCATGCCTGTACTTTAAAGTCATTTCTAGATTACTTATAATACCTAATACAATGTAAATGCTATGTAAATAGTTGTTATACTGTATTGTTTAGGGAATAATGACAAGGAAAAAATAATCTGTACATGCTCAAACAACAAGTGTTGGAGAGAGAACTTCCGGGTTTTCCCGATCCACAGTTGGTTGAATCCACGCATAAGGAGGGCCGGCTGTACTCCCTAATCCAGGCAACATCCTGGTGAGCCTCCTTTACACTGACAGTGCTTCCTGCAACGTGGCATCAGAGCAACACACAATACTGGAGCAATACACAATCTCTTAGTATCTTTCCCTTCAGTTAGTCCTGACGAAGGGTCTCGGCCCGAAACGTCGACAGTGCTTCTCCTTATAGATGCTGCCTGGCCTGCTGTGTTCCACCAGCATTTTGTGTGTGTTGACACAATACTGGAAATGTAACTAATCAAAGTTCCAGACAACTGCAACATGACTTCTCAATTTTTACACTCAGCTATGTTTGATGAGGGCAAGCATGCCAAACTTCACAAACTTATCTGCTTGTTTTCCCACTTTTAGGGAGCTATGGATTTGTGCCCTAAAGTCTCTCTGTATTTCTCTGTCTGTGTAGCACAGATATGGTGGGCCAAAGGGCCCATTTCCACTCCATGCTATATGCTCCTTATTTTAAGGGTCTTGAAGTAGGCTGACTTTGGATCCTTTGAAGTGTAAATGATTGAAAGGTAACATACTGGTTCTTGAGGGGCCATGACTGGATGAATGTGGAAACAATGTTACTTCTGGTGAGAGACTTGAAAAAGAGTAAAAAAAAATTAATATCAGGGGGCACTCATTTAAACTGATGAGCCTTTTTTTATGGTCCTCAGATGGTCTTGAGTCATTGGAAATCTATTCTGAAATGATGAAGCCAAATGGGCTAGGAAGATCCAAATTTATAGCTGTATATTCCTGGTAAATATACAGTTAATTTCTGATTGGCTGATGCTTGACAGGTTTCAGTATTAAAATGCAGAAAACGTACTATCCTAAATAGTAATCACTACTAGAAAATCTTTTGCTAGGACAAATGGTTGAAATTCCTGGCAACAGACAGGAGGGTTAGAGGTAGAAAGACACTTGATAGGGAAGGAGGTAAAAGAATATTGGAGTGGACAGGAATGGTGAGTTGAGGTTACAGTCAAATCCAGTCATGATATTAAATGGGAGGGTAATCTGAAGAACCAGCTGTTCTGCATGTATTCCTAGTTTGTATGCTCTATTGTTTAATTTTTTAAACTTTATTTAATCCTTTTAGAATTTACTTGTTTAGGTTTTGATAAAACTTGTTATGCTCCTCATGGCTTCTAAAAATAAATGTATTTATTCCAATATATTTATTATATTTATATAATATATAAATATAATTTATATAATAATATATATAATAATAATAATAAATATATTTAAATAATAAATATATTATATTTATTTATTATTTCTATATGTGCTCTACAGTATTATAGTTGTCATATGTTGGACAGATGGCCCTACATCAGGGGTATCCAAACCTGCTTATGCCATGGAAGAATACCATTAATCATGGGGTTTGTGGAACCCTAGGTTGGGAACCACTGCCCCAGATGATGGCTGTCTGTGAGATATTTACTGTCTTAAGATCAGAATCAGACCTCATTCTAACCTAGTGTTATATAGAATGGGAGCAGGCTTCTGGCCCGCTGGGCACATTTCAGAAGACCAGACTATATAACATCATGATGTCTTCACAGCATTAGCACACATCAAACAGAGAGAGGAACTTAACTGCCCATTTAATGGCTGTGTTATTTTACTCTATTACAGAATTCCCTTTGTTCCACCCACTTCCCTCCTATGCCTTCTCTGCAACTTACACTAATTTGCTTTATATAATATAGAATGGTGCCGGTGAGCCACACCAACATTCTGTGGGCTACATACAAAACTTATAAATATACTTCTTTTGAATTACTCTGACTGCAATCAACATATATTTGAACCAACTTAATGAACTACAGATTTCATGAACTGAAGGACTCGACGGACTTAACTCTCAAGCAAGCAGGTATGGCACCTTTAAGTGGGCAAAGGTGACTCCAAGCCAGGCTGAAACACAGAGGGATGAGCCCCCCCCCCCCGCCCCAGCCAGCATCTTGTTAGTAAATGTGCAGTCACTGGAGAATAAAATTGAGGACCTAAGGGCAAGATTGCTGTGTTGTGTGTTTTACCAAGATGTAGCTTACTCATAGTATACCAGATACAGTAATCAGACCTGAAGGCTTCTCGATACACTGGATGGACCGAATTGCTGATTCGGAAAAGTCCAAAGAATGGGGAGCAGGAGTGTGTGCTTCATGATAAGCTCTCTTTGGTGCTCCAATATGGTGGTTTTGTCATACTCGTGTTCTGCTGACCTTGAACACCTTACGATCAAATGCTGACCATTCTGTTTACCAAGAGATTCCTCCAATATCCTGACCACAGTTTACATGCACATACATACCATCAGCAGCTGACTATAATCAGGCCTTTGAGAGAGTGCATGATATTGTAACCAAACAAAAGAAACAGGCCACCCTGACACATTTCAAATTGTAGCTGGGGATTTCAATTAGGCTTGTTTCTAGAAATCCCAGCCCAGTTATCATCAGCATATAATCTGTAGCACCAGAGGTCCCAGCACACTCAACCACTGCTATAAGGAATCCCACCCTACCTTTCTGTACCCAGACTGCATTTCAACAAATCTGGTCACTTGTCTGTCCCTTTCCTACCTGATTAGAGGCAGAGATTAAAGGGCACGGCTCCAGAAATTAGGACAGCAAGAGGTGGTCGTGAGAGGCAGAGGAGCAGTTAAGGGACTGCTTCGAGACAGTGCCCTAGGCCAAATTCAGGGACTCATCTGTGGATTTGAATGAGTACACCATGGTTGTCACAAATTTTTAAAAAACAATTGTAGATGAGTGTGTCCCCACAAAATCATTCAGAGCCTTCCTCGACCAGAAGCCTTGGATGAACTTTGAGATCAGCAGTCTGCTGAGGGCCAGATCAGAGGCTTTCAAGTTTGGCAACCAAGGAAGTTACAAGAGTTCTAGGAAAGCTGTGTATGAGTCAAGTGGAAAATCCAGACTAAACGTGAATCAATGGGGGGTGCTCAACAGCTGTGATGGGGCTTGAACACTATCACTGCTTGCAAAGTGAAAACCAGCGACATAGCTGACAACAGGGCTTCACTTCCAGATGAGCTCAGTGTCTTCTGTGTGCTCTTTGACCATGACAAAGAGTACACAGAATTCCCACAGCCCCTGATGACCCTGTGATTTCAGTCTCTGAGGCTGATGTGAAAGCATCCTTCAGGAGGGTGAACCCATAGACAGCACCCAGCCCAGAATGGGGTACCTAGCCATGTACTAAAGACCTGTGCTGATCTTTAACCTCTCGCTTTGGCAGTCTGAGGTACTCAGCTGCTTAAAACAGACGTCAGTTATACTGGTACTTAAGAAAAATGCAACCTGCCTCAATGACTATCATCCAGTAGCTCTTACATTCACAGTGATGAAGTATTTTGAGAGGTTGTTGATAAAACTTATCAACTTCTGCCTGAGTAGTGCCTTGGATCCACTCCAATTCGCCTACCCTCAGCATAACAGGTCCACAGCAAATGCTATTTCATTGCCTCTTCGCTCATCCCTGGAACATCTGGACAGCAAAGATGCATACATGAGGATGATCTTCAGTGACTACAACTCAGCATTCAATATTATCATCCCCTCAAAACTAATCAATAAGTTTCTAAATCTCGGGCTCAACACCAGCTTGTGCAATTAGATCCTTGATTTCCTCACTTGCAGAGCCCAGTCAGTTTGGATTTACAACAACATCTCCTCCACAATCTCTATCAGCACAGATGCATCACAAGGCGGTGCGCTTAGCTCCCTGCTCTACTTGCTTTACTCTTATATGACTGTGTGACTAACTCCACATTTGTAGGCCAAATCAAAGGTAGTGATGAATCAGCATATAGGGGGGAGATTGAAAGTCTGGTTGAATGGTGCTACAACTTCTTACTCAATGTCAGCAAGACCAAGGAGCTGATTATTGACTTCAGGAATAAGAAACTGGAGGTCCTTGAACCGGTCCTCATCAGGGGATCAGAGGTGGTGAGGACAGCAACTTTAAATTCCTTGGTATTATCATCAGTCCTGGGCTGGTACGTAGACCAAAGTCCTTGAATGGAAAATACTACAAGAAGTAGTGGATAAGGCCCAGTTGATCAAGGGTAAAGCCCTCTGCATCATTGAGCAAATCTACACAGATTGCTGTCATAGGAAAGTAGTTTCCATCAGTGGGACTCCCCACCCCCCACCCCACACATCCATGTCATGCTCTGTTCTCGCTGCTACCATCAAGATGAAGGTACAGGAGCCTTAGGACGCACACCACTAGGTTCAGGAACAGTCATTAACCCTCTACCATCAGGCTCTTGAGCCAGAGGAGCTAACTTTGCTGAACTTCACTTGTCCCATCACTGAACTGTTCCCACACCTATGGACTCACTTTCAAGAACTCTTCATCTCAGGTTCTCTATAGTTATTGCTTATTTATTTATTATTATTACTTTTTTCTCTTTTGTATTTGCGCAGGTTTTTTTTGTCTTTTGCACACTTGATATCTGTTCTGGTGTGTGCAGTCTTTCATTGATTCTTTTGTGGTTATTGGATTTATTGAATATGCTTGCAAGGAAACGAATCTCAGAGTTGCATATGGTGCCATATATGTACTTTGATAATAAATTTGCTATGAACTTTATATCTTAGTTAAAATGAAAAGACTGATCTAAAACGATAACTGTTTCTGATCCCACATTATACTATCTGACTTGTTGTGTTTTTCTAGTATTTTATTTTTCCATCACAACAAAGAGTTACTTAAACACCAGTGTTCTGAGAACTTATCATCATTTTTCTACAAAAAATAATTTTATTTTAGCATATACCAAGGAGGAATCATATTTAACTCTTTCCTTACACACGCCCACACAGTTATTCTCAGTGGGCTTTATTTTCATCAGGACAGGTTACTGTAGCATTTGTAGTTACTAATTTAGCATCTGTGGCTTTGCTTCTTGACCAATAAAAATTGAAAGCTGTTCAGAATAGCCTTGGAACTCAGTACTAATTTAAATATATCAAGGTTAATAATTCCAAGATGACAACCATATACACTTTGTTTTGAAATTACAATAAGATGTGGTTCATTAATTACTTGAAAAATTGGATAGATAACCTTGAGATAGAGATTTTTAATTACATAATGCAACCACTATCCTTCATTTCAAAGCATGCCAAAAATTATCAGTGGAGAAGAATGAAATCTACCATCTTCAATTTAGTGCTGGGCTTTTCTTTTCGTGCAGTTGAAATGTCTGCAGTTCTGCTAGTCAGTATTTCAAGAATGAATCTGCACTGATTCAGAGAAGTGGAGATATTCTGTAATCCTCCTTAGTAGTTCATTTATGTTAAAGACTGCTATTGATAGCTCAGTTCATACTCTTCTGAGGCCTAACAGTAAGTGACTGTTTATCGTCTACTTTTATGACCAATTAATCCTGTCAAGTTGCTTCAAAAGTCAGAGGAAGTCATCTAGTTGAAGAGCTAGATATGGTATACTGTGTGTAATTGGAAATGAGAGGTTTCATGAATTATTTCACAATTGTCCCTCTGTCTCTGATGTTGTCTATAACAAGCCTAGTTATTTAATGGCCTTAGACTTACTTTAGTTTACAAAGGAAGACTAGAATCATTCAGGCAGCATTTAATTAATCTGCAGCTGTTTCTTTCCTCTCTGCACTTTACATGGTTAAATTTAGCCCTGATTTATTAAAGTGATTAATTTGTGAATGCATAATTCTCTTCCAATTTTATTGTGAATATACAAGTTGCAGTTTCCTAATTAATTGTGGCTGGTGCGATCTCTCTGTGGTTCATGTCTGAAGCCTGATTTGCTGTTTCTAAAGTTGCATTTATTTATATGATTAATTCCAGGTTGTTCAATTCCCACATAACTTAACTCTATTTCTCAGGTCACATTTAGCAAACAAGAATGTTGTAATATTTAAATTTGTGTAAAATGCCTATTAGTGGCAGAAGATGGTTGTGGTCTTAAAGGCTAAACATTGCAAATACTGACAGAACCATAAAGAAAAGTAAACTAAGAACATCGATTTACTTATTATAAAACAAGTGCCAAACAAAATAATCCTCTCTGCAATTTAGTCTCTCTTTCAGGCCCTTATCTTCCCTTTGATTCTTTTTGCCACTTAACTGCACTGAGTAATTTACATTGGCCAACTAACTTATTGCTAAATCTTTGCAAAATAGGGCAAAACCAGAACGCTGTGTGATTGAGGGAGTTCAATCAAATTCCAAACAGATGGCACTTGGAGTTGAACCCAGGTCGCTGGGGCTATGTGACAGCCGCACCAGCTACCATATCAGTGTACCACCCAGGTTATGAACAACTTAGTAAGAGTATTGTAATAAGATTAAATGATTTAGTTTTAAGTTGCTGAGGGTGAGGGAGATATGGATAATATGAAATGAGTTAGTCTAATAAAGTGGGCCCAGGATTACTGTTTACCCAGGAAGTTGTTGATGAAAACATTTGGTTTATAATTTCAGGACCGTTAGATAGAATTGGAATTGATTATTTTAATTGTCACATGTACCAAGGCTAGTTTTGCATAATGTTCATACAGATCAATACAGTACATTGAGATAGTACAAGGCAAAACAACAACAGAATGCAGAATAAAGTGTAGCAGCTACATTGAAAGTGCAGGCAGACAGTAAGGTGCATGATTATAATGAGGTTGATTGTGAGGTCAAGAAGCCATTTTATCATAGGAGGGGTCGTTCAGTAGTGTTATAACTGCATAGAAGTTGGTCTTGAGCCTGATAGTTTTTATATCTTCTGCCTTTTGAAGGAGGGGAAGAAGAGAGAATATCTGAGGTGGGTTTATCTTTGGTTATGCTGGCTGCTTACTGAGGCAGCAAGAAGTATTGCCAGAGTCCATGTAGGGAGACTGGTTTCCGTTGTGGGTTGAACTGGGTCCATAACTCTCTGTAGTTTCTTGCATTCACAGGCAATGCAGTTAGTAAACCACGCCGTGGTGCATCTGGAAAGGATTGTATTGAAAAAAATTGGTAAGAGTTGATGGAGATGTGCCAAATTTCTTCAGCCTTCTGAAGAAATACAGGCAAAGTGAGTTTTCTTGACCATGATATGTAATAAGTTAGACCAGGACAGGTAATGTTTACTCCTAGGAACTTCAAGCTCTCAATGCTGGAGGCATTGCATGTGCACCGCACCTCACTGCTCCTCCTAAAGTTAATGGACATCTCTTTTGCTGACAATAAGGAAAAGGTTTTTGTCCTGACATCATGTCACTAGGCTCTTTATCTCTTCCTGTACATCTACTCATCATTATATGAGATTCGGCACATCACTGTAGTATCATCTTCAAACTTGTAAGTGGAGCTAGAGAGAATCTGACCTTGCAGTTATGAGTGTACAAGAAGTAGCAAGGTATCCCATTGCAGTGGGAGGTTTCAGAGTTTGGTAATAAGTTTGCTTGGAATTTTATTGAAGGTAGAGCTGTAGTCAATAAATAGAAGTCTAATGTACTATATGTGTCTTTACAATCCAGATGTTCCAGGGTTGAGTGTAGACCTGGGAGAAGATGTCCACTATAGACCTATTAAGGCAGTAAGCAAATTGTAGTGAGTCAAGGTTCTCTCGGAGGCTGGAGTTAATGTGTGTTGTGACCACCTTTTGAAATTCGTCATGTTGGTGGATTTCAGAGCCACTGGCCAGTAGTCATTAAGGCACATTACTTTATTTCTCTGAGATACTAGGATGATAGTGGTCTTCTTAAAACAGGTGGGAACCTCGGAGTGAAGCAGGGAAAACGTGCAAATGTCCCCACCAGCTGATCTATGCAGGATCTAAGGACACAGCCAGGGACATCATTTACACTGGAGGCTGTCAGGGTGGGTGGTGACAAACTAGACCTCTTCTGTTCAAAGCATGCATGGAATTTGTTAAACCCAATGAGAAGGGATGTGCTGTTGTCATTAATGCTGCCTGACTTCATTTTGCAACCCATTACATCATGTAAGCCCTGCCACAACTAACAACTGGTCTGGGACTCTATTTTAGACAGCTGTTGTCTCTTAACATCTCTGATCATTTTATATTGGTCACATCTCAGTTTCTTGTAAAGGTCAAGGTCACTTGATTTGAATGCTGCAGAGCTAGAGTTCAGTAGAGAATGGATCTCCCAGCGTATCGATAGTTTCTGGTTTAGGGTCATACATACTGAGAAAGAAAAACATGAAAAAGTTGTGAAATATAGGTCTGAGTTGTAACAAATATGCATTAGATCAGCCAGTGTCAGTGAAGAGTGCAGAGCTGAATTACTGTAATACTATAGGCAGAAGCTTATGACATAATTGTTATAAAGAGGGAAAACAAGTTATCTGAAATTGTTGAATTTAGGGTGAAGTCCTGCATGAACTAAAGATAAGATTCGATTTTTCAAGCACCTGTTTAAACATTGACAGAACAATGCAGGAAGTTACCGGTTGAAAGGATGGAGGACTAAAGTGAAAAGCAGTTGAAAGTTCAGGTTTTCACTGAAAATGATCAAAAGTGCTTTATAAAAGTCGCCCAATCTGCTTTTGGTTGCTCTAAGGTCACAGCAACCACATTGTGAGTGTCATTAGATTGTAAAATATACAACTGAATCATTATTTCACCTGGAAGGACTTTTTGGGTTTTTGGATGGGTGGGGGGTGGCGGTTGGTGGGTGGACAGGATAGAGATAAAAGAGCAAGGTGTAGCAAATCCTGAAATTGCATGTGAAGGAAAGAGGATAAAAGGAGAAGGGAAGAGATGATACAGAATAGTGGTAGAATTTCTTTGAAGTAAGCAGAAATTATGAAGGATTGGTCCACAATGTGGAAGGAGCTGCACAGAAATAAAGGGCCATGGGAAATCTATCCTTGATTTGTCCCAAGAGAGATGGAGTGAGATCAGAGATACTGGAAATAGATGATGCATGTTCAAGTGCTGTAGCAGCTATAGTAAAAGAGAATCCATTGTTAAGAAAGAAAGGAAGGCATCTCAGAGTCAATTATGTGAAAAGATGCATTATTGAAACAGAAATGAGTGAGGTGCATGAAGGCAGGTTGCAAGGAAGTGTGATAAACATATATGTAGGGTTCTCTGAGATTGTAATCAATGTTTGTTTTACAGTAGGTTATCCATCTGCTTGTTTCAGTTTTCATTCTGTCCACTGACATGAATTGATCTGAGGGGCATTTCCTATAGGTTTGATGTGCATTCCCCTTCTTTTATGTCTTCCTTTTCCCTCTATCTCTAAATGGTTCTAGTTATTCATTTCATTAAATAGCTTCATCAATAAAACTAACAAAGCAATTTCACTCCCACTGAGTTATTCCAATTGTCCTATCTGTCCACCTCTAACCACTCTAATACTTCAATTAAATCTTTTTTCCTCTTTTTTTTCTGATGAAGGGTCTTTAACCTTTTCATAAAATTCTTAGTGTTTTCAATTTTTATTTACAGCATTATGACAGCTGTTTTCTGTGTCACAGTGAGATGGGAGAATAGCAATATGTGATTTGTAGTATTTCTCATCATAAAAAAGAGAAATTATAATATCTAGTCACAGCATAGTCGTACAAACTTATAATCATCTAACCTCTTATTGATGACCTTGGCTGATTGCAAACATGGCCAAATGCCAACTGGTAATTGACCTAGCCCAACATATCAACAAAATAGAGAGAGTACAGAGGAGATTTACTAGAATGTTACCCGGGTTTCAGCACCTAAGTTACAGAGAAAGGTTGAACAAGTTAGGTCTTTATTCTTTGGAGTGTAGAAGGTTGGGGGGGGACTTGATAGAGGTATTTAAAATTATGACGGGGATAGATAGAGTTGACGTGGATAGGCTTTTTCCATTGAGAGTAGAGAGATTCAAACAAGAGGACGTGAGAGTTAAGGGGCAAAAGTTTAGGAGTAACTTGAGGGGGAACTTCTTTACTCAGAGGGTGGTAGCTGTGTGGAACGAGCTTCCAGCAGAAGTGGTAGAGGCAGGTTTGGTTTTGTCATTTAAAAAAAACTGGATAGGTATATGGTCAAGAAAGGAATGAAGGGTTATGGGCTGAGTGCAGGTAGATGGGACTAGGTGAGAGTAAGTGTTCATCACGGACTAGAAGGGCCGAGATGGCCTGTTTCCATGCTGTCATTGTTATATGTTTATATGTCCCAGCCCTCAGTCATATGAGGATAAGTCCTTGGAGTTGTGGCATTCAAGTCAGAGCATTGCCAAATACTGAATGCTTCCTAGAGGCATCACAGCCATTTATGCTGCTTCAGATTAAGTGATTGAGAAAGATTGCTAACCTTGACAATGAACTGTGACTGCATCCCCAACCATGTGAATTTCAGCTATACTGATCTTGCATGCTAGAACAGAAAAAAATGTGATTGGATATTGTGAAACATAGCCAAGAGTAGTTTCAGGATCTGGGAGTATGCTGGTATGACGGGATGTTAGGATTGTGTCTAGGTATTTGTTGTTTTAATAGAGTTAGCCACATATTGGGATTCATCAATTCACTACAGGGGTGCTCTTTAAAAAAATCTGCCATTTTGACTAATCTTTTGCCTTATGTGAGCCAAAATTCAGATTTAATGGAATTAGAGTCATTTAGGAAATTGTGTGCAGGATGCACATAAAATAGAAGAATTGAAATTTCATTCTTCTGACCAACACACACAAAATACTGGAAGAACTCAGCAGGCCAGGTAGCATCTATAGAAAAATAGAAAGAGACAGAAGGCCATGGACGAAAGAAAAAAGATGGAGGAGGAGTACGAGAGGGAAGCGATGGGTGGGCAAAGAAGATAACATGATCGAGGGACAGGAGAATGGGAAATGATGAAGAAGGGGGAGGCATTACTGGAAGATTGAAAAATCGATGTTCATGCCATCAGGTTGGAGGCTACCCAAATGGAATATAAAGTGTTGTTCCTTCAACCTGAGTTATCTCCTTGCCCGCCCATCACCTCCCTCTGGTGCTGGTGCTCCTCCCACTCCCCCTCCCCCTTTTTTTTCTTTCTTCCACGGCCTTCTGTTTCTTTCACCAGTCAACTTCCTAGCTCTTTGCTTCATCTCCCCCCCTCCAAATTTCACCTATTGGCTGGCAGTTCTCTCTCCCCTCCCCTCACCTTTCAAATCTACACCTCAGCTTTTTTTCTCCAGTCCTGCCAAAGAATTTTGGCCCAAAACATCGACTGAACTGTTTTTCCATAGATGCTGCCTGGCCTGCCGAGTTCTTCTAGCATTTTGTATGTGTTGCTCGGATATCCAGCATCTGCAGACTTTCTCTTGTTTGTTCATTCTCCTGACCAATGTTTTACTCAGTCATTGCCTTCTACATCTTTGACAGCCACTTTGGATAGAAGATGATTTATTTTCCCCTCTTTTTGTTAGTTATGGGTTTCTAATAGGTCATGTGTGGAAATTGAACACCCAAGGCAAGAGGTAATAGACGAGGAGGACAGCTGAGAGGATTAGGAGCACGGCATACACAGGACCCCTTAGTATTATTAAGGATCCCACCCTTCCATCCAGTGTCCTCTTTGACTTTCTACCATCAAGCAGGAGACTTCGATAAATAAAAACAAGCACGGTCAAGATGAGAAACATTTTCTTCCCCCAGGCCATTAGGCTTCTGATTTCCCTGCTGCTTCATATTTGAAGTGTCACTGGTTAATCTGTTCCATACCTTACAATATTTAATATTAATCCACTTTGGTTTGTTATTTATCTGTGATTCATCTATAGATTTTATCCTTGCCTTCATTAGTTATCATGTGTTATGTATATTTACTGTACTTTTCACCCTGCTTTGGAGAAACATTGTCTCATTTCTCTCATTTCTATATACATTATATGGTTATATATGTTATATACATGTATATAGTTAAATGACAATAAACTTGACTTAACTTGAAATGGTCCACTCTCTCTGCTTGGTTACATAAGGCCTCTGATTGTGCCGAGTGTGTGGTCTGTTTGTTCTTAATACTGGCCTGAATAGTCCTAGAGCTGTGTGCTGAGCTAGCTGCTGTATATTCTGATTGCATGGCCAAACACCTGACACAAAAGTGGTAAGGCCCCCATCAACAATGATGAGATGACCTATAGAGAAGTGGAAGAGCCCAAGATCCAATGCCAGGCAAATAATTTCTTCCTCAATGTCATCAAGACAAAGGAGATGGTTATCAACTTCAGGAGAACTCAGATTTCTCACATCCTTCTTTACATCAGCAGCACAGCCAGTGAAAACAGTTTCAAACTCACAGGAGTAAACATCTTGCACAATCTCTCATAGTCCCAGAACAAATCCTACACAATCAAGAAAATGCACCAACACTTCTACTTTTAAAGAGGGCTTAACTATACACATCAACACTGAGGACCTTTTACAGATGCACATCCTAACATGCTGCATCATGTACATTACTGAAACTGCACCCGGTGGACAGGAAAGCTCTACAATAGATAGTCAAAAACTGTCCAACACATTACCAGCACCAGCCTACCTGCCATCAAAAAAAAAATAGTGGATTCTGGTTATTGGGATAGATTAAGACAGTACATTTTGACCCAACAAAGCGGCTGCCCCAATTAGCTGAATTTTCATAGAAATAGTTAAAAAGGGGGACGTCACGTGATGACGTAGGATCGAGACGCTGGAACTCAGCCCTCCCGTAAAAAAGTTAATAAATTAATGTTTAAGTGAAGAAAAGTCAATCAATACTTTTTTAAGGTTACTCATAAACTACTCTGGATTGTTTTAAGCTATGCCTCATAAACAGAGGATGAAGAAAACTACTTCCGCGAAGACCGCTCAAGTTGGAAGAAATAGTTAAAAAGGCATAAAAAACACAAACTATCATTTAACTAAGGAACAAATTATTTATTTAAATGAAAAACAGTGCAAATAAGAACTCTACCAATATGACTGGAGTACTATAAAGCTGTGTATTAGTTCCTAATAACGATCATTGCAGGAATTCATCCAGTATGTATGCTGCTGTGTTCTTTTGATCATGGACTGCCTTTGTACAATGCTTTTGATGATTGCATATTCCAAATTTTCATTTTCATTTAATATTCAAGATGTCTGTTGATACCTTCAAATTCTTCATAGTTCATAACTTGTTGAAGCAGTAAAATCGTTTCATTTTCACTCCTGACTGTTGCTGGCATCTCCAATAAAAACCTGAAAGCTTGAAATAAAGGTGAGCAAAGCAGTTCTGAATTGTCTTACTGCTTTTTTCTCACCAGCTATCAGTGACAAAAATCATTCTGTTCGCTCTAAGCACAGTATTGCTTAACTGTCACATAAGTGCAGCGACTGATGTTAGTTAGAAACTGTTCAACAACCTTCTCCTGTCCCAATTGAGCTGTATAGTTCCAAATTAAATGAAGGGAGTCTCAGCTTTTTTTCTCATTTAGTTTTTATTCTTAAAGAGTTGTCCCAAAAAAGCGGCTGCCCTGATTAACCGGAATCCACAATATACAAAAAGTTGCTGGAAAATGGCCAGCAATATAATGAAGGACCCCACCCAGCCTGCTCATGGACTGTCTGTCTCATTCCCATTTATTGTGTTTTTTTTTCTAATTATTGTGTTCTTTATCGTGTGTGTGTGTGTGTGTGTGTGTGTGTGTGTGTGTTTTTGGCTGCATCAGGTCTGAGTAACAATAATTGTATTCTCTTTTACACTTGTCTACTGAAAGTAACTTTAAACATAATTGACTTCTTAAATTGAATTAAATGCTCCTTCTCCATTTTGAGGAGTCATGAGCTGGAGATCCACGAAGTTTGATAATATTGCATTTCTTCGAGCTTTCAAGCACATCCTTGGGTATTTTCCTTTCTTTAGTAATCTCTTTCCATGGCAGAGGTCACATCAACCCTGTTGTTAAATGGCTCAGTGTGCTGGTTGCAAATTAGTTATCTTCCAAAACATGCACACAAAAGACCCCCTCTGAAAGACTTATCTTCTCAAATTGGAAAAGTCTACGATAAATTCACTACTTGCTTTGTATTGGTTTTCTTTTGTTATCTAAACTGAAGTATAGGCTGAGGCCCTTACTCCAAGTAAGATGGCTTGATCACTTTGACTTCTCCGGGTCCAACAGATGGTTCAGATGTGTGTCTGCACCATCTTTTTCTTGTGTTTGCAAGACCCTTTTGGACATTGCCAACATAACATTTTGCAAGTTCATTTCATTGGTGAAACCAACTGCATGGTGTGCTGCATGACCTCAGCTGTTGCAAGGACCAGTCTTTTATGCCGGGCATCACCTGTTACAGCCGCCCGGGGAGGAGGCAGTGTGGGAGAAAACATAGGTGCAGCAGGGGTGGTGGAATTCGTACTGGGTTAGTGGCTGGCCCCTCCCACTGATGCTGCTCACCAGTGTGAGATAAGCAGTTTTCCCTTCATTTGCTGAAGCAATGTGAGAGGACAAACTGTTGCATTCTTGTTCTTGTAGAAATATGTATGCGTATACATACAGTATACACATATGTACAGTATACAGTAAATAAGTAGAATGTGGTCCAGGACCACATTCCGTGCACCATCAATCTGCAGGCCATGCTACTCGGGCTTGTCCAATATAATTTTTTGTGACTGTATCTGCTATTGTAACTCCATATATGTATTGTGTGTAGCTGTACGTACTGTGTATTGCAACTTGGCTCTGGAGGAACGCCGTTTCATTTAGATGTATACATATGTACGGTTGAATAACGATTAAACTTGAACTTATCTACTGTCTATAGTATTTGAATTGCTTGAACAAGTGAGGATGATTACAATTCTTAACTAATCAAGTCTAAGGTATAATGCAGTCAGAATCATTATTAATTGAGAAATGAATATATTTTGAAAAGTAATAGAACTGTGGTGGAAATCACTATTTCTAAAGTTTCCATAATGATTCTGTGTTGTGTTTATGTATGAAATGGTAGCAAGATCAGACACAAGGCCAATAACTGCATATAACAATTGGATTTTGTCATTGGATAAGATAGTTCTCATATGTAATTTTATTATGAGCTCCTTTGACAGGGAAGGTTTCAGGCTTGTTATTAGCTATCTAACACAAGTCAATGGTAAAGTAACAGTAATTAATAATTTCTTTGAAATTAATATTATTGTGTTGTAATTCATGATCACTCCCGACTGAGTCCAATTGGAATGCAGGCCTGTATATTCATCTGCTGTGAAGATGGGAAAAGGCATGTCAGTAAGCTCTTCCCTGGGCCTCATGGTTCAGTAGTCTGTTATCATGTCCTGGATTTGTGTGAAGAAATGAACTTCAGGCTCAGCAGGCTCAGCGTTATCAATGATTAGCATTTCTATCGCTATTCATAATATTTTCTTCATATACTTCATTATACTCTCTTAATTTCTTGGTTAGAATACCTTCCAAGCTACATTCATAACCAGCCTCTTGACCTTGCCATCCTGTGTATCCTTGCCCTGTACGTTTTGCCAGACAGAGACAAGAGCATCACAGATTCAGTGTGCAGTAATGAGGAATACTTCACTGTTAGAAGGGTGTTGCCCTTCTTGAGCAGATGCAAAAGATCTGTTGTAGTGTTAAAGAAGAGCCAGGATCATCAACCTGAGAGTCCTGGCTTATGTTTCCATCAGTGTTCAATATTTCAGTAAATGATCTATTCATTATCATGCTTGTGGGATTAGTGTCTGCAGATTGCTCACAGCATTATCTATATTATAATAGTGCCTCTGTTTAAAAAGAATTTCCTTAACTGCCGAGGACTACAGGACATCCAGAGCTGGGGAAAGATTGCTTGTAAATGAGTACTGTAAGCAATTCTGCAGCTAATCTGAATGCACATGACCCAGGTATTTCTGCTAAGAATACATTCTGGAATATTCCATAACCCTATGCCAACACCCTTCATGTCAATGAGTACAAAATTACACAATGGGATTAATTTTGGAAGCAGAGAGCAATGTTCTGATGCTACTTAGCAGGCTTAGCCTACTAACCAGGATTGAATTTCTCAGCAGCCTTTGGAACCCATTGTCACAAACCAAATTATGCAACAAAGGTTCACCAGGATGTTATCAAAAATGATTTATTATATATACAAAGGAACAGGTGTAGTTTCATTGGAGTTACCAAGGTCAAGAATTTACCTGGTGATTGGATTATCTGATTACAAATCTTAATAATGGATTAATTAGTGAAAGGGGCACAAAGTTGAGTTTACCACAAATACAGTTGAAAGGAAGATGGATAAATTTTTTTTTGAAACAAGATGTTTAGAATATAGAACTCCTATGTTGAAACATTGTTCAGTTACAGGGTAATTAAATGATGGAATAAAGGGATTATGAAAGGCTACAATGAGCAAGCTGGAGGATAGGATTTCACAAAGTTGAGAAAACCATTTTACAGATAGAGCAGGTCTGTTACCACGCTATAATTGTCAGTGAATATTGTTCTAGGAAGAGGGTCTTGTAATTTTAATGAGTTTTCCATTTCCTTTTCTAGTATACTTCATGAAATTAAATGCTCATTGTTTGTAGATAATTTTAGGAACTTGATGCCTACAACTGAATTTCTTTTTTATTTGCACAAACACAAGCGATCTTGCAGTTGCTAAAAATCTTGAGCATCACACTCTAAGTACTGGAGGAACTTGGCAAGTCAGACAACATCTATGGGGTCGACATTTCAGGCCGAGATAACTTAATTCTATTTTATTTCGCTCTGCAGCTGGGAATGTATTTCAAATGTAGTGGCTTTAAAACAAATCATCATGTATTAGAGTATGAAGAGTGTTGCAGAAATTCATTTCTTTCATCCTTCTGACTGAACTAAATAGAAACAAGTTAGATGTGCCATGTTTTAAAAAAAAACTTGTGCTCACATATTTGGGTTATAGAAGTTAGTTGAAGTTTTCACCTTACCCTTGCTGCCAGCAAGAAGCGCTTATGTTACAAAGTAGTTCTGAATTTAATTATTGCAGTAACAAGATGTCACAGCATTATGTTGTATTTCATTCCTATTTTCAGCCTTGAATAAAACAAAGCAGAAATGAAGTGTTCAAGAGGAAATGATTAATGTTGCTCTTATACTCCCAATAATAACTGCTGTAGTCAAGGATACTTCCAGATGCACATCGTGCCTTTACTTTAGTTGCATTTCCAAATGACAAACTGCTCCACTGGAATTGTTACAAGATTAAAATTAAGACATGTGAATGGGGCACATAGACAGGCAATAATAGATTATTTTTCCCCATTTTTGCTGCATTCCATCACTGTTTCCATGATTCTGCTACTATTTGCTCATAGTGTGTGAGACATGCTGTGACACTGAGGGATGGGCATGCACCTTGTACAGCATTTTGCTTATTAATCAGTTGATAGAAGGGAAATACTATTATGCTGATGCTTTGCATCTTTTTTCGTTTCTAGAATCAATCTATAGGCGTGGGGCAAGAAGATGGCGGAAGCTCTACCGTGTGAATGGACATCTCTTCCAAGCCAAACGATTTAACAGAGTGAGTGAATGGTTATATTGTTGCATTATGTTGCACATTAATTGAGCTTTTTCTAAACACAATGCACAGTATATTCATAGTTAGTCCTGCTTGAATGTAATGCAAAACTAAATATTCAGAGCATATATTTAATTGGGATTAAAATGGATAATTTCTCTGCAATATTAGTGGCCATCAGTGCAGTGGACTTCATATTTAGCATTGGCTCATATGTGTTTAGATTAATATTCAAGTTCAGCATTGAGAAAGAACCTGAACACATCTATTCAACCATTTCAATTGAGATGTTGGGTTTTGAGACAATCAAATGTGTGTTTTCCTAATACATTGCTTTTAAAGTAATATGTTTGGCTGCTTCCCTTGCCACTTATTATTGGTGCTTTTGCATAATTTAAAATAGACACAATGTAAATAGAAGTCTTCATCATCCGGGAAAACAATCCAAGGTGACTGACAGAAATACAGTGAACAAAAGTTGACACTGACTAAATAATAAAAACGAGAAAATCTGCAGATGCTGGAGGAACTCAGCAGGTCAGGGAGCATCTATGAAAAAGGGTAAATAGTTAATGTTTCTGGCCGAGACCATTCTTCAGGACACTAAATGACTAAATAAAGTTACTATCGGGGAAATGGCTAAATACTATTAGAGGGTAAGAATGTAGAAGTTTCTAGAATTTCCAGACATTGAGCCAGATTATTGAGTGCATGCATCCATGCATCAGTGATAGTGAAAGTAGAGCAGAGGATGTTTAAGGAGCAGCATCCAAGGAACACAGTTTTCTGCAAGAGCTGTGGTGATGGAATTTGAAAAATGGGTAAGGGCTGATAGCATGATGTTATTTGGTCATGAGAAAGAGCATTTTTAAATGGTTTCATTCCTGCACCAGAAAACAAAATATTACCCAGGGAAGTGGGTGGTAGGGGAGGGGAGAGGGAAGAGTGTTGATGGAAAAGGAGTACAGGGAAGGTACCAGCTTCAGAATTTCAAATGTTAGTGAATGCAAAAAATGGGAGGTGAGCCAGTAGACCCTTAGGAGCAAAATAAGACATAGGATGCAATGCTTCCATGTCTTATGGTCTTATTAAGTCAGAAAACATTGAGATGTGGAAGAAAAGAAACCTGCAGAAATTGTTCACAGATGCACAAGACAGCAGGACAGCTAGACTTAATGGTTGAACAGGCACAACGTACACATTTTTTGCTGAGGCATGGTAAGAAGAAGAAAAAAAGAATCACAAGTAAGTATATGGTAATATTTGTTAATAAATTTAGTTGGAACTTTGAACTTTGGAGTCTTGAGTAAAAGATAAATTCTGGTGGAACTCAGTAGTGGGTAAAGGGATAATCAATATTCTAGGTTGAGACCCTGCATTAGGACTGAGAATGTAGAGGAAAAATAGCCAGTGCACATAGAAATGAGAGGGAGGTGTGAAGCAGCCTGATAGTTGACGAATGGAACCAGATGAGGAGGGGAGAAGATGAGCAGAAGGATCCTGTTGGGGGAGGGAATAGTAAAGGATGAAGAAACCCACATAGGTATGTAGGGAATGGTCAGATAGAACCAGATTTGGGGGCAAGGGGTTGGGGTGGAGGGGTGCAGGTGATGAATCTAGGTATTAAGAGGAGGTGGTATGGATGGAAAAGATGAAAAAAGAGAGACCCTTGTTTAATCCTTAGCAGTAGGAAAGGAACACGGGTGTGAGTTATCTGACATTGGAAACATTAACATTTATATAATTGGGCTTTTGTCCCAAGTTAATTGGCTACGTCTCCAATGGGATCCCACCACCAAGCACATCTTTTCCTCCCCCCCTTTTGCTTTCCACAGGGATCACTCCCTACGCGACTCCCTTGTCCATTCGTCCTCGCCCCCATCCCTTCCCACTGATCTCCCTCCTGCCACACCTGCCCTTATACTTCCTCCCTCACCACCATTCAGAGCCCCAGACAGTCCTTCCTGGTGAGGTGACACTTCACCTGTGAGTTGGCTGGTGTGATATACTGCGTCAGGTGCTCCTGGTGCGGCCTTCTATACATTGGTGAGACCCAATGCAGACTGGGAGACCGTTTTGCTGAATGCCAATGCTCTGTCCACCAGAGAAAGTAGGATCTCCCAGTGGCCACACATTTTAATTCCACGTACCATTCCCATTCTGATATGTCTATCCATTGCTTCCTCTACTGTCAAGATGAAGCCACACTCAGGTTAGAGGGACAACACCTTAAATTCCATTTAGGTAGCCTCCAACCCGATGGAAAGAACATTAATGCTCCCTCCCCTTCTTACCTCCACCCCTTATTTGTTTATCTATCTATCTATCTATCTATTCATTCATTCATTCATTCATTCCTTTTTTCTCTTTTCTCTTTTTTTCTCTTTTCTCTCTTTTTTTCTCCCTGTCCCTCTCACAATCACTCCTTGCCTGCTCTCCATCTCCCTCTAGTGCTCCCCTCCCCTTGTCTTTCTCCCTAGGCCTTCTGTCCCATGAACCTTTCCCTTCTCCAGCTGTGTATCCTTTTTGCCAATCAACTTTCCAGCTCTTAGCTTCATCCCTCCCCGTCCTGTCTTCTCCTATCATTCTGGAACTTCCCCTCCCCCTCCTACTTTCAAATCTCTTACCATCATTTCATTCAGTTAGTCCTGGCGAAGGGTCTCGGCCCGAAAGGTCAACTGTACTTCTTCCTATAGATGCTACCTGGCCTGCTGCATTCCACCAACATTTTGTGTGGATTATGATGTGCTGATTTAAAGACGTTGGTGCATAAAAGGAACTGGGTATCATTGTACACAATCACTTAGTAATTATGCGGGTTGAGCAAACAATTACGATTCATGGTATGTTAGCCTTTATTACAAAAAAGGTTTGATTGTGCAGGAAAGAATTTTTTACTCAGAGGCTGGTGAATTTTTGAAATTCTCTGTCCTGAAATGTTGTGGAAGCTGAGTTGCACTAAGCATCAAGGGACTCTGAGCATATGGTGATAGTTCTGGAAGATTAGCCATGATCATGTTAAATGGCAGCACAGGTTTGAAGGGTCACATGGTCTACATGTACACATTTCTGACCTTTGTTCCAAGAACCCAGCTTCTTCTGTGAGCCTCAATTTAACATTTGCATCCTTAAAATGCTTCCAAAATTCTTTACAGAGACAAAGTATTTAGCAGTTAATAAATGATGTTCTGATAAAAGTGCTTTAGCGGGCACATTTTGTTTAAATGCTGTTTCTGTGCACCAGATTAGCTGGCACCCACAAATCTCAGCCAGATGGGCGGGAAGTCAGGGGATCCAGCTGAGAGTTATGTAGTGGTAATTATGGTTACCAACTGAGCACAAATTGGGTGACTCAAGCTATGCAGTAATTTTAAACAAAGTTAAATGCAATTCTACTTCTAAAACAAAATCATCAACATAATTTATATGATATTTCTGAAGACAATGCATTGTGTCAGTACCCTTGGATAAATTAGTCTTGTAAAATGATTATACAAATTTAGGGAGGTGCATTATATTATTTACTCACAGAAGACATTTGTTTGATCTGGTATCTATTAGTAACTCTCTCCAGCTGTTTATCTTCATTGATATTTTACTGGAGTATTATTTGATTGACTGCAGATGACTGTGGAACATGATTAGAAATACCTTTGCAGCTTTACTGAAATGTAATGCATACATGACTTACCATCTGAAGCAGATGGTGATGTATTTGCAATCCATTGCTAAAGCTAATTCTTTACTGTTTTGAGCTTCTCTCTTCATTCATTCCCCATATGATCTGCTCCACTGCTTGGAAATAAATAATATGATTTTGTGCAGAAGAACGCTGTTATTCTTCTAGCCTCTGTGCATCTTAATTGCTTCATTGAGCAGTTGCAACACTTTTGCACACAGTTGTAGGTAATTTGTTTGTACTTGGCTTTGTATGTTAGTCAAGAAAAATAAAAATCTGATCAACACACACAAAATGCTGGAGGAACTCAGCAGGCCAGGCAGCATCTATGGAAAAGGGTATAGTCGACAGTTCAGACCAAGACCCTTCAGCAAGACTGGAGAAAAAATGATGAGGAGTAGAATTAAAAGGTGGGGGGAGGGGGGGAGAAACACAAGGTGATAAGTAAAACCAGGAGGAGGGATGAGGGAAGTAAAGAGCTGGGAAGTTGATTGATGAAAGAGATACAGGGCTGGAGAAGGGGGAATCTAATAGGAAAGGACAGAAAGACATGGAAGAAAGAAAAGGGGGAGGAGCACTCAAGGGAGTTGATGGCAGGTAAGGTGATAAGGTGAGAGAGGGAATGGGGGTTGGTGGGGAAGGCATTACTGGAAGCTCGAGAATTGGAGGCACAGGTTGGAGGCTACCAAGCCAGAATATAAGGTGTTGTTCCTCCAACCTGAGTTTTGCCTCATTGTGACAGTAGAAGAGGCCATGGATAGACATATTGGAATGGGAATGGGAAGTGGAATTAAAATGGGTGGCTATTGGGAAATTCCGCTTTTTCTGGTGGGATGAAATTCTGATGTTCTCTCTTAGTGGACTGAAATGCTTGAACATGTAGACAGTAATGAAGAAGATGTGCTGCAGCTTTTGAAAAGCATTAAGATAGGTTAGTCACTGGTACCGAACAAGATATACCCCAGGTCACTGTGGGAAGCAAGGGAGGAGATTGCTGAGCCTCTGGTGATGATCTTTGTATCATCAATAGGGACAGGAAAAGTATCAGAGGATTGGAGGGTTGCAAATGGTTTTCCTTGTTCAAGAAAACGAGTAGGGATAACCCTGGAAATTACAGACCAATGAGTCATACTTCAGTGGTGGGCAAGTTGTTGGAGAAGATCCTGAGGGGCAGGATTTATGAGCATTTGGTCAGACATAATCTAATTATGGGTAGTCAGCATGGCTTTGTCAAGGGCAGGTCATGCTTTACGAGCCTGATTGAATTCTTTGAGGATGTAACAAAACACATTGATGAAGGTAGAGCAGTGGATGGTAGTGTATATGGATTTCATTAAGGCATTTGATAAGGTTACCTATGCAAGGCTTATTCAGAAAGTAAGGATGCATGGGATCCAGCCTTGATAATTTTTGAACTTACGAAATTGTTAGTGTCTTGTCCCGGTGCTCCAGTCAAGTGCAATAGAAATTTTGCTATAGACATGAGAAAATCTGCAGATGCTGGAAATCCAAAGCAACACACACAAAATGAGGCAGCATGGTAGCGTAGTGGCTAGCACAATGCTTTACAGTACCAGTGCCGGGGTTCATTTCCTGCTACTCCCTGTAAGGAGTGTGTACGTTCTTCCCATGACCGCTTCAGGTTCCTCCGGGTGCTCCAGTTTCCTCCTACAGTCCAAAGACATACTGATCAATAGATTAATTGATCATTGTAAATTGTCCTGTGATTAGGCTAGGGTTAAATTGGAGGATTGCTGGGTGGCATGGCTCGAAGTGTCAGAAGGGCCTAATTTGCATTGTATGTGAATCAATCAGTCAATCAATACATATTTTTTTAAGTTCTGGAGGAATTCAGTAGATCAGGCAGCATCTGTAGAAATTAATAGATAGTTGATGTTTTGGGCTGAGATCCTTCTTCAAGACTGAGAAGTTGGGGGACGATACCAGAGAGATATTTTCCTATGCTAATTTCCCAACAACAATAGCTATAGAAAGGCTTAAATATAAAGAACAAATATACAAGTAAAAATGGAAATGACAATGAATCACTTAGTACAAAAACGTGTGCTAATTGTTTACTTATTCACAGAAGGCCTACTGTGGATACTGCAGTGAAAGGATATGGGGTCTAAGCAGGCAGGGTTACAAGTGTATCAACTGCAAGTTGTTGGTCCATAAACGCTGCCACAGACTTGTTCCTTTGATCTGCCAAAGGCATATGGTAAGTCATAAAATATTCCCAGTAGTAGATATTTATTTTCTTTATTGGTTAAATATACTTTCCCAAAAGGCTTCTGTGTATTTTAATTTGTCTATTTCCTTTATTATTATAAAACCACTAAATTAAATGCTTCCATGAATACGTTAAAAATTATATTCTGAGAAGAAAAGAGTTCCTTTCTTCAGAAGAAATTAGTTTGTTCCAATATTCGATTATTGAAGAATGAGGTCATTGGTGATATGTTACTAACCACTTCAAACCATGAAGTTTTCAGGATCACACTGTTTTGTACTTTTGTGTTACATTCAAGGCAGCATTACTTGTGCTAAGGTTGATAGTAAGGCTGTCAAGCCAAGGAAGAAGAAAATCTTTGACCATAATGTTAGCACGTGTTGTGACTGTTTAGATATGTGATGAATATGAATGCACAAATTGTCAATAATCAGTAAGTTAATGAAATAATGCACATAATTAATGTTGCTACAGGAAGAGGTTGAAACTGGGGCATTCTGTAGTGACTCTGTTCCTGACTTTCCTAAGCCTTTCCTCTATTTACAAAGCTCATTAGGAGGTTGATGGCATTTCCCAGGTGACTTCAACATAAAGTTCTGTACAGAATAAAGTGGTATACTTAAATTATTGCATTCCAGTACCCCCGTATACAGTATACTGCTGTATACTGTGCCGTAAGTGTTCATCATTTACAAAATGAAATTACTTAGTATGGCTACAATACTTCACAAATCAGCGACCACCATGAGGGAATGCATAGAAATGCCTCAGCTGTACTTACCCATCCAAAGTCATCACCATCTGGACTTGAAAATATATCACCATTTTGTTATGTCTGGCTTTATATTTTCCAAATCAATTTCCAACAGCAGTATAGGAATTCATTTTACCAGAAGTTCATCAAAGCAGTTCACCAGTACATTCACATAGTAGCCTTACAGCAACAGGGATCCTTGTTTGATTCTGCTGTTGGATAGTATTAATGTGAAGTATGCCCTTCTTCCCATGAGTTTTTACCACATGCTCTTGTTACTTTCTACATGCTGGTAGGTCAATTGGCCACTAGAAATTACTCCTTAATTATGATTAATGGCAAAAAGAAATCTAAAGGAGTTGACGGGTATGTGAGCAAGAATTAAATGTAGGGATAAATGGAAATAAAGAGAAGGGGAATGAGGTTGCATGGATATGGATGCCTAAATTGTCTCATGATTGTTTATGTTAGTTAAGATATTTTGATGCATGTTTTGTCTTTTTTACTTGTATATTGGGTTCTGGCAAGCCATGGATGGGATCATTCATAGAAATGTGATTTCATTACTATTCCACGCTTTCTCACAAAACGCTGAACAATTTCACTGTTTTCCATTCTAGGAACCTAGATTGTGTCTCTTATAACATCAAACTGCGTTAATGTTTAGTAGCAAATGAACTGTTGTATTTGATTGTGCTTCTCTTTCAGTACAACTCTATATCATAAGTTTCAATTTTTGAACAATTGATGAACCTGAGCTATGAGAAAAGAGGTTGTAATAGTGTACCAAGTTTTGTATGTCTAGTCATTTTATTAATTAGTACAGTATTGAAGAGATTCTATGATGTGATAAAAATAGTGTATTTTTTCTAAGAACTGCTATGAGGAAATCTGTTCTCATTTTACTATTGTTAATCTGCCTTGCTATTTTGCACTCATGTTTTCACAACCTGGTATCTTGAAATAAAAAATAAATTCTCATATGCACCATAAGTACTCAACAGCCTGGAGTCCAAACAAGGAAGTTAAATTTGTAGCAGTCTGTTCCATCATATACATAACTTTGTTTTGCCTCCTTTTTTAATGGTAAGGATCCGGCCATGCCTTCCCCGGAACCCCCAATTGAAGACAAGCCTGATGAAGTTGACATCCCTTCTGAAGATCCCGATGGAAGTAAGTTTTCAATTCAAAGGCTTTTATGGTTGAGCATCTATTCTGCCAAAACAAAAAAAAAAGAAAATCTGCACTATTATTCATATGGTTTAACATAAGCCAAATTTATGAAAAACTGTAACAGTTGTCCTTGAAAAGCTAGTTGCTGACAGTGTATACTCAAAATAGTCTGTTCCATTTCATTGCTTTCAAGGTCCTCTTTCAGATGAATGACAGATTTGATTAAAAAATATATTTTGAATAAAGGTTGTTCATATTTGATATGGCAATACTTGTGAGTTCCATTATTATCCCTGGAATTTATCATTACTAGTGCTCCTTGGTGCGTTTTGATGTACTAGCTAAATGCATTGTTTTATATGAATCTTATTGTGCAGGGAATTGAAAGTCAAATAAATCAGAGTAATATACAATGTTGAAGAATATTATTTCAAAGAAAAATTGATTATCTCTGAAGATGTTCAGAATTGAAGTAATAAAGAAATATTTGGTTTGTCTCTATCAGCAATGAACTTTAATGAGGTGGATACAAGGTGTGAAGGAATCCAGGCTTCCTTTTGCTCTATCTGAATCACTTCAAAAAGACCAAATTTATTTCTGTTGTTTTCATTTTGAGGAGTTTCCTGTTTATGCATAATTTCACATTTTCTTCAACCAACAATAAATATTGTTATTGTGATTGTGTTCTTTTGTTTGTTTGTTTAAAATAATAAATGTTTGCTACAACCATATTATTTTTTGAAGAGATGAACTAGAAAAAATTATGAGAACAGAATTGTAGGGTAGTACCTAGCAGACTGGTTCAGAAGGTTTAGGCACAAGGGATGTGAGGCATGTTGACCAACTGGATTCATACCTGTCTTGGTGATTGGAGGCAGGGTGTAGTGGTAGCTGGCTTATCTTTGCCGATAGCACGTCACATAGATTGGTGCTGAGATTTTTGAGCCACTCACATAAAATGCTGGAGGAGTTCAGTAAATCAGGCAACGTATATTGAGAGGAATAAACAGGTGATGCTTTAGGCCAAGACCCTTCCTTGGGACCAGAAAGGAGAATGTAGGAGAAATGAATACTAAGTTTGTAAATGACATGAAAATTGATGGAATCATAGCTAGTGTAAGAAGTTGTCTCAAGATACAGCAGTATATACATCAATAGGAAAAGTGTGATAGTGATAGAAAGACTGCAAGAGAGAGTCAGCAAGATTTTGGCAGTGGTTAAAAGGAAAGATTGGATAAACCAGGTTTATTGGAATGTTAGAGGCCGAGGTGGACCTAATAGTTGCTTATAAAGTTATAAGCATTATCATTATTATCATCATCATTATTATGTGTTGTGTCATGTGATGTGGGTGATCAAAGTCTTGGCCATGATTGTTCTTGGCAAATTTTTCTACAGAAGTGGTTTGCCGTTGCCTTCTTCTGAGCAGTGTCTTTACAAGACAGGTGACCCCAGCCATTAGCAGTACTCTTCAGAGACTGCCTGCCTGGCATCATTGATCACATAACTAGGACCAGAATAGCTGGGTAGTAGGATCCTTCCTAAATCTCCTCTTCTCAGCTGTCGCTCTTTGGATTCCTCAAAATTCTCGGTTGTGCTGCGGATCAGCATTCACCAGTGGTCTCTATCACAAGCCAATTGCTACTATTCATTGACCTCGATATTTGCCTGAGAGAGCTGCTGCTTCAGTTGCTCTTGCGCAGGGCACCGTGATCTCTCTTGCTTTCAGTAACCTGGAGTTGCCCATGTGAGACATGTGGCCTGGCTGGCGGAGCTGCCTGATCAGCAAAGTGGTTTCGCTGCTTGGAAGTTAAACCTTCACCAGGACCTTGTTAGTGGAATCACAATCCTGCCAGCTGATACCCATGATGGAGTGAAGGCAACACTGCTGGATATGCTCGAGCAACCGGATTTGCTTGCAGCTTGAGACCCAAGCTTCAGAGCTATGTAGCAGTGTTGTGGCAATGGCTGCCCTGTACACCTGGATTTTTGTGGAAAGATGCAGCTAGTGGTTGTTCCACACATGTTTCTGGAGGCACCCAAAGACACTGCTAGCTCTGGTGAGTCGGTTGTCAAAGTCCATTACTACCAAAGCGTCTTTAGAGATGACGCTGCCCAAGTAGATGAACTGCTCAGCCACAGTGGGATGGTGATTGTCAGTGATGATCTGAGGTGGGTGGTAAATGTCAAGAGGGGGCCTCCAATGGAGGATCATAGTTTTCTTCAGACTGACCATTAATCCAAAAGCCCTTGCAGCCTTGGTGAACTGTGACTGTAGCCTATAGCGCATCTTCTGTGTGTGTGAGAAGAGCACAGTAGTCCGTATTTAGTAGTTTGAGACTGGACTCTTGCATAGTTATTGTTCAGGCGAGAAGGCAGCCACTCTCGAACAGTACTATTAGTCAACATATTGATAACATGTCACAGGATGTGGAAGAGGTTTTGTGTGATAAATGGAAAAACAACAGCTTCTCTATCCAGGTTAATAAGTCAACAGATTTCACCAATAAATGTCATGTTGTAACACTGTAAGGTTTGTAAATGATGGTGAAATTCAAGAAAACTTTTTCTGTTGCAAAGAGCTGCCTGAAATGAGCAAAGGCCAAGATGTATTTAAAGTTCTGTCTTCGTAACTGGAAACAAAAAGTCTGTCTTGGAGGAATTGTGTTGACATCTGGAGTGATGGTGCCTTGTCAATGGTTGCCTCCATGAGAGGTTTCGTTTCTCATGTAAAAAATCCTGACACAATGCTTTCTTCACAGAGAGGTGCTGAAGTCAAAAACTCTTGGAGATGAAATGATAAAAGTTCTGGATGATGCTACAGAAATGGTTAACTTTATTAAACAAAGACCAGTTCACTCAAGAATGTTTTTAAAAACTGTGTAAATATCACAACAATGAACACAGCAATCTTCGGCTACATACAGAAGTTCAGTGGCTTAGCAGAGGAAGAGTTCTCAACAGGGTGTTTGAGCGGAAAGGTGAGTTGCAGGAGTACTTTCAAAACAATAGTAGGCTAGATTTTGCTGACTGCTTTGAAGATGAAGAATGGCTGCAGGAACTCGCCTACTCAGCAGACATTTTTCATCAGTTGAATAAGTTGAATAAGTCTCTGCAAGGTCCTGGAGAAAATGTTTTGACTTCAAGTGACAAATTTTCTTGGATTTAAAAGGAAACTGAATCTTTGGAAAAATCATGCTTCAAAAGGAAATCTTGAAATGTTTCCACTGCTGCTTGGGCTGCAGAGTGAGAAAGGATCAGAAAGTGTCGACTCTTATTAAAAACCACTTGGAGAACTGCTGAACAAAGCGAACAGTATTTTTCCTCCTTTCAACACAAGTGTATGACTCTGAAGTGTATTTCTCTGAATCTTTTGTTCAGCCTGAGAACCTGACTTTGAGAGAAGAGGCAAAACTTTGTGAGTTGCATTCTGATCGTGCACTCAAGTCCTACCCCTGGACGCTCTGGATTTCTGTGAAAGAAGAGTATCCTGCCATTCATAGGAAAGCAATAAACATTTTGCTGTAGTTTCAACTTCTTACGTGTGTAGGCAAGCTTTTCCTTATTTAACAAGCCTCAAGAGCAAGGATAGAGATCGCCTCATTTCAGTTGAAGGTGAAATCCATGTGTGCTTATCTCAAGTTCGACCCAGAATTTAGTATTTGTGCAGCAAAACACAAGCACAGATTTCACATGCTATGCCTATATTTCAGCCTGACCATGTAACTTAATAAGAAACTGTTGTTTCAAAGCCTTGTATAAAATTGTGTCTTAGGCTATATTTTTATTTGTATTGTTTTGGCTTATGGTTTTTAGTAACTTTACTATTTAACGTTGTCAATAAATTTTCCTGTTGTAAATAGCATGAATTAAAATCAATCTACAACCTTTATTTAAGTTAAATCTACCCAGCCTACCTTTAGATAAATTAAATTTCATTTTGGCTTAAGCAAGTTATTTAACAGAAATTTATTAGGTTTCCCTTATAAGTTTTTTAAATTTATGAAAAGAAAAGAAAGAGATTAATTTCAAGAAAGGTAAGCTAAGCTTCACTACCATTTTTTTCAAGAAAGTTTGGCTAAAAATTAATTCTCTGCTCAAAAGACCATTGACAATTATTTTTTGGATTATTATATCTACAACTTAGTAATCACACTAATATACTGGGAGCTGTAGATTTAATAATTTTTATGCAAGGGTTTCCTGAGACCTGAAAATTATTCCAAGTGTTTCTCTAGGGCAAGAAGTTTGAAAAAGCCTGCTCTAACGTTTACAGAGAATGGTGCGAGATACAAAAACATCTTGTTAATGAGAGAGGTCACAGGAAATTTCCAGGTTGGTTCAAGCTGACAGAGAGCAACAATAACTCAAATATTATAACAGTGGGTGTGCAGAAGAATATCTTTGAATGCACAGCACACTGAACCTTGAAGTGGATGGGTTACAGCAGCAGAAGACCACATTGGTGGCTTCCATTCTTGTACCTAATAAAGTTACCACTGAATGTAGATTAAAAATAAACATTTATTCTCCACAAAGTTTTGATCAAAGCACAGAGGATTAACAACATGGACAGATGTATCAAATATTGAGCTGCATTTGATAGTAATGTGACAATCAATGAGACATTAGAGGAAGGTTTTTTATTCAGAGAGTGGTGGTTGGTGCGTGGAATACTGCCTGAGTCTGTGGTGGAGGCAGATGCACTAGTGAAATTTAAGAGACTACTAGACAGGTATACGGAGGAATTTAAGGTGGGGGTATATATGGGAGGCAGGGTTTAAGGGTCGGCATAGCATTGTGGGTTGAAGGGCATGTACTGTGCTGTACTATTCTATGTTCTATGTATATTAATACTGTTCGTTTTTGACAGGCAAGTAAGTAAATTGACGTTGTCCTCTGGGGACCTCTTGTGGATAATAAGATTATGTCAGAAAATAAGTTGACTGATTTCCATTGCGTTAACATACAAGCTAGTAGGAGGAAAAGGGCTATTCAAATCCTCGATCTTCCCTTACAATTTAACATGATCATGCTAATCTAATTGAAGTTCTTAATCTCTTACTAATGATAAATCTATCTCTACCTTTAAATTTCCAGAGATGAAGATCCCACTGCCCTTTGTGGAAAAGGGTTCCACTGCCCTAGGGAGAAAAACATTGCTTCATTTCAAATGGGCAGCCCCTTTATTTTAGATAATAATTCATAGTTCCATATTCTCTTCCAGGAGAAAACATTTCTACAAATTCACCATGTTAAAACTCTTTTGGTTAGATTTGTGAGCTTACTACCTTTTAATATATAAACACAGAGGTTCTTTATTCCTTTACCCATGCCCAGAGAACCTTTGTATCATTTCATTTGCCATTTCTTTCACCTAAATCTATTTTCTCATCATGATTACCAGGATACCATGATTTGTACAGCTGTAATATTTTTTATTGTTTCATCACAGGGCTTTCAGGTAATGAGTTACCTTGCAAGTGTAGATGACAATTCATAATACATTGACATAGTCAATGTCCTGCTGTTTTCACATGTCTTGCTGCTACATAGAAGAGCTTCTCTTGCCAAAAGTCACTTTTGTCACTTTATCATTTCATGTCAGTCAGTTTATGTGTATAAGCTGTCAGCAGGATAGACCATGAAGACTGCAGTTATTCCAGCACAAAATGAATTTTGTTTCTGCTTAAAGCATAGAAGGGCAGAGAAAATGCAGCGATAGAATTAAGGGAAAGTGGAAAAGGAAAGTAATTACTTTAAATAAAATTAGTGAGTTTGTAATTACTTAAAGGGGAAGAAGATAACCAAGGATATGGTCTTATAGGCAAAGGAGGATTGAAAAAGGTTCTAAATAACATATTGCCTCAGCCATCTCAAATGAAGTAAATGATAAAGACAATGTAGTTCATGGGGTAAATTGAAATACTTGATTTCACAAGTATGGAATGGAAATATTAAGATGTGGAATCTATTGGAAGTTATTAAGCTAGGTCCAAATTGGCATAATGAAAAGACATTGGCTTTAATAGATGGCAGGTTTTTTAGTGACTGGAAGGCTGTATGCAGTGGTGTTTAGAGGACTGTGTACCAGGTCCCTTGCTTTTTGTATGTCAAGTCAATTATTTAGATTTAAATATAGAAGCCATAATTAAGAAATTTGCATATGATTCTAATATTTGTTAATGAGGAAAAATAAATGCATTTTGCTGAACACGAGGAAATCTGCAGATGCTGGAAATTTAAGCAACACACACACAAAATGCAGGTGGAACGCAACAGGCCAGGCAGCATCTATAGGAAGAAGCGCTGTCGATGTTTCGGGCTGAGACCCTTCATCAGGACTAACTGAAATAAAAGATAGTAAGAGATTTGAAAGTAGGAGGGGGAAGGGAAAATCCGAAATGATAGGAGAAGACCAGAGGTAGTGGGGTAAAGCCAAGAGCTGGAAAGGGATTGACAAAAGGGCTGGAGAAGGGAAAGGACCACGGGACGGGAGGCTTAGGGAAAAAGAATGGGGGAGGGGAGCACCAGAAGAAGATGGAGAACAGGCAAAGAGTGATGAGCATAGAGAGAAAAAAAAGCGGGGGAATAAATAAATAAGGGATGGGGTAAGAAGGGGAGGAGGGGCGTTAATGGAAGTTACAGAAGTCAATGTTCATGCCGTCAGGTTGGAGGCTACCCAGACGGTATATAAGGTGTTGTTCCTCCAACCTGAGTGTGGCTTCATCTTGACAGTAGAGGAGGCCATGGATAGACATATCAGAATGGGAATGGGACATGGAATTAAAATATGTGGCCACTGGAAGATCCTGCTTTCTCTGGTGGAGGAGCAACACCTTATATACCGTCTGGGTAGCCTCCAACCTGACGGCATGAACATTGACTTCTGTAACTTCCATTAACACCCCTCCTCCCCTTCTTACCCCATCCCTTATTTATTTATTCCCCCCCCCCCCCTTTTTTTTACTCTCTATGCCGATCACTCTTTGCCTGTTCTCTATCTCCCTCTGGTGCTCCCCTTCCCCCCATTCCTTCTCCCTAGGCCATCCGTCCCATGATGCTTTCCCTTCTCCAGCTCTGTATCCCTTTTGCCAATCACCTTTCCAGCTGTTTGCTTCACCCCACCTCCTCCTGTCTTCTCCTATCATTTTGGATTTTCCCCTCCCCCTCCTACTTTCAAATCTCTTACTATCTTTTATTTCAGTTAGTCCTGACGAAGGGTCTGGGCCCGAAACGTCGACAGTGCTTCTTCCTATAGATGCTGCCTGGCCTGCTGTGTTCCACCAGCAGCTTGTGTGTGTTGCATTTTGCTGAATGATAGTTGTGGATAACCATATAACAATCACAGCACGGAAACAGGCCATCTCGGCCCTCCTAGTCCTTGCCGAACTCCAGTCCCACCTACCCGCACTCAGCCCATAACCTTCCACTCCTTTCCTGTCCATATACCTATCCAATTTTACCTTAAATGACACAACTGAACTGGCCTCTACTACTTCTACAGGAAGCTCATTCCACTCAGCTATCACTCTCCGAGTAAAGAAATACCCCCTCGTGTTTCCCTTAAACTTCTGCCCCCTAACTCTCAAATCATGTCCTCTCGTTTGAATCTCCCCTACTCTCAATGGAAACAGCCTATTCACGTCAACTCTATCTATCCCTCTCAAAATTTTAAATACCTCGATCAAATCCCCCCTCAACCTTCTACGCTCCAATGAATAGAGACCTAACTTGTTCAACCTTTCTCTGTAACTTAAGTGCTGAAACCCAGGTAACATCCTAGTAAATCGTCTCTGCACTCTCTCTAATTTATTGATATCTTTCCTATAATTCGGTGACCAGAACTGCACACAATATTCTAAATTTGGCCTTACCAATGCCTTGTACAATTTTAACATTACATTCCAACTTCTGTACTCAATGCTTTGATTTATAAAGGCCAGCGTTCCAAAAGCCTTCTTCACCACCCTATCTACATGAGACTCCACCTTCAGGGAACCATGCACTGTTATTCCTAGATCTCTCTGTTCCTCTGCATTCCTCAATGCCCTACCATTTACCCTGTATTTTCTATTTGGATTATTCCTGCCAAAAGGTAGAACCTCACACTTCTCAGCATTAAACTCCATCTGCCAACGTTCAGCCCATTCTTCTAACCAGCATAAATCTCCCTGCAAGCTTTGAAAACCCACCTCATTATCCACAACACCTCCTACCTTAGTACCATCAGCATACTTACTAATCCAATTTACCACCCCATCATCCAGATCATTTATGTATAATACAAACAACATTGGGCCCAAAACAGATCCCTGAGGCACCCCGCTAGTCACCGGCCTCCATCCCGATAAACAATTATCCACCACTGCTCTCTGGCATCTCCCATCTAGCCACTGTTGAATCCATTTTATTACTTCAGCATTAATACCTAACGACTGAACCTTCTTAACTAACCTTCCATGTGTAACTTTGTCAAAGGCTTTGCTGAATTCCATATAGACTACATCCACTGCCTTACCCTCGTCAACATTCCTCGTAACTTCTTAAAAAAATTCAATAAGGTTTGTCAAACATGACCTTCCACGCACAAATCCATGCTGGCTACTCCTAATCAGATCCTGTCTATCCAGATAATTATTAATACTATCTCTAAGAATACTTTCCATTAATTTACCCACCACTGATGTCAAACTGACAGGTCTATAATTGCTAGGCTTCCTTCTAGAACCCTTTTTAAACAATGGAACCACTTGAGCAATACACCAATCCTCCGGCACAATCCCCGTTTCTAATGACATCTTAAAGATCTCCGTCAGAGCTCCTGCTATTTCTACACAAACTTCCCTCATGGTCCTGGGGAATATCCTGTCAGGACCCGGAGATTTATCCACTTTTAGATTTCTTAAAAGCGCCAGTACTTCCACCTCTTTAATTGTCATAGGTTCCATAACTTCCTTACTTGTTTCCCACACCTTACACAATTCAATATCCTTCTCCTTAGTGAATACCGAAGAGAAGAAATCATTCAAAATCTCTCCCATCTCCCTCGGCTCCACACATAGCTGATCACTCTGATTCTCTAAGGGGCCAATTTTATCCCTCACTATATTCTTGCTTTTAATATAACTGTAGAAACCTTTCGGATTTACTTTCACCTTATTTGCCAAACCAACCTCGTATCTTCTTTTAGCTTTTCTAATCTCTTTCTTAAGATCCCTTTTACATTCTTTATATTCCTCAAGCAATTCCTTTACTCCATGCTGCCTATATCTATTGTAGGCATCCCTCTTTTTCCGAACCAAATTTCTAATATCCCTTGAAAACCATGGTGCTTTCAAACCTTTTAACCTTTCCTTTCAACCTAACAGGAACATAAAGATTCTGTACCCTCATAATTTCACCCTTAAATGACCTCCATTTCTCTATTACATCCTTCCCATAAAACCACTTGACCCAATCCACTCTCTCTAAATCCCTTTGCATCTCCTCAAAGTTAGCCTTTCTACAATCAAAAATCTCAACTCTAGGTCCTGTCCTGTCCTTCTCCATAATTATATTGAAGCTAATGCTACTGTGATCACTGGACCCGAAGTGCTCCCCAACACATACATCTGTCAGCTGACCTATCGCATTCCCTAACAGGAGATCCAACACTGCCCCATCTCTAGTCGGTACTTCTATGTATTGTAGCAAAAAACTATCCTGCACACATTTCACAAACTCTAAACCATCCAGCCCTTTTACAGAATGAGCTTCCCAGTCTACGTGTGGAAAATTAAAATCTCCCACAATCACCACCTTGTGTTTACTACAAATATCTGCTATCTCCTTACACATTTGCTCTTCCAACTCACGCTCCCCATTAGGTGGCCTATAATACACTCCTATCAGTGTTACTACACCCTTCCCATTCCTCAATTCCACCCAAATAGCCTCCCTAGAGGAGCTCTGTAATCTATCCTTCCAAAGCACCGCCATAAGATTTTCTCGGACAAGCAATGCAACACCTCCTCCTCTGGCCCCTCCTACTTTATCACACCTGAAGCAACTAAATCCAGGAATATTTAGTTGCCAATCACACCCTTCCTGCAACCACGTTTCACTAATAGCTACAACATCATAATTCCAGGTATTAATCCACGCTTTCTCATCCACCTTTCTTACAATGCTCCTAGCATTAAAATAGATACATTTAAGATACTCTCCACCCCCTCCTCTCTTTTCATCCCTAACAATGCATTCAAATTTATTATCCTTTTCTTTCTTCTCCCCTACATCTTCGGGCTGAGCACATCCCTTCTCCATCACCTGCCTTTCCTCCCTCACACACTGTCTATTTACTTGCTCTACTGGTGAACCAACCACCTCTCCCATGATTTCCTCAAATTGATTCCCGCCCCCCCATCTTACTAGTTTACAGTCTGCCCTGTAGCCCTAGCAAACCTCCCCGCTAGGATATTAGTCCCCCCCAGGATTCAAGTGTAACCCGTCCTTCTTGAACAGGTCACGCCTGCCCCAGAAGAGGTCCCAATGATCCAGAAACTTGAATCCCTGCCCCCTGCTCCAATCCCACAGCCACGCATTCATCCTCCACCTAATTCTATTCCTACTCTCACTGTCGCGTGGCACAGGCAGTAATCCCGAGATTACTACCTTTGCGGTCCTTCTTCTTAACTGCCTTCCTAAGTCCCTATACTCTCATTTCAGGGCCTCTTCCCCTTTCCTACCTATGTCATTGGTACCTACATGTACCACGACCTCTGGCTCCTCACCCTCCCACTTCTTGGACGCGATCAGAAACGTCCCGAACCCTGGCACCAGGGAGGCAAATTACCATCCGGGAGTCCCGATCACCTCCACAGAACCGCCTGAACCCCTGACTATCGAGTCCCCTATTACTATGGTCCTCTTTCTTCTATCCCTACCCTTCTGAGCTACAGGGCCGTCCTCTGTGCCAGAGTCCCGGCCACTGTCACTTCCACCAGGAAGGCTGTCCCCCCCCCAACAGTACTCAAACATGAGTACTTATTGTCAAGGGGTACAGCCACCGGGGTACTCTCTAGTACTTGCCTCTTCCCCTTCCTGACCGTGACCCACCTATCTGCCTCCCGTGGCCCCGGAGTGACCACCTGCCTGCAACTCCTCTCTATCACCTCCTCACTCTCCCTGACCAGGCGTAGGTCATCGAGCTGCAGCTCCAGTTCCCTAACTCGGTCCCTCAGGAGCTGCAGTTCGGCGCACCTGGCGCAGATGTGGACGTCCGGGAGGCTCGGAGACTCCAGGACCTCCCACATCCGACACCGAGAACAACAAGCTGCCCTCACACTCATACTTCCCGAATAACTGAAAAATAACAAGAACTAAAAGATAAGCCAACTGTGCCCTCTTCTAGGATAAGTACTGGAATTCATTCTAGTAAGTATGAAGTAATGTATTCGGGGTGAGCAAACAAACAAGACTATCACAATGCTTCAGCATGTTTTTTTGTAGGGGACAAACAATAAAGGTGGCCGAACAATTATATACTGAGGGAAATGGCCTTGGAAGTCCTGAACATTGATTTCCTCACATGAAGACTTCTGGTGTTAGGTTAGATATTGACAAAGGTACCTTCTCCTTATCACTATCTATCTTTCTCCAGATGATTTATCCTGTTTTTGCATATTAAATAATATTTTGAAGTAACATTGAGCATAACTAATACACAAAATTTGTTCTGATGGGGGAATTTCAAAGTCCTTCTATTTGGCTTTTTAGTACTCCCCACTGACTTGTCACTCTGAAGACGATGGTTGCTGGACTGGCACCTGCAGCACATGGTGGAAGAACTGATGTGAGGGATAAAACTTGCTGAAACTCTGTTGCTGCTGTGTCAATCCATGACATTATTGGTAGAAGTAACCACTACAGAGTCATTATGAAAACACACTCCTGTTTTAATATTGAGGACACTTGCGTAAAACTGGTTCAGTTCTTGGACAAGACAAATATAAGTAAATCCAGTGTTTTTTATTAGATGCAAGATATGTACTTAATAACAGGCAATGTTGATTACTAGTGTATAGCTTAGGATCTCTTAAGACGCAGATGATATTGTTTGCACATTGTTCTGCTCTCATCATTTCATGTGAGCAATGAATATCTATTAATCTGTCACTTAGTTTTTCTCCTTCAATTCTTTTACAAGGGCCAGTTAAGCAGCTGATTTTATTGGTTCTTGTGGTCAAATGCATCTACCATTTTAGACCCCATATAACCTTTTAACTCCATCTAAACTAGGGTAATGGGGCTACCCTGGAGTATGATCATCTTAAAATAATTTCCATTTACTTAGCTTTACTCAAATACTTAGTTTAGCGGAATCAACCTCAGTTGGTCCAGTTTGCCTCTCTAATGTTAGATTCAAAACAAACCTTATCTTGCCCTAACCATAACCACGCATCACATCATTAGAAAAGTTTAAAGAAATTATAGTGCATTGTTCACCTTATCTCTACCTCAAGGATGAAATGTATTTAATATTGATTACTTCCTCAATGTTATAATTTCCACAATAGTTGCTGTTGTAGCTCTAGGCTTGAATACCAAACCTGCAAAGAGTTGGATGCATTTTTGAGTGAATGGTTTCATTAGTGAAAGAGGATAGTGATATATCCCGATTGTGTTACTGCATATTTCATGAATAAAAATACATTTCTGAAAGAAGAGACATAGCATGCCTGGATATTCTGTGAATCTCATGCATGTGTGATGTGGCACTACCAACATACTAAATGGGTTAAGCTGAACAGAACTGGCAATTTAAAATTAGATACTCACAAATTGAAGTGGCAGCAGCAGAATTGTACCCATCACAATTCTGGGATTATAATCCATTCAACTGGTGATCTGCTGTCTATTCACTTTGAATTTTACTAGGACCGCTCGTTTCTAAAACTCAATATAGCCTTGGTGTAAGTATGCCAAACATGAAAAAACAGCTGAACTTCAGAGGTGAACCTCAACAGCAGTGTCAAACTATCTATTTGACTTCTAGGACCATGGTATTGTGGAAGACTCAGTAATTTGATACTGGGTTCATTACAGTGATTTGTGGGGTTGACTTATGAGGACAGAGTAAGCTGACTGGCAATGTACACACTGGTTATTTAGAAGAATGTGAGATAAACTTGGTGATGCATGTAAAATTCCAATGTGGTTTGTCAGGGAATATGTATTTTGGGCTTTTTCTCTTTTTTGTTGATCAAGTAAAGACATAACAGATTGCATTTAGGTCAACCTTTCATCAGTGACAAGCTTGATTAACATTTTCAAATTCTACTTCAAAAATTTCTTTTTCTCAGTGTCATTTGAGAGACTTATTTTGTAAAAATCGAAATTCAGGCCAGTCCAATAAAATGTTTCCTTTTCCTTTACAGTTGTACCATATCTGCCACATAATCGAACTAAGTTAGACAAGGTCACAGATGATTCAGAGGTAGGTTCTGCAATTAGTAGTGAACTTATAAATTATGTATATTTCTGTCAGAGCTCAAAATTGTTTGGAGATATTCTGACTGATGTGGTGCCTAGATCCTGAATTCACATTGATTCAAAGTTAATTCTTCTATTTGTTTGGTTAGTTATAATTCTGTAATTATGATTATAATGATTCTTCCACAGCATTGAGCTGGTTAGGAAAAGGAGAATGGTCACTGTTTATATCCTGTTAACCAATGCAAGGAAGTATGTTTGAATGTAGACCACAAGACCATAAGAATTAGGTCATTTGGCCCATCAAGTCTGCTCCACCATTTCATCATGGCTGACCCATTTCCCCCTCAGTCCCAATCTCCTACCTTCTTCCCATTACCCTTTGTGCCCTGACTAATCAAGAGACTGTCGACCTTTGCCTTAAATATACTCAATGACAGCCTCCATAGCCACCACAGATTTCTAAATTCAGGACTCTCTGGCTAAAGAAATTCTTCCTCATCTCTGTTCTAAAAGGATGCCCCTCTATTTCGAGACTGTGTCCTCTGGTCCTAGACTCCCCACCATAGGAAACATCCTTTCCACATCCATACTATTGAGGCCTTTCAACATTTGATAGGTTTCAATGAGATTTCCCCCTCCCCATTCTTCTGAATTTCAATGAGTACAGGCCCAGAGCCATCAAATGCTTCTCATATGGTAAACTATCCTTTCTTAGAGATGGGGCCCAAAACTGCTCAGATACTCCAGTTGAGGCTTCACTGGTGCCTTATAAAACCTCAACATTACATCCTTGTTTTATATTCTAGTCCTCTCAAAATGAATGCTAACATTGCATTTGCCTTCCTCACCACTGACTCAACCTGCAAATTATCCTTTAGGGAATCCTGCACGAGGACGCCCAGGGTGCTTTGTGCCTCAGATTTAGTATTTTCTCTCCATTTAGAAAATAGTTTACCCTTTTATTTCTTCTACCATTGTGTATGACCGTACACTTCCTGACACTCTATTCCATCTGTCACTTCTTAGCATATTCTCCTAATCTGTCCTTCTGCAGCCTCTTGACTTCCTCAATACTCCCTGTCCCTCCACCTATCTTCACATTATCTGCAAAACTGGCCACAAAGCCATCAATTCCATCATCCAAATTTTAAGTAAAAAGAAGCAGTCCCAACGCCAACACTTGTGGGACACCACTAGACAACTAGTCACCAGCAACCAACCAGAAAAGGCTCCCTGTTAGTATCTTTTCTGTAATACCATGAGTTCCTAACTTGTTTAGGAGCCTCATGTGTGGCACCTTGTCAAAGGCCTTCTGAAAATCCAAGTACACACTTCAATCACTCTTGCCCCATGACACTCTTGAACTTCTGGCATACTGCAAGTGTTGCTGATTGGCAAGAGGCAAAGAGTGGGAATAGGCTAGCTGAGCGAGTTGGCAACAAGGTGTTAAATGCAATATAATGCATAAAGGTGTGAAATTTGTGTATGTTGGTGGACAAAAGGGCAGAATATTCCTTTTAAACAATGAGGAATTCGGGAATGTTAATGTTCAAAGGAATCTTGATGTCTTTGTATGCAAATCTCTGAAAACCAATATGCAGATGCAGTAAGAAATAAGGAAGATAAATAGTATATTTATTGCTTGAGAATTTAATAATGGGAGTAAGGACATACTTGTGCAATTATTTAGGGTTCTGGTAAATTATACCCAAAATATTCTGTTCAGTTTTGCTGGCCTTTCCCTAAAATGTTCATGGACTGATGGTGGTGGAAGGGAAGTCCCTTTCTTTGAAGAAGGAGAACACCACTTAGTTCTAGAATAAAAAGCCTCTTGCCTTTCTGCACTATCAATGCTGCCCTCAACCTCATCTCTTCCATTTCATGAATGTCTGAACTCTCCCCATCTTTCCATCACCCCACCAGGGATAGGATGCCTCATGTCCTCACCTACCACCCCACCAGCTTCTGCGTCCAGCACATAGTTCTCCGTAATTTTCACCATCTGAAACAGGATTCCACCATCAAGTGCATCTTTCCCACCCCCACTTTCTGCTTTCTGCAGGGATCACTCCTTATGAGACTGCCTTGTCCATTTGTCCCTCCCCACTAATCTCCCTCCTGGCACTTAACCTTGCAAGCAGAACATGTGATACACTTGCCTTACACCTCCTCAGGGTCCTAAATAGTACTTCCAGGTGAGGTGACACTTCATCTGTGAGTCTTTTGGGGTCATCTACTGTACCTAGTGTTCCTGGTGTGGCCTCCTGTATATCACTGAGACATAGATTGGGAGATTGCTTCGCCCAGTACCTACGCTTTGTCTGTCAGAAAAGCGGGATCTCCCAGTGGCTACCCATTTTAATTCCACTTCCCATTCCCATTCCAACATATCAATCCTCTTCTGCCATGATGAGGCCACACTCAGGTTGGAGGAGAAACAAATTATATTCCATTTGGGTAGCCTCCAACCTGATGGCGTGAACATAGATATCTTGAACTTCTGGTAATGCCCCCCACACCATACCATTCCCCATTCCTATTTCCCTCTCTCACTTTATCACCTCCCTCTAGTGCTCCATCCACTTCCCCTACTTCCAAGATCTTCTGTCCTCTCTCATCAGATTTCCCCTTTTCCAGCCCTTTATCTCTTTCACCAAATAACTTCCCAACTCATCACTTCACCCCTCCCCCCCATTTCATCTATCACCTTGTATATCTTCCTCTCCTCCCCACCTTATTTAAACATCTCATCTTTTTTCTCCAGTTCTGACGAAGGGTTTCAGCCCGAAACATCAACTGTTTACTCTTTTTCATAGATGCTGCCTGGCCTGGGGGAGGGGGGGGTGGTGTGTGTGTGTGTGTGTTGCGTGTTGCTTTGGATTTCCAGCATCTGCAGATTTTCTCTTGTTTGAGGTTGATCAATACCTCCATCCACTAACCCATTCTACCATACCCCTTCCCCCACACACCACCACAACTCGATCATTTCCTATCAGGGTCATCTTATATACACGTACAAACAAGCTGGATGAACTCAGTAGGTCAGGCAGCATCCGTTGAAATGAGCAGTCAAAGTTTCGGGCTGAGACCCTTCGTTAGGACTGAAGAAGGAGGGGGCAGGGGCCCTATAAAGAAAGTGGGGGGAGGGTGGAAGGTGCCAGGTGAAAAACCAATCAGAGGAAAGATCAAGGGGTGGGAGAGGGGTAGTAGGGAGGGGATAGGCAGGAGGGGTAGTAGAAAAAGGCAGAATCATGAGAGAGGTGATGGACAGCTGGAAGAGGAGGCAGAGTGAAAGTGGGATGGGGGAAGGGAGAGGGAGGGAATTACAGGATGTTGGAAAATTCAATGTTCATACCAAGGGGTTGGAGACTACCCAGACGGTATATGAGGTGTTGCTCCTCCAACCTGAGCTTGGCCTCATCATGGTGGTAGAGGAGGCCATGTACAGACATATCCGAATGGGAATGTGAAGCAGAGTTGAAGTGGGTGGCAACCGGGAGATCGTGTCTGTTGTGCCGGACGGAGCGGAGGTGCTCGACGAGGCGGTCCCCCAATCTGCGTCGGGTCTCGCCGATGTAGATGTGGCCGCACCGGGAGCACTGGATGCAGTAGATTACCCCAACAGACTCACAAGTGAAGTGTTGCCTCACCTGGAAGGACTGTTTGGGGCCCTGAGTGGTGGTATGAGAGGAGGTGTAGGAACAGGTGTAGCACTAATGCTTGCAGGGATAAGTCCCAGGTGGGAGATCTGTGGGGAGGGACGTGTGGACCAGGCAGTCGTGAAGGGAATGATCCCTGCAAAAAGCAGAGAGGGGTAGAGAGGGAAAGATGTGCTTAATGGTGGGATCCTGTTGAAGGTGGAGGAAGTTGTGGAGGATAATATGCTGGATCTGGAGGCTGGTGGGGTGGTAGGTGAGGACAAGGGGAACTCCTGTTGTGGCAGGAGGATGGGGTGAGGCGGGAAATGGAGGAGATGCGGGTGAGGGCATCATTGATGACGGCAGAAGGGAAACCACGATTGTTAAAGAAAGAGGACATTTGAGATGTCCTGGAACGGAAAGCCTCATCCTGGGAACAGTTGCGACAGAGACAGAGGAACTGGGAATAGGGAATAGCATTATTTGCCTTATATACAGGCATTCCTGGACCTAGCATCACTTTATGTACATACAATTAATCTATGTATATAAGCTATCTTATGTATTTATGTTTATTATGTTTTTATTATCCTGTTTTTCATATTATTGTGTTTTTTGTGTTACATCTGATCTGGAGTAAAAACTATTTCATTTAATGGAAATGACATTGAGCTATATTGGGGAAAAAAAGATATACTTGCTATACTGTAGATAGAGTGCAGCAAAGATTCACTCAATGAATCCAGGGATGGCAGGCATGCTGTATGAAAAGAAGTAGAGTAGATGGTGTGGATCTTCTGGTATTTAGAGAATGTTAGAAGATTTTATTGAAACTGGCAATATTCTTACATATGTAGCTTCTCAAAGTGGTTGCAAAGGGGTTATGTTATCCCTTGCATATCTAGAATGAGAAGTCATAATCTTGGAATAAAAGCTAGACCTCCATGCAAGAACTGGCGAATCTCTGGACTTCAGAAAGCTATGTAGTCTCATTTTTAGTTCATTGACACTGAACTGAAAGATAGATGTCTGGATAATAGATTTCTGAACACAATAGCAATGCAGGAAAATGCGTTGTAGTGGAAGATTAGCCATGAAAATAGTCAATGGCAGAATTAGCCTGAAGCACCAAATGGCTTTTTGATGCTTAAGTGATTCTTAAACTTCAAATCATAAACATGAGAAAGCGTGCAAATGCTGGAAATCCAAAGCAACACAAAGTGCTGAGGGAAATCCCAGCAGGTCAGACAGCATCTATGGAAGTGAATAAATAGATGAAGTTTTGGCCTGAGGCACTTCTGTTGCATCAACTTTTAAAATAAAGTTGTGCTTTCTTTTAATAAGACAACTGTTGCAGATGGATGGATGAGTTTTTAAAAATATTACTTTAAAATTAGTCAAACATTTCCATTCAAGTGGTGTATCTGGTATGCACAAACAAGCATCTAAGTAGCATTTCAAAATATGGTACTTTAAATTTCTGTCCTGGAAATTAATTTTGTGTAAAATCTTAGAAATAGATGTAAGCCATTTATCCCCTTGAGTTTGCCCTACCTTTCAGAAAGATCATACTTTGATATTTGCCTCAGGTTCACTTTCTTTAATTTCCCCTCAATTTCTCTGTAGAGAAAAAATACTCCGTATATTTATTCAATGTTTTCAGTGGGTCATTCTGTACATTGTTCTAAGATAGGTAAATTAATTTTGCTTCACTATTTTTTGTATGGAAGTGTCATTGTAAATCAAAAATTATACTTGAGTTTTATGAAATTATTTTATTTGGGACCTAGGATCTCAAGCCTGTGGTTGATGGTGTTGATGGAATCAAGATTTCTTCAGTGCTGGGTTTGCAAGATTTTGACCTAATACGAGTCATTGGACGTGGCAGCTATGCTAAAGTTCTCCTTGTACGTTTGAAGAAAAATGACTGTATTTATGCGATGAAGGTTGTAAAGAAGGAGCTGGTCCATGATGATGAGGTAAAGTTTACTAAATAAGAGAAGAAAAGAGAAATTATTTTTGTACAGGACTTTTCAGTCTGAAAAGAGATGCCAGATCTTCACAACTAATTAAATATTCTTGAAATGCAGTTGCTGTTGTGAGAGAACAAGTAGTTTGGTGAGATTTTTATTTTACTAAATTTAATTACTTGAGGTCTGAAATTGAGCACAGTCATTGAAATTAAAGTCTCACCCGAATTATTATTCTTGAATTTATTATTTTGATATTTTACATGTTTCTATTCTCATGTAGCCCGGTCCTCGCTAAAGGCATGCAATTTTGTTTCTATATCTTCATTAAAAAAAGGGGAAATGAAAAGCAAGTTATGCTTTTCACTCCTGGTCTCATATAAGGGATCATTTCTGGAAAATGCACAACTTCGATATTTGACCTGGACATAATTTGACTTGACTGCACAGCTCCACAAAATTATTCAGGAATATCTGTTTTCTCTTCTGGGCCTATAATTCTAGTATGTGTCACTGGCAACCCACAAAAATAATGTAGCAAGACAGGCGAAAGTCACTATAATATTTCCAGACGTGTCATAGTTGCACCTAACAAAAAGGCTTAAGGAATTAGATGGTTCATTCAGAGAAATCTAATATTGATAAAATGCTGACTTCTTTTAATTTTACTTCCAAAAATATTAAATATAAAAGTCTCTGAATTTCTATGCAACCCTTCAGAAAGCTAAGAACTGAAACTAAAATAATTGGTAGTTTCTATAACTTTGAAACGATTACTAGTTCTTTTAATACTATGGAAACTAAGTGCATTTAATTTATGTATTTAGCTTAGAAAAATTTTCTTATTATCAAGACATAAGGTACAGAAACAGTGTTTCTGGAAGCATAACAGGTCTTGGAGTGCAGTTTTCTGTATGGCAACTGGAATATTGTCTGGCTCAGTAAACCTACCTTAACGTAGTACTTTCGGTTGTTTCTTAAATATTATGGTCTGCATCAAACTGGCTGTAAGGTAACTTCTGTAATGATGGGGACCTTCAGTGGAAGTAGTGATGAATCATCTATTCATCTGACCAATATTACCTTATTTTCTGGCTGAAAGTGGTTGCAAATATTCAATTTTTGACTTTGACACTAACCTGCTGAACAGTAGTAGTTAAGGCTGAAATGTTCTTGGAGTCTCGTCCTCCCCTCATATGTTAAATCACCATCATCGCTTAATGGATGTGGAAAGACTATAAAGCTTTGATCAGCTCCATAGATTATGAGATCATTTAGCCTACCAATGACTTTCCACCTATCAGAAGGTCAGAAATGAATATGTTCAGTGGTGATTGGATTGTGTTCAATTCCATTTGCAAATTGTCATCACCATGCTTGCATGCATCAAGAATGAGGCAGCATTTGGGCATGAGCTAATAAATAGCAAGTAACATTCATATGACGAAACTGCCAGGCTTGACTGGTTACAAGAGAGAGTTAAGCAACTTATTCAATGGAATTATCATCGTTAAACTCCCTACCTAGGTGTTGCCATTGACCAGTATCCCAGCTGAAACAGACACATATACTACGGTTATAAAAGTAGTTCAGATGCGGCGAGTTACTCACATCCTGACATCTCTGTGCCTGGAAAAGTAAAGCTCCTACAGATATCAAGAAGCTCAACAACATCCAGGACAAAGCAGTCTGCTTGACTGACACCTTATCCACAACTAAAACATTTATTCCCTTCACCATTGGCACATAATGGCTGGAGTCTCTGCAGTCTGTAAAATGCATTGTATTTACTTGCCTTGGCCACTCTGACAGCATCTTTGAAACCTTCCAACTCTGCCATCAAAGAGGGCAAAAGCAAGATACGTAAGGGAAGACTACCACATGCAGGTTTCCCTCCAAGTTCATATTTGAAGATATGTTGCTGGTCTTCATACGTTTTGGGCCCATATCTTGGTACTCTGAATCTGTTGTGGGAGTGCCTTCAAATAAAAGGCAACAGCAGTTCAAGTTGGCAGCTCATAACCACCTCCATAGGGCAACAAAGGATGGCCAATAAGTACTGACCTTGGCAGCAAAGCCGAGATCCTGAAACATGGATAAACAAGAAATGCTGCTTTAATGCTTACTGTCAGCTAGTCCTGTGTTGTAGCATTCCCAGGGTGGAACCTCATTTTTAGGTATGCCTGTTGTTGAATATATTCCTATTCACTCTACAGAATTTATTTCCTGTACCTAATAAAGTGACCACTGAGTATATGTTCATGGTCTACTGCTGCTGTAGCCCATCCACTTCAAGGTTCAACATGTGTGTTCAGAGATGCTCTTCTGCACACCACTGTTGTAATATATGGCTATTTGAGTTATTATTGACCTCACGTCAGGATGAACCAGTCTGGTCATTCTCCTCTGACCTCTCTCATTAACAAGGCATTTTCATCCACAGAACTGCTGCTCACTGGATGTTTTTTTGTGTCTCGCAGCTTTCTCTACAAGTTCTAGAGACTTGTGTGTGAAAATTCCAAGAGATCAGCAGTTTCTGAGAAACTCAAACTATCTTATCTGGCACCAACAATCATGCTATGGTCAAAGTCACCGATATCGCATTTCTTCCCCATTCTGAAGTTTGGACTGAATAATAAGTTAACCTCTTGTCCATATCTGCATACTTTTATGCATTGAGTTGCTGCCACATGATTGGCTGATATTTGCATTAACAAACAGGTTTGCAGGTATACCTAATAAAGTGGCCCCTTGATTGTTTGTCTTAAGTCTCCATAAATTCACATTTATCCTTATTGTCATTAGGTGTGTGTCTACAGCAAGTGGATTAGTGAAGAGGAGGCTAGGTTTATTATTCATGATGGTTCACTCCCAACTGCAATAGACAATAGACAATAGGTGCAGAAGTAGACCATTCGGCCCCTCGAGTCTGCACCGCAATAGACCATTAAGCAGGAGGATTTGGCTAGTTGAGCTAGAAGTATTGCTACTGAGCTACTCCTGTTGAAATTTCACATTCACAGTATTTTCTGTGCATCTCTTTCTCTATGCTTTGTAAAATGTTACTGAACAAGAAGAAATGTGGATTTGTCAGCTGTGGGAGGATTATAGATTGCAATCAACAGGAAGTTATTTTGTGTGAGGTGAAGCTACAAAAGAAGAGACTGAACAACCAAAAGACTCAACTACTAACCATTGCCACCACTTACTTGTGCCTTCATTGCACCAGAATATGTGGATCCCAGCTCAGCCTCTACAGCCACCTGAGGAATCCACCAAAGACAACCCTTAAGGAGAACATCTTACTTGACTCGAAATGTTCATGCTTCTAGTACTATTTAGTGTAATGCAATGAGACTTCATGATGCTCAGTGTTAATGTTAGATTTTCAGGTTTCCCTTTCCTCTATTTAGTGATTTTCAACCAATCCTATTGGAGTAAGACATAACTGAGGATTGTAAAGATTTTGGAGACAGGATATCTGATTATGCATACAAGACTCCTACTAGCTATTGCCTTACTAATCTGTGGGCAGCTCTCGCAATTTTGTCACCAGTCTTTAGATGCTTTGAGGAGGACATTGTTAGTTGGCTTAATCAGAAACCAGTGCATACATTGAAACTGGGCAATCTGAGCTAATTTATTTACTTGTATACACTGTGGTTTTTGACAAAATTGAATCACGTGTTAGATTTTTTTGAAATCAACATGGTACTGTTTGAGTTCATCTGTGAACAAAATAGGTCAGGACAGCAGATTTTCTTTACTTGAAGAGCACTTGTGAATGTGATAGATTTTCCCCAGCTGCCATGTACAGTACCTAGGAAAAGTATTGGCTGAATACCTCATCCTTTTGTTCACACAAATGAGTATCTCATGCTCCTTTTTTCCACAATAGAGCCTAAAAAATAGAGAAAATTGTAAAGCATGAAAAGCTTTTTTTCAAAAGCTGAAATGTCAGCATTTCAAAAGTATTCACCCCCCCCCCCCCCCCCACCAAACTTCCTCAATACTTAGTTGAACCACCTCTCGCAGCTATTAACAGCCAGTAGTCTTTTTGGATAAGTCTCTATAAGCTGTGTACAGTGTGATGGAGCAAGATTTGCCCATTCCTCCTTGCAAATTTGCTTAAGTCGTGCCAGGTTATTTGGCGAGCAGCAGTAGACAGCAGCCTGAGGTCTTGCTAGAGATGTTTGATTGGGTTAAGGTCAGGACTCTGACTTGCTTACTCAAGGACATTAATTTTCTTTATTTGAAGCCATTCCATGGTTGCTATGGCAGTGTTCCTTGGGGTGTTGTCCTGCTGAAAGACAAATTTCTTCCCCAGTTTAAGCTGGCAGTGGCTAGCAAGTTTTTATCCAGGATCAGTTAGTATTTAGTACCATTCATCTTCTCATCAATACTGACCAAATTTCCAGTCCCTGCTGTTGAAAAGCAGCCCGTAGCATGGTGCTACCTCCACCATACTTTACAGTAGGGATGTTGTTACCTGACTGATACACAGTGTTAGATTTATGCCACACATACCACTTAGTGTTGAGGCCAAAAAGTTCCACTATAGTCTCATCTGACCATAAGACCTTCTGTGTCTTTATAGTATCTTCTAAGTAATGTTTTGCAAAGTCTTTAAGGGCAAGGATATGTTTTTTTTAGCCAGGGCTAAAGAAAAATACCCTTTTTGTGCTGGCCTTAAAGACTGTAGAGTCATGAACTGCATCTCCAGATGCAATCACCAACTTCTGCGGCTCACTCAGAGTGACTGTTGGCGTCGCAGTAACCTCTCTAACAAGTGCCATTCTTCTTCAGCGACTAAATGTAGAGGGGCGGTTTGACCTAGGCAGTATGGCTGTGGTTTCATATTTTTTCCACTTTTTCACAATGGACTACACTGTGCTCTGAGGTATGTTAAATGCCTTTGAGATGGTAATGTACCTTTTTCCAGATCTGTGCTTCTCTATTATCATTTCCCAGATCGGTCTTGAATGCACATTTGTCTTCATTTTGGCTTGGTCTGTTGAAAATCTACTGTACTGTTGGACCTTACAGAGAAAGGAGAGTATTTATTCTTTTGAATTCATTGAAAAAAGGTGACCCTCCTATTTTGTACATCAACAAATTGGTTGATTTGTTAAGCCGGGGGTCGGCAACCTGCGGCTCCCGAGCCATTCGTGGCTCTTTCACCTCTGTGCTGCGGCTCCCTGTGGCTTTGGGAAATAATTGGTCAGTATTTAATTAAAATGTATTTTATGTTAGTTTGTTAGCTTTTGAAATGTAATTCTAAATTTGAAGATTATGGTGATCTTGTACAATCTAAGTGTGGCGACATCCGAAACGGCTCACAATTAGCCAGCATTCCGGCTAAGGGAGATAGCCTACGGGGGTTTGTGAGTACGCGTCTTTTGCAGCATCTGCGTCCATGGGGGCTGGGTTGAGAGAGGCTTAAAAGCAAGGCTGTTTAGTTCGAATAAAGCTATCTTTGACTGCAGTTTACTGACACCGCTACAACGTGTTTTTATCGCTGGCTGTCCAGACGGAAGGTGCTGAAACGCTTTGTCGCGTGTCTGGAAGAAGTGAAAACTTTCCTGGGCAGCAAAGGGCTCACCTTTCCTGAGCTGGAACAGCCAGAGTGGCTGGAAAAGCTACACTTCATGGTAGACATGACAGCGCACCTGAACACGCTGAACACAGCTCTTCAGGGGTAAGGACGTACAGCCCTGCACATGTTGGAGGATGTTTTGGCATTCGAGCGCAAGTTGACAGTGCTTGCCAGAGATTTACAGAAAGGCACTTTGTCTCACTTCCCCAATTTGAGAGAGTTCAAACAAGGTCACGACATGATAATTTTGGAGTATTTACATTCTGCAATCATCGCAATGCAAACATCGTTTGGGAAACGCTTCTGTGAGTTCAGAGAGGAAAAAAACACATTATCCTTCCCGGTCACTCCCTTAAGCATCGATCCTTCCCTACTGAATACGACTGCATTGGCAGGTGTGAGTCAACCTGATCTTGAGATGGAACTGGCCGACATAGCCGACAAAGACATATGGGTGTCCAAGTTTAGACGCTTGACAGCAGACCTTGAAGATGTTGCCCGTTCTTGCTCAGAAACACAAATGGAGTGATATTGAAAACCTTCCAAAACCGGACAAACTTGTGTTCGAAACATGGAATGCTATGCCCGACATTTATGTAAACATTAAAAAGTATGCGCTTTGAGTCCTGTCGATCTTTGGATCCACATATGTAAGTGAGCAGGTGTTCTCCAACATGAACTTTATTAAAAACAAACATCGCGCATGCCTCACAGATGACAGCTTGCGATCCTGTGTAAAGATGAAGGTGACGTCATACAGCCCTGATGTGCAGACGCTGTGCGCTGAGGTCCAGGAGCAGAAATCCCATTAACCAAGTATGATAAATATTTTAATTGCCTATTATTTTATGTGTATTCATATTTTTTCATTGTTCAGTGAAATAGTCCTTTTATTTTTCAGGCTGACAGCTGGCTGATGTTATTTTTGGTTTGCTGCTGGCGGAAAATTTAAGTTCGGCGTTTTTCATAAATACAAGAAGGACTCAAATAGACATTGAGTATTTTACTTTAAAGTAACTTTCAACCCAACGTCTTTTTTTCGGAGTTCAAAATGTTTTTGTTGCATGCAGAAATGTAATTTCGTTTTCTCTGCAGGAGTTCATCAATTTCATAAATGCAACACATTATAGTTTGTTTATACATAGCATAAAGGCAAAAAAAACGTTGTATGCAGTGTTATTTCATTTTAAATGTCAAACGGGTTTTGCGGCTCCCAGTGTTTTCTTTTCTGTGGGAAACGGGTCCAAGTGGCTCTTTCAGTGGTAAAGGTTGCTGACCCCTGTGTTAAGCTGATATGTTGTACCTGAGGGAAGTTAGTGTAGTAATTACAAATGGGATGAATACACTTTAGTAAATCGTTGACAAGTTTTGGAAATTTACTTTTGATTTCACATGATGCACAATGCTCAAAAAATCCTACTTCAATACTGTTATGTATGTGGCCTGGTTACACAACAATGCTATTAATAAAAATGCTGGAGACGGGAGCTCCGATTCATGACTCTTTAATGGCAGAACCCGAACTCGGCACACACATACAGACCAATACACACCTAATAATAGCACATGCTCAATATGCGCCTAATAGCGCATGCAACGACGTGTTACTAAAACATATAGTCCCTAATTATATTGTAGGCTATATGGTACACTCTTCCCCTTTTATTTTAATAGTGTATCAACTTTTTTACTGGGGCATTATGCTAAACAAATGTGTTTACTCTTAACATACAAACGGCCACCATTTGTTTACTTAGCAACTTAATAATATTGAATTATAACACGTCTTTTTTTAAAATTTTGGTCTGAGTCCCATTTATAACTCAAGTCTCAGGGGTGGGGGGTGGGGGGGGGGCGGGAGTTCTTCTCTAGATTGTCCAGCACTGAAGCAAATAGATCTTTACTCAATTGTCTGGAATAAATTAAACAATCCACAAATTGGCAGGTTCCAGCCATAAAGAGTAGTCACCTCCATCTTGCAAAGATGACGAAAGCAAAATGAAATCCGTGAAAAGGTTTATGTTATTCTTATATGTACAATCATCAAAACTGAGGTGGCATTAGAAAATGTCTTCAAATAGTGTGTTTTTCAGTCTGTCAATAAACTTGTTTGTTTTAATACCGATTTCCTTATAAAAGTCATGAAAAGTTGACCTCTGAGCATAGGGAGTTAAGAAGATGTACGCCTCACTTGCTAAGTGTTCTAGGCAGCAGATCGCCTCCATATAATGAAGACTCCTCTGTGCAGCTGTCCTAGATATATACACATTTTGTGCTATCACATGTCTTCCTTACCCATCTCATTTGTTCCAACTGAGCTAATTACACAACCAATCTTCATATTTTCCTTAGATTCCAAATAGATAGCCTGACCTTTATGATACCATCTTTTATCGTAATTTAACTTTCCATCTTCTATTTGTGCTTAATATCTTTGTGCTGGTGATTCAGCAGGAGCGCTGGGAAGATGCTCAGGAGAAGACAGAGATGCTGGTCTTTTCAGAGATTTAAGCTTATTGAGAGTTCATAGATCTTCCATTATCTGTTCATCTGTTAACAAGTAATTTAACTATGCAGGTACAGGTTTTTGTCTTTTGTCTGTAATTGGAACAGGGTCATTAGGTCTCCTTCTTTGTTTCCTAGTCATTATTGGCTTTACCTCCATAGAATCTGCTGTGAGTTCCATTGTTAGCCTCTCATTCTCAGTCATCTTTTTCTTTCACTTCTGCTTTCTTCTCTTTAATATGATTCCTTTCCACTTGTTCTGTCTCCAGTTGCAGAAAAAGCTCTGCATTTCATATTCTTTACTTATATTGTTGATCTAGTTTCTTCATCCTTTTCTGATACCCCTGCAAAGTGCCTTCCTGTAACTGCTGTAGCTGTCTTTTGAGAGATGTCAATTTCTCCTGGTACATCTGCTCTTTTACTTCCAGGTAGTCTTCATCATCCTATTTATTGGCAATATCTGTTTCACTTGCATCCTCTGTATCTTCATTCAAGTAACGGCCACGGATACTGTGTTCGTCCTCATCGTCAGTGCTGTCTAGCTCCTCCTTGTCTTTGTAATAGTAGACAATGGGTGAGAGCAGAGCTGCGGACATCTTCCCCGTAGAGCTGCCCTCCTTTGTTGACACATCTAGTGCCTTGATGGTGTCCCAATCCAACTGGATTTTCCTGAGCCATTCACATCCCAGCAACGGTGGTCCTCCATTTTTCAGTACATAGAGGTTCAGCTGCTAGGTTTTGTCTCCATAGGTCACTGCCACTTTAATTTTTCCTTTGGGATGCACTTTCTGTCCTGTGTAAATCTTTAGCAGTAGTTTAGTTTGTTTCAGAGGTATGTGAGAAAACAGTTATTTGTAGTCGTATACAGCAATCACTGTTAAAGCTGAGCCTGTGTCCGACTCCATTTTCAGTCTCACGCCTGCCACTTGTGGAGCGATCCTTATTACTCTTCGATCATCTGTCTCTTTCACGCTGTGAAGTTGCAGACAAGACAATTCACTTTCGTCTGAGTTGTTTTCATCAGAACTGCTTTCTTCCATTTTGTGTACATTGTTGTATTTTCCTTCCTGGGGTTTCTTGTTTCTCTGTATTTTGTCCTTTTTCTGCTGTTTACTAGCTTTGCATACTCTGCCAATGTGGCCCTGTTTGTCAGCTTCTGCATTCTTTGTCTTTAAACCAACAGTCATCAGGGTCATGTGACGTTCCCAGAATGGTAACGTTTCTTTCCTTCATTTCAGTTCAATGACATTTTATTTGTAGCATATTCCAGAGATTTTTGTTGTATCTCTGAAGCACCCCGTGTTACAGTTTCCATTGATATTGCAATGTTCAGTGCCTTCTCTAATGTAAGGTCTTTTTCACCCAGGAGCTTCTTCTGTGTGGTTTCACAGTGCATGCCACACACTAACCTGTCCCTCAATGAGTCCAATAGACCAGCTCCAAATTGGCAATGTTCTGATAATTTGAGCAATTCAGCACAGTATTCAGAAATGCTTTCATTTTTGCTCTGATTCCATTTGTGAAATTTAAATCTTTCAGCAATGACCGATGATTCAGGGTTTAAATGCTGTTGGAGAGTGTCTACTATTTGCTTGAACATTTTGTCAGCTGACTTTTCAGGGGTTAACAAGCTCTGTAGCAGCCCGTATGTTTTTGCTCCCATAATCTGAGTAAGACGCTGGCTTTCTTTTCATCGTTAGCCTCACAATATAACTCCACTCTCTCAGGCTATGTCCACACTAGACCAGATAAATCCGTAACCGAAGCTTTTTCTCTTTGTTTTAACCCTCCGTCCACACCAAAATGGCGTTCTCCTCCCCGAAAATGGAATTTTTCTAAAACGCTCTCCAGAGTGTGTAAATCTGAAAACGTCGATTGGGCAGTGTAGTGTGTACGGGGTGTGTGTCACATTCCCATTTGGATATGTCCATATATGGCCTCCTCTACTGCCATGATGAGGCCAAACTCAGGTTGGAGGAGCAACATCTCATATACCGTCTGGGTAGTCTCCAGCCCCATTGAATTCTTCAACTTCCAGTAATTCCCACTCCCTCCCTTCCCCCATCCCAGTTTCATCTGCCTTCTTCTCCAGCTGCCTATCACCTCCCTCATGGTTCTGCCTCCTTCTACAATCCATAGTGCTTTCCCTTTACATTCCTTCTTCCCCTTTCCTGCCATTCCCCTCCCCCACCCCTTGATCTTTCCCCTTACAGGTCTTTCACCTGGCACCTACCAGCCTTCTCCTTCCCATCTTCCCCCCACCTTCTTTATAGAGCCTCTGCCCCCTCCCTCTTCAGTCCTGATGAAGGGTCTCGGCCCAAAACGTTGACTGTTCGTTTCCATGGATTTTGCCCAACCTGCTGAGTTCCTCCAGCGTGTTGTGCGTGTTGCTTTGAGCCCAGCATCTGCAGAGTATTTTGCGTTTACATCTGAATCCAAACAGCCAATTCGCCATGGAGCCCATGCATCTCAATCTTCTGGATGAGCCTCCCAGAGAGACCTTCTCAAATATTTTACTAAAATGCATATAGGCAACATTCACAACTCTACCTTCATCAATCACCCTCGTCACCTCATCAAAAAACTTAAGTTAGTAATGCGTGACTTGCCCCACAAAGAGCCTTGCTGGCTCTTCCTAATTAGGTCATGGTTTTCCAAATGCTCATAAATCCTATCCTTAAGATACCATTTACACTACCACTTACTACCATTTATCCCTACCACTGACCTGAGACTCATCAATCTATAGTTCACAGGATTATCCCTGATTTTCTTCTTGAATAATGGAACAACATTAGCTACTTGCTAGTCCTCCAGGCTAGAGAAGACATGAAAATATTGGTCAAGGCCTTGGCAATCTCTTCTCTTGTCTCTCTCTATAATCTGGGATATATCCCATCAGACCCTGAGGACCTATCCACCTTAAAGTTCTTTAAGAGAACCAAAACTACCCCCTTCTCTACTTCAAAATGCCATAGCATAATAATATGCTCAGCACTCATCTCCCTGTCCTCCGTCTCCTCCTCCTTGGTAAACACTGATTTAAAGTACTCGTTAAGGATCTCATCCATATACTCCGTGTCCAAGCACATGTTCCCCCCTTTATCCTTGAGTGGTCCTGCCCTCTTCCTAGTTATCCTCTTGCTCTTGACGTACAGTATGTGTAGAATTCCTTGTGATTCTCTTTAATCCTAACTTGCCAAGGACTTTTTATGGCCCCTCCTCATCAATTCTGTTTTAGGCTGTAGGTATGGCAAGGAGAGGTACTTCACCTTTTTCACAATTTCAATTGACCTGTTGTGTGACTTTGTTACATTGGTATTCTTTGTTTACAATAGAGAATCTGTCATTTTACTTTTGTATTTCCCTAATGCCACTTTAGTTAGCATGAGTATTTTTAAAACAATAGAAGTGCAATATTTGGGATAAATTGTAACCAATAAGAAAATATGATAAATGGTTACTGCTTATAATGTAAATCATAACTAACAAATGACATCATTGTTCATATTTTCATGAGACTGTTCAAATCTTTGTGCTGAGAGGTACACAGGCCACCAGGTCAGCAAGTCAAATATGAGGCTTCTGTTGTTTACATCTATATTTAAGTCCAGGAGACTAGCAGTTTAGTCTTGAGGCTTACTCTGCCATCGGATTTTAAATTAGACTTTTTAGGCATGAATTAACAGATGTGTATAAGATGATGAGAGGCATTGATTATGTGGATAGTCAGGCTTTTTCCCAGGGCTGAAATGGCTAGGAAGTAGGTACAGAGAAGACATCAGAGTTACGTTTTTTACGCAGAGAGTGGTGAGTGCATGGAATGGGCTGCTGGCGACAGTGGTGGAGGCAGATACGGTAGGGTCTTTTAAGAGACTCCTGGAGAGGTACATGGAGCTCAGAAAAATAGAGGGCTTTGGGTAACCCTAGGTAACTTCTAAGGTAAGGACATGTTCGGCACAGCTTTGTGGGCTGACGGGCCTGTATTGTGCTGTAGGTTTTCTATGTTCTATGTAATCTAATAAGTGCCTTCTTGGGGTGCTGACAAGGTGTTTGAACCATTTTAAATGAGCTTGCATTGATGTGTCTATGGTGGATGACTAAAATCCCTGAAGCTGTAACTGGGAAATATAGAAGTCTTTATTCACACAGCAAACCTCCAGGAGCAAAAGAGTCCAGAAAAATCCAAGAGAACCTCATTCTCCTGGCATGATGTTCTATTGTTCTTCAACACAAAAATAACAATAATGATTAACTATAGCTTCAATTGCTACAACCACTTTAACATTTTGAATATAGTCAGGTAAATTTACAGAATTATATATTTACAATGGTATCACATCTCAACTAGCAGAATCCCTTTGAATATTCAACACTGATGTCTGTCCCAAACGATTCTTGAGGTTAAACTCTAGACACTCATTTTATTACAGTGTTGTGATATGGCTCCATGAATATATGAAGGGTGATTGACAAGTTCATGGCCTAGGGTACGAGGAGTCTATTTTAGAAAACCTAGCACATTTATTTTTCAACATAGTCCCCTCCTACATTTACACACTTAGTCCAGCGGTCGTGGAGCATATGCTGCAGAAAGTGTCTACAGCAGGGGTGATTGATAAGTCTGTAGCCTAAGGTAAAAGGAGATGAGTTATATAGCTCTCGTTACATGCACATGCAGTTCAACTATTTGAGTGATTATGCAGAATGTTTGAAGTTAATAACTCGTCAGGGGTGATTTATATGTTCGTGGCCTAAGGTAGAAGGAGATCAGTAATATAGCTCTCGATACATGCATATGCAGTTCAACTATTTGAGTGATTATGCAGAATGTTTGAAGTTAATAACTCGTCAGGGGTGATTTATATGTTCGTGGCCTAAGGTAGAAGGAGATGAGTTATTAACTTCAAACTTTCTGCAAATTACTCAAAGAGTTGATCTGCATGTGCATGTAACAAGAGCTGTATAATTCATCTCCTTCTGCCTTAGGCCACCAACTTATCAATCACCCCTGCTGTGGACACTTTCTGGAGGTCCAAGATCTGTATGCTCCACGACCACTGGACTAAGTGTGTAAATGTAGGAGGGGACTATGTTGAAAAATAAATGTGTTAGGTTTTCTCAAATTGACTCCTCCTACCTTAGGCCACGAACTTACCAATCACCCCTTGTACAAATAACCAGAAGGTTAAGTGGCAGGGACGCATCTTCAACTATGTGCTAATAGCTGGAGAGTGCTGAATCTGTGGAATTTGTTGCCACAGATAGCCGAAGGAGGCCAAGTCATTGGGTATATTTAAGGCACAGGTTGATAGATTCTTGATTAGTCAGGGCATGAAAGAATATGAGGACAAGGTAGGAGATTGCGGTTGAGAGATAATATGGATCAGCCATGATGAAATGGTGGAGCAGACACAATGGGCCAAGTGGCCTAATTCTGCTCCTATTTCTTATGGTTTTATGGAAAATTTATCTTTTGTCTTTCCCTATGTAGAATCATTGGGATACTATCAGAATGTCCCACACCTAATGATTGATTTCACTAGCCGCAAACCATCAGTTGGAAGTTAAATTATGTAGAGGCTTTATTTCCTGAAGAATGGTTCTCATTTTAGTTTATCCATAATTATGTTATCCATAATTTCGTAACTCCAGAATAATCCAGATTGAGTACAGTAAGTACAATTTTAAAATAAGGTTCCTTGATCTTTGTTACTTACTACTAGTCCGGGTGTTCAAAGTAATGGAATCACTTCAGTGGGAACTTCCAGCCGAACTTGAAATCGTATGGTGTATTTGAACATAACTTCATAAAAACCTTGACTTGCAGCCTTATTTTCAGTAATTATATATTCTTTCACTCTTTGAAGGTGAACAGATGCCCAGGGGAGAATTTCTTATTATAAGCTACTCTGTTGAATGAATAAGTTGAAAAATAGGGTTATCTAGTACTTGGTTTCATAGTTTAATGATTATTGGATCGGCTTAATAAGGCAGGTGAAATCAGTGACTTATGAAGTATAATGCTTTATTTTATAAGCTATGCACACATAATAGTTAAGCTGCTAGGATCAATGATCCACAGACTTAAGATTGAATTCTGCTGTGACAATGTTAATTAAAATAATTTGGAATGTAAATATAAAGAATAGCAGCAGGAGTCAGTTGTACAGTCACTCACAATCAATATAATGGTCAGTCTAATTTTTGGACTTCTCTCTACTTTCCTACTTGATAGTTTAAACCTTGATTCCAAAATGCATGACTTTGGTTGATAATTTGGCATTCATAGCTCACCAGATAGAGAATTCCAAATTTTCATAACCATTTAAAGAACTCCATTCTTGTTTGTTTTAAGTGGAAGACCTTTCCCTGAGATTACATTTTAGTTTTGAACTGTGCCAAGAGAGAAAACATACCCACAGCAACTACTCTACCCCCTTGGAACCTGTACATTTCAATTGATTACCCTTTCATTTTTATATGTATATGTCTCTTCTGCTCAATAATCCTTAACTATCAGTTGGAATTTAGATTGAGTACAGGCTTTATTTCCCTAAGAGTGGTTGTCATTTTAGTTCATCCATAATTATACTATCCATAATTTCATAACCCCAGAATTATTCCTTACAGTGAGTATAATACCATCATTTCAGAAAACTTCAGTGATATAAAGCAATTATAAGTAACCATGTTTTGTATTAAATAAACTGTTAGGTTCATTCATGTCTGTCAGAGAAGGAAATTTGCAGTGCTTGCCTGATTTGGCTTATTTATGCCTCCAGGTAAAACATTGTACTTTTAACAGGTTTCTGAATTGTCCTTCCAAAGACCTCAAAGGCTTTGCAACTTGCTCCAAGCCCATGCCATCCATTTTTTTTGTGACCAAGTGAAAAAGATCAAGCATTCTTTTTTCTGTCTCATGGAAACTTAGCTTTATAATACTATAGTTTTACCTGCAACAGCTCAGTGAGCAGACTAAATGCAAGCTTGCATCCATTCTGTAGGTACACCAGTCACTTAAACAAAAGTCAGCATTTTTGAATGACATAGGTGAGCACAGAAGAGTTTGTATTGGCTTAAGAGCTGCTTTCCTTTCAGCTGGTACCAATACTTCCTGGCATTTCTTACTGACCCAGATGCCAGTTGTGTCTAAATTGGAAAACATCACTCTGGCTGGGAATCTCTGTACTTTTATCCAGCACTAACATTTCCTGGCTTAGCTATTTCCATATTGATTTCCATGCTAGTCCCGAGCCATGAGTGAAGAGAGCCAGTTCCACACCATTTCTGTAACATGTGTCATTGGAAGTTAAATGTGCAAGTTGGGCCTTCATATGGGGAGAGGGATATTAAGGTTGCACTTCATTGATTTTTTTTTCCTAATTCATACTTTGGTGAGAAAATTTAGTATTTTCAGCATATAAAATTCCTGTTCCATTCCATATATTTGCTAGTCAAGCCAATTTTGATTCCTGCCTTGTGTGCTTTTTGCTGCCATTGGTCATAACCAGAGATTGCTGCTACAATATATGCTTTTGATCTGTCCAGTTCAACTAATGACAATATCCCATTGAAAAGGTTTAACATATCTTGAATCCCATTTGTTATTTTATTATTTATTTATGTACTTTTTATGATCATTGGCCAGAATTCATTCCCATCTCTAAATACCCTCAAACTAAGCCATTCAGAGATGACTACTGTTCCATACAGAGTACTCCAGACAGGAATGCTAGATTTTCTCCACTGGAGGACACTAGTGATCCAGATAGGCTTTATTACAAAATAAATTTTACAGCTGTCATGATGGTTTTGAACTTAGATTTCTGGATTATTATCTAGATCTCTGGATTACTTGTCCTAAACAATGCTATGATCATGCTCTGTTTCCTTCTAATTTCTTCTTAAAAAATTTATTTCTTGTTCCACTGTCCCACATGCTAGTAACCTGCTTCTCACATTCACAATTATTTCATACAAAAGAATTATTTTGCAATGCTTCATTTATAATATGCTTCTTGTATTCCTGATTACATTTTCCCTTTTCAAGAACAAAAAAAGAAAATCCACAGCAGTCATTTTCTTATCTTTAGCATGTCTTTATAGGATCACCTTTAATTTTCCAGATATAGCATTTCATTAAGGGGAATCAAAACTGCTTGAGTGCATCAAATATCAACATTAAAAGACAAGAAATATTTTTAAGGTAAGCTGTGAGGATTTATGCAATATCCACTTGGGTTTAATTCCTTCCTTTTAAAAAACTGAGAATATCAGCCAAATATTAAACCTAGTGCTTCACCTATAAGTGACTACCAACTGTTTCACACCAATGCAGATGTCCTTATCTGTGTCTATGTGTTGCTATGCACATAAAAATAAGTGAAAGCTCAGTACTAGAAGAATATCTACATAATTCTGTTATGGAGAATTGGACGGAAGACTTTCACTCTATAAGTATAAATTGACATTGACAAACCGTAGGAACTGTTCTAAGAAATACAAAAATTTGGCGAACTGAAATTTGAATAGTCTGGAATTGTGCTTACAACTTTCCATTGAATATTCTTAAATTTAGAAATGTTTATGACTATAGTGGGGGAAGAAAAAGACTCCATGCAGATACCGACTGCTGCACGTTGTGAGTGTCACAACAGACTGCTTTCCCAGGCATCCTGATGTCTGCTTAAAGAGCAGCATTGGCAGAAGCCTTGGAGTAGATCACATCACTATTCTCTTGACTTTTGAGTAATATATAGAGGCCAGAGAGAGTCTGAAAAGGCAAAATAAAATACTACTAAATGAATGATCACTGCTTTATGCTAAAATAAATGAAAAACAATATTATTAACTTGAAATTGCTTGTAACTTCCTGCCAGAGCAACATACATTGTACACATTTGCTAAAGTGGAAATTGGCAGCTCCTTCAATGTTCTTTTCCTGTCAAATGAGCTGACAAAATGTTCTTTACTCACCACTGGATGGCAGCAGCATTTTATCTTGCTTTTCCTGATACCCTAACTGTGATCCTGCAGTGTCTTTATGCTGTACATAAGTAATAACCTCTCTGGCTACTTGACGATGATTCAGGTATATCATATTATCCATTCCAGTCTGCTGCTTCATGAAGGTATAACACATGTGTTCAACAAGGTTATTGCGCAAAGGTGTTCAGCAATTCAAAAAAAGTTCTCACTAACTTAATGTTGTTTTAATCACACCGTGTATTATGTTAATATATTATGAAATGATCCACTGGAACATCCTCTACCTTAATTATCCTTAATCATATTACGTAAAACCCTCACCATATTCAAATACCTCAGTGATCTCGTCTCAGTCTTTAGAACCTCCTAGCATTATAAACCTCTGGTCATAGCACTGCTGGTCCTTCCCCAGTTTCCTTCATCACCAGGACTGATGACCACATAGTTCATTACTAACTTATTTGGTCACATTCACCACTAAGCTCGTGCAATAGATGTTTTTGGGTGAGATGGGACAAGGAAGGTGAGTGAAGAACCTAAATAATTATATTTGGTTTGATCACCCCTCCTCCAAGTGCTGTGAGTATTGGCTGTGGTTGTGGAGTTGTTTTCAGAGAGTGAGGAGACTGTTCTAGTGGATTGATAGTTGGATAGCAGCATTATCGAGATCCACAATATTTAGGACTCAAAGATGCTTTGGTTAAAACATTTGTTGTAATGCTTACATTTTGTATTTTGTATTTTAAAGTATATATTTCTGACTGAACAACCTTGCAACAATAATTTCCTTCAGGATAAATAAAGTTTTATCTTCTCTGATCTTATCTTAATCAGTAGTCAAAGATGATTAAGAACTCTTAGTTAAAACTCTTGTTCCAACAATGAAGCTTAGAACCCATAGGAAGCCCTCAGGTGCAATCTGGAGTGATTTTATATGACTGTTAGTTGGAACCACAGTGGTGGATGAGTTACATGATTATCATGTATGTCAATGGGTGCAGTTAACATTAAAATATTAACGTATTAACAAATTTCCCTTTGTAAATCTCATGAACTTCCATTTATTGATGCATAATACATGATGTCAATTGGAAGCCAAATAGAATTCAATCTTGAAGCCCATAAGTGTTTCAAGCAAGCTGTTGTTACTCTGGCAAACATGGATAGTTACTGAATAACTACAGCAGAATTTCAGTGAAAGTTGTCATTTAAAGGAAGTAGGAAGAAAAAGCATTATTGAAAGCTGAGGTGCTGATCTTGGTCAAACTGGTAATTAGAAGTGTAGACTGAAGGGATTTAAGCTTTTAAAGAAGATATCATAGCTCAAGTTTTGCTTTCTTAAATTAATTTATATAATTTTAGCAGGAAGCAACTGAGCAGATGTGCAATTCTGTAACATATTTGATACGTTTTCCATAGATTCCTTGGTTACCTTAGGAATTATTTGTGGCTGATTATTTTTCACGGAGGTCTATTTCGTGATAATATTCAATCATTATTTCCCCCTCTCTTGCTATCTTTCTCCCCTACCCCTGCTTTCCTTTACCATCCAATTTCCCCATCTTCTCCCCGTCATTCCTTTTCTCATTCACCTTTCCTTATTTCCTTGCTGACCCTACTGATCTCTTGCCGTCACCACCTAACCTTTTGCCACCCTCTTTACTCCTTTCATCCATGTGCCTTCTTTCTTGCTATCTCCATTCTTATGTCTTTCTTTCCTTCCTTCTCCATCAGTTTGTCAAATTGCTTCCCTCTCTGTTTCTCTGCATCTCCCTCACATGCTTTTCTCCACTAATTTCAATCTTCCTCTTGATTTCACTGTCAACACCTACTTATGTGATTTACTGCATTAAATTTATCCAGTGAGGAAGAATAAAATTGGCTGGTTCCTCAAAGAAGTCATTGGCACACATAAACCTGACATATATGACTGATGCAAGAAATTTCATTATCACAATGTAAATGATCAATTTTTATCATAAAAAATTCTGGATCTATTTTATGTAGGATGCTCACCATTGCATTAATGTCAAAGGGGACATTCAGTGATAAAACAAACAGCAAGGAAAATGTTCAGAAACAGCTGTTTTCAATTACAGTTCAGCTGGACATTAATCTGACTACCAAGAATTTCTGGGAATCTACCTCATCACCAGCTTTAATGAGACCGTATCCTGTTTTGTTGGCCTACTTGAGGCTATATTTCACAGCTATCAAAAAGCTCAACAGCAGAACATTTAACATACTGCAGCAATTTTTAAGAAATAGAAGGGCCATACAAAGTTCTTTCAATATTTATGCATAGAATTTATTTCTCGCTTTTGGATCCTTTTTGTGTATCTCACTAGGATTGTTGCCTTAGCTGCAATGAATGTTTGGCAGCAAAAATGAGAAAGGATGATCTCATAGCTTTTTTCAACAACTGTCAAAGTAGTAAGGTAGAACGAAGAAAAATACATCCTCTTCAGAGTTATTACCAGCAGATTTTAATTTAAGATATTTGATTTAATGTTAGGTATCCCAGTTGTGCTAACAATAGTACAGTACTTCTGAGAACAGTAGCTACTGCATCAATTCTAGTCACTGACTAACTCTGATTATAACTCTGTAGTCTGGGCAAATATTAAGTGTATGTGCTTTACATGGAGCTAAGCCCATTCTCGATGTGCAGGTGGAAGCAACTCTAAACACTGAAATCAATCTTTGACAAGTTTCAAATCTGTTTCAGATTTGACAATGAGCCTCATGTGGTGTCAAACTCAAAACAGCATGTGACATGACACCTTCAAGGGGTTTAGCAATGCATCAGCTTGGAGTTCATTAGAGCTCAAAATCCAAAGGTATGGTGTTGATTTCAATCTGGCAAGCATGATGTTGTGATAGGTGCACATTGTTGAAGACTACAACTTATCTCCCCATCCATCCCACCATTGACCTTTGTTTCTTTAAAATAAACAAATCTAAACACAAAACTGTTATAAGTTAATAGCCCTATGGAACATCAAATCTCATGAACATCATTTTGTCAACTTAAAAAGGCTCCATTTGGAAAAGATGGTGGTCATATAATTATATCTAATTTTATTATATATAATATAGATATAATTATATTGTCTCGGGCAGATGGGGCTCGTCAGCTGTGGTTGGCAGCTCATCCAGGAGAAGGAAAATTCTGGATCTCAAACCTCTGCTGCCTTGCAGCTATTCTAACTCATGGGGAAGGCTTCGGGAGTAAACCCTGAGGAAAAATCCAGAGCTAGAGTCCCCTAAGGCAATCCTATGTTGAGTTCAACAGTGACTGGCAACTCCTGCAAAGTCATTGGTGCCAGGTTGTATTAGTCTCTGTCGTAATTTTTAGATTCATTAGCTGCTTGGAGGGGAGGAGCCTGCTACATGACAACAGCTTTCTCTCCATATTATACTGCCTTGGCTTATGTACTGTCTTGCATTTCATGTAGACAGCTGAGATGCAACATCCATGGTCGACCCTGAATAAGTTGCCATTTTTTCTGAAAGCAAAAAATTGAATTTTGTAATACAAATGGAAGAGTATCCATTTTTATAAAAAAAAACTGTGTCATTTAAGTTATTTTAATGAACTGTATCCAGCCCTCCCGTATTCCTCAACTATTTTAGGATCAAGGTTCAAGCAAATCCAACAGAGGTTCCAACTAAAGCTGGATAAGTAACAACAGTAATTACACACACATTGCTGTATGGTCAATTACAATTACAATTCCAGGGGGTGCTAATTTTCTTACACTATTTTACATGTTTAAACAAAGAATCAGAGCTATGAAAAAAAATTAAAAGCTTGAAGGAGGATTGGACAGATATTAAATGAATGAAGTAAACTGAGATATTTAAGACTGAGCTGACACTGCAAAAACATTTTATAAGTACAGATGTTTTTAGATACAATAATGACATGCCATTGGACAAATTTCATATACGAGAAATTGAAAGCATCACATGAGTGAAACTTCAATAAATACTACCTCAAAAATGGTGCGATAGATTTTTCTAAATTTTCACTAGACTGGTTCTAGGGTGGTGAGAGCAAAATCAAATTGACAGGGACTTCTTGTTTAGGGCTAAGGAACATGAAAGGAAATCTCACTGAAGCACAAACTTCTTGAAGGGCTTAACAGGCTAAGTGTTTCCATGACAGAGTAATCTAAGTCCAGGGTAGACAGTTGGAGAAAAGGAGTAGGCCTTTTAGGACTGAAATAAGGAAAAATACCCTCATGAAGACGGTGGTGAATCTTTGAAATTCTCTACCATGAATGACTGTAGAAACCAAATTGTAGTGTTCATTTGAAACAGAGATTAAAAGTTTCTTGGCTTGAAGGGAATCAAGAGATACGGGGATGATGCCAGCAAATGACACTGAGGTAGGTGATGAGCCATGACTTGTGACAAATGGCAGAGCAGATTCAAATGACTGTTGGATCTCATCTTACTCTTATTTCTTAAAATCATTAAACTTTACAGTGGGAAAGGTCTGGGCAAAAACAAGTAGGATGGATGAATTCCATTTCCCAGCTCTCAATCTGTAAGCTCTACATGCCTTGAGTGTTCATCCAGGTACATTTTAAATGCAATGAGGGTCTCTGAGTTCACCACTCTTTCAGGTAGTGAGGAATGACTTATTGAGTTATTGACAAAAGTCAATCAGAAATCAGATATCCCTTGCATTCCAAAATGGAGAGTGGAACGTGGGGATAGAGCCATCATGAATTGGCCTTATTGTATCTCCCAGAAAATGGCTTTAGGGCGACAGTCATGTTAATTTAGGACACCTGCTTGTCCTAAAATAAATATCTTTGAATTGGCAGGAGACTGTGAACTTTGTTCTCAGAATGGATGAGAAGGGTCCGGAGTGCTATGGTCTTGGTGTAGATTGATGTAACCAGGATATTACACAGTAATATTACTTCTTTGATATTGTCAATCAGTTGTTTCAGTCCAGAGTGGCCATTTTGAGATTTGGTTCAGCCAGAGATAGTAACCAAGAAAGAGCACAGAATCAGTGATGAGTATTTGAGTTTTGTAACATGAACGAAAGATGTAATCTTCAATTTTCCCAATACTTAACTGCAGGAATATGCCACTCTTCTATAACCAGATGTCAGCAATCGGTTGGAGTGACACAGAGGTGCAGCCAGTAGAAATGCTGTTCAATCCTGAGTTCTTGTGCTGTCTGTTTGGTGTTTTCACGTTCTCTTTATCATTGTGGGTTTCTTCCCACATCCCAAAGACATGCAAGTTAGTAAGTTAACTGGTCACTTTAAAATTTTTTACAGTGTTTTACAGTGTTTAGGTGAGTAATAGAATCTGAGCCAAGTAGATGAAAATATGGGGAGAATGAAAATGAGATTAGTGTAAGTGGGTGCTTGATAGTTAACATGCATTCAGTGAGCCAAATGACCAGTTCCTGAGTTGTGCGAATCCATCATTAAGTTTGGAAGAAAATGAGGCAGTGAAAGGGGTTTGGTACTTGTCAGAGTCATGTGGAAGTTGATTCCATGGTGTAGACACTTTCTAAAAGCCAGCATATAGATGACGAAGAAGATTGAGACCACAAATAGATCCTGAGAGAGTGTAAAGTAGTGACATTACTGTACATACTCTGGCTGAAGGAGCAGTAGAGGCAATTCCACTGAACTGAACAGAGGAAGAATAGGCAGTTGAGGAGGATATTGTTGATCATGCTCCAGGGTACAAAATACACCGAGGTCATGGTATCAGAGAATACCATGTTGGATTGTTGGTGTGGCAGTCAAAAACCAGGGTGTCACATGAAACTGAGGTACAAAGTTCAGATGTAACAAAGCAGTTAGGGGTTTAGCACAGGGAAGAATGGTTGAAGCATATTTCATTTTGAATATCAGAGTAGTTAACTACCTTTCCCTTTAATTCTAAATTCTCTGAAACATTTTAAAAGAGAAATAAACCATTTCCTATATTTATTTAGATATAATACTGTAAATGTTGTAGTATTTATTTATCTTGGGTGCAGCCAGTCAACTGTGCGGGTGTCATGAAGACCACAGGCTCCAGTCTGACTGCAGCCTACAGTCCACGCAGTGCCCACATGGTTGGATGGCTGTTGGAAAGGTAAACATAAATTAGACACGTTCTGTGTTCAAGTAATTAGATTGATCTAATTTCACGAATAATATATTCTCCTTTTGTTAGAGTATTTTTGAGTCACACTATAATTAAATAAGGAAAATCACAGCATTTTGATAATCCTGAGAATAAGTTTGAACACAATGTAACCTATCAATCTGGTTAAAGAAAATAGTTTGAATAAAAGCCAGTTTGGCTGGTTTGTGGGAAGCTTGTGAGATGGCATCTGTTTGCAGAGGGATGGACGAGTTTGGAGCCTGAATATCAAATATCGGGAAAATAACTTTCCTCCTCTCTTTCAATAAATGTCATTTTCAAGATATAGTTTCTTTAAAAAAAAGCTGATCAAATGACATTTTTTATGGTTAGACTAAAGAAAACTCAGAGCCAGTGGTGCAGATACGTCTACTTGTTTTCCTCAACATATCTATTTACATTGAAACATTTAAAGAACTTTTTGGGCTTCCATTTATCTTGTGAAGTGTGGTCTGTTCTTAAAATCATACTCTGTGTAATTATGTGTTGTATTTGACCTTGATTAAAGATCCTTAAACCTAGTCTCTTCTCCATTCTGTTCCCCTGTTAAACTACAGATTATGCTGTTGGCTAAGCACTGGTCAGGTCCTGATGTCAGAGATTATTTAATTTTGTATTTCCTCATTCCTCTCTGCCCACTCCCTTAAAGAACCACATTTCAAAGTTCAGGTTTTTTTACACAGTTTAACTTTGGAGATGGGGAAGCTTCTCCAGCCCCTTGTAACAGAGATAAAAACAGTCTCTCAGTTATATCCATGTTTGGGAGAAGTTATGTTAATGTATAATGCATCCATGTAACCTGGTATTCTGTTAGAAAGAAATTAAGTTATTTGGATAAGATTGTAAAAAAAGATAAAAACAAAATACAAAATAAAACATTCAAAATCCAGCCCATTCATTAGGAAGACAGCAGGCAAAACCAGCTATGAGCCTTTCATGACTGCAAAGTGAAAGATCAGCAAGCCTCTGTGTAGAACTAAACAAATTATTTCTGTGAGGAAGGGAAGAATCCACTATGCCTGACTCGTAGCAGGTAAAACACAATTTTCATTGTTTTCGTTTTGTGGAACAAGTAATGGTAGTCATACACACAAAATACTCTGCAGATGCTGGGGTCAAAGTAATACACACAACACGATGGAAGAACTCAGGAGGCCGGGCAGCATCGGTGGAAACAAGTCAATGTTTCGGGCCAAGACCCTTTGTCAGGACTGAAGGGGGGGGGGCAGGGGCCCTATAAAGAAGGTGGGTGGAGGGTGGGAAGGAGAAGGCTGGTAGGTGCCAGGTGAAAGACCTGTAAGGGGAAAGATCAAGGGGTGGGGGGGGGGATGGGCAGGAAAGGTGAAGAAGGAATGTAAAGGGAAAGCACTATGGGTAGTAGAAGGAGACGGAACCATGAGGAAGGTAATGGGCAGCTGGAGGAGGAGGCAGAGTTAAACTGGAATGGGGAAGGGAGGGGGAGGGAATTACCGGAAGTTGGAGAATTCAGTGTTCATGCCAAGGGGCTGGAGACTACTGAGGCCTGAGTTTGGCCTCATCATGGCAGTAGAGGAGGCCATGTCCGAATGGGAATGTGAAGCAGAGTTGAAGTGGGTGGCAACCGGGTGGCAAACTCAGGTTGGAGGAGCAACACCTCATATACCGTCTGGGTCAAACTCAAGTTGGAGGAGCAACACCTCATATACTGTCTGGGTAGTTTCCAGCCCCTTGGCATGTAGCACCTGTCCCTACATCTCCTCTCTTACCACCATTCAGGGCCCCAAACAGTCCTTCCAGGTGAGGCAACACTTCACCTGTGACTCTGTTGGGGTAATCTATTGCATCCGGTGCTCTGGTGTGGCCTCCTCTACGTCAGTGAGACCCAGATTAGGGGACTGCTTCGTCGAGCACCTCCACTCCGTCGGCGACAACAGACAGGATCTCCTGGTTGCCACCCACTTCAACTTACATTCCTTCTTCACCTTTCCTGTTTATCCCCCTCCCTGCTTCCCCTCCCCCACCTTTCCCCTTACTGGTTTTTCACCTGGCACCTACCAGCCTTCTCCTTCCCACCCTCCCTACACCTTCTTTATAGAACCCCTGCCCCCTCCCTCTTCAGTCCTGACGAAGGGTCTCAGCCCGAAACATTGACTGTTCGTTTCCGTGGATAATGCCCGACCTGCTGAGTTCCTCCAGCATGTTGTGCGTGTTGTAATGGCGGTAATAGTCAACTCCTGAAACTTTAAATGTATTTATTCAGTACTTTATTTCCTAATAGATTTTAGGTATTTCTATTTTACATGTGCTATTATGGAACTAGTTTCAATTTTGTATTAACAAATCAGGGTACCTATCTTTTTCTTTCCTTCCAATATTATGTTTTTTTGACCATTCCGAAGTAAAGGCAATATTCCCAGCTTTCTGCTTTGGCATAACATTTATACCCAAAACAGTTACTTATAGTTGCTGGATTTTACTACACTTGGAAAATATTATAGTTTGGCCGATCTAATTACTTTTGAAGCGCCTTTGAGAAAATATGTATAACTTGCTGTTTGTCCATCTAATTATTATAAACTGTGAAAGTTTTTTTTCATAATTGAGGAAAGCCTAACTGGTCTACAATTTATAACAGGCTAAATTGCAATCTATTTCAAGCAGGTTTAGTTATTAAAATTACATATTTTCTCCTTTTAGAAAACTTGTGCAATATGATATAGGTTAGCTTATCCTGTGTAGGACTTTCAGCCCACTATGTTGTGCAGGTATGCAAGAACTTTGCTTTCCTGCTCCATCAGGAAGACGAAATGGGAACATTCTCAGAGAATTTACAGTCTCTTCTGTGATACCACAGACACAAGGTGCATGTGGCAGGAAATTCAGAGGATTATAGACTACAAATCTACCCTGTGCATCAGTGACCAGGATGCTTCACTCCCTGGGAGGCTGAAAGTCTTCTACTCCCAGATTGATGCGCTGAACAAAGTGCTGGTGAGGAAGGCACACCTTCCTCCAGAGGAGCAGACACTCTGGCTGAAGTTGAGGTGAGGAAGACTCTGGCCAGAGTCAACCCACACAGAGCCTAATAATATTCCAGGTCAGGTTCTGAAAGACTGTGCAGCCCAGCTGACAGAGGTACTGACAGATATATTCAGCACAGATATATTCTCTGCATCATTCCATTGTCCCTTTAGTTCCCCAGGTGGCAACCATCATTCCAGTGCCAAAGAAGGTGACAGTAACCTGCTTAAATGACTATCGTCAGGTGGCATTAACATCAACTTTTATGAAGTGCTTTGAGTGACTGGTCATAGAGCACATTTAAGCCTATCTCCCTGCTACACTGTACCCTTTTCCATTTGCCTATTGCTCAGATCGATCCGCTGATGGTGCAATAGCCTTTGCCCTCCACTCTTTCCTGTCCCACCTGGAAAATGAGGTCTCGTATGCCAGCCTGCTGTTTATACACTTATTCAGCATTCAACACCATCGTACCCCAGAAACTGGTGGGGAAACCGTCCTTTTTGGTGTCAACACCCCCCTCTGCAATTAGATACTGGACTTCTTAACAGTAAGGCCACAGTCAGTCCGTGTGGGCAGTCACGTCTCTTGTCCCATTATGCTGAGAACTGGTGCTCCCCCAGGCTGTGTGCTCAGCCTGCTGCTGTTCACACTACTGACACATGACTGTATCGCAGGATCCAGCCCAAGCCAAGAGATCAGGTTTGTGGATGACACAACAGTGGTTAGCCTTATCAAGAATGATGATAAGATGGAGTATATAGAGGAACTGGAGTGGCTGGATGATTGGTGTGAGAATAACAACCTAAACTGGAACATGGAGAAGACAAAGGAAATCATTGTAGACTTCAGGAAGGTGCAGACAAGCCATTTCCCTCAGCCAATTCATGGCTCCTCCATAGTAGGAGTTAAGTGCACCAAGTTTCTGGAAGTTCACATCATGACTAACCTCACCTGGTCCCCTTAATATTACCTCCCTGAACAAGAAGGCACAGCAGTGCCTCCAGTTCCTAAGAAGATTGAGGTAAGCAAGGCTCCCAGCCTCACCATCTTCACTGCATTTTACAGGAGCACCATTGAGAGCATCTTGATAAGTCGTATCTCTATTTGGTATGGGAGCAATAGAGCATCGGACCTGAAGTTCCTACAAAGGACTGTGAGAACAGTTGAGAGGATGATAAGGGTCTTCCTACCATCCATTGGGGACATTTATCAGGAGCACTGTATATGTAGGGCCATTAGCATTAATAAGGATCCCACCCATCCATCCAGCATCCTTTTGACTTTCTACCATCAGGCAAGAGAATACAATGCATAAAGACAAGAATAATCAGGATGAGAAACTTTCTACCCCCAGGCCATTAGACTTAGGAACTCACGGCTGCATTATATTCAAAGTGTCACTGGTTAGTCTGTTCTGTACCTTACAATTTTCAATATTAGTGCACTTTGGTTTGTTATTTTATGTATGATTCATATGTAGGTTTTATCCCCTTCATTAGTCATTGTGTGTTATGTGCTTTACACCCTGGTTCGAAGAAACATCTCGTTTCTAAATACATTTTATGGTTATATATGCTTATACACATACTGTATGTAGTTAAATGACAGTAAACTTCACTTAACTTGACTTTTATATTCCTTAACTGAAACTTTTTGTCGAAAACTATTAACACCTGATGTTGCTTATGACATCCATTTGCTCAGTAGCTGATGAACCAAGGAGATTAAGAGCATCATAAGTGTGTTCTGAGTTCAGTGATCACTTTGGCATCAAAGACGTTTCAGCTCAGTTTCTCAATGACACATATTTCACTGACAAAAACATTTGGAATACTGATCACAAAATCAGGTGTAATATCTCTTAGAAGTAGTACATGCTTTTAACCATGAAAATACTTAGCTGAAAAGGTGCAGTTTTGAAACAAGTTAATGGGCTGCTTGGCTTTATTAATAGAGGCATAGAATACAAAGGTATTAGACACTGATTAGGTTTCTACAAGAGTATTGTTATTAAGTCTGTGCTCTAGACTTCCATCAAGGATTTCAAGGCCTTAGAATGGATGTGAAAAGGATTTCTGTTGTACCAGAGATGTGGAATTCTAGAAGAAACTGATGAGGTTTACAGAGAAAAGTTTATCAAGATAAAGGTGTTCAAATCATTAACAGATTTGATAGTGTAAATAAGGGGAAATTGTATATATTAGCTGAAGGATCGGTAACCTGAAGTTCCATCACTAAGGTGACATGAGGCAATTTGTAATGTGGATTATACTGCCTGATGGAATGGTGCATGCAGTTTTAATAATGGCTTTCAAAATGGACTTGCATAAGTATTTGAAGGAGAGAAGGATATTAAGAAAAGGTGAATGGATGGAATGAATTGAATATTTCTTTCCAAAACCTGGCAGGGGTACACAAGAGCACACTGGAAAGGTCACTTGACCCTTTTAGTCTGCTATACTATTCTTTAAGATTGCGACTTTTCTTCAGTATTAATTCCACCCTATCAATTTCAAACTTGAGTATATTAATCAACAAAATATCCACAACTCTTGAGTAGTGAATATATAAAATAGAGTGAAGAATTTTCTTCTCTGCTTATTCCTAAATATTAGAGTTTTTATTCTGAGAATATAACCTTTATTTCTAAATTATTTCTCTAAGGAAAATAAACTTTCACCATTTACCTTGACAATCTTAAGAATTTTTTGATTTATCAGACTCTCAAAACCTAAAGAAAAAGGTCTAGTCTACTTGATCTCTTCCTGGAAAGCAATGGAATAAAATGTTGCTGCAGCCCTTGGAAAGAAAGCAACCACACTGAGTCCATGTTACCTCTGAGAACTACAGTTACAGGGCATCCTTCTCTTTTACCCAAAGCACTCTCAAATGAAAATAAATGTATTATTTAATGTTTTAAATGCAGTAATGTATAGTAATAAGCACATTAAAATGCTTAATTTATTGAAATAAAATATTAGTTGTCCAGCTTCCAATGAAATTTGAAAGTAGCAATCAATTTGGAAATTGATAAGTGCACCCTGTGCAAACAAAGACCATTCTCTGTTTGAAGGATGTTCAGCAGGGAGCCACTGGAAACTGATCAATGTATTTATACAGGCCATGATTGGTTTCTCTGTGAGTGCATGTTAAGAGATATAATTGTTAGAGAAAAAATCAAAATGGAGTCTGGCCCCAACATTCAAGCATGCTGATCCATAGATAGCTAATCTGTGAGTAATGAGATTCAATGTAGATTAATTGATGACCAAATTGCCACCTTGTGCCATTTCATTCTGTGATCTGTCAATCCATGGTTCAGCTAAATTTAAGGGCTGTTTATGTTTGATACTAAAGGTCAACTAACGCAAGTCTACACCAACAAGTTGTTAGTACATTCAGAAAATGAAAGGAAAGAATTTGGTGAGAAAGGAGTAAAACTGTGTTTTCAGCTACATTGCACAATCTGTTGTGAAAATAATTCCTTTGCATAGCTGTCTCTTATATATTTGGTAATTTGCAACATAATATGAATGCTTAAATTTGATGACTTTTGCAGTTAAATTCTTTCAAACTGGTGACATTATGAAATATGTAGTTTGTTGTTATAGTTATTATAATGCTACTTTTGGGTTTATTTTTCAGAGTTTTGACTACTTGTTTGTTATTTATGAATCACCCAGAACTTTTAAAAAACACACCACAACTCATGTTTTAATTGCCTCAAATATCAAAAGCTCAAAGGAATGAATTTGGAACAGACCTTCAGTTGTGCTATTAGCTGAAAGAATTAAAGTGAGATTTGGCTCTTTATTAAAGGTTTTGTTAGTGTACACCAGCTGTTATTACAGGGTGCACATCTGGAAAAACCTTGTATTTTCCAGTTATGAGCATTTCCAAAGAACATTACCTGCATCGTCAGCATTCTGTTCAATATGCATAAAAACAGATGTGACAGTCCTGAAGTTTGTCTGTGGTGTCTTGTCAGATGCTTTACTGTCACTTACTTAGTGCTTGTATTTGTGCTTTAAATGATGACCCTAATGCTTCCTCTGCAGAAACTCACTTGGGTATTGTGTTAAACAGAAATAAAATATGGAGGGGTGTAGTTTTCAGGTTAAGGATGACCTGACTTATGAAAATCTGACTATAAGCATAATCTCCTATTCATGGCATGGTACCATAGCCATTAACGTAACGTTATTACAGCACCAGCAACCCAAATTCAATTCTGCCACTGTCTGTAAGGTGTTTATACATGTTTCCCTGGTGCTTCCATTTCTTCCCACATTCCAATGACATATGGGTCACATGTATGTAATTGGGCAGCGCATACCTGTTGAACCAGAAGAGCTTGTTATCGTGTTGTATACCTAAATAAATAACTCTTTTAAGCACTTTTCAAGATAATAATATAATATGCTTGGTGGTGTTCATTAATGATTGGATATTCCATTAGTTTAATTATGAACACTGCAGGGTGAATATTCAATGAGAGAAGAATTATAGCAAGTGTATTTCGATCAATATGAGCAATGCACACAAAATGCTGGTGGAATGCAGCAGGCATTCTTCCTTTTGTGCGTGTTGCTTGAATGTCCAGCATCTGCAGATTTCCTTGTGTTTGCATTTCGATCAATATGAAATGGGTTACAACAGAAAACTAAGTTTTTAATTTTTATTTGCAGATTCAGCATGGTAACAGGCCCTTCTGGCCCTATGAACCAGTGCCACCCAATTAACCTACCAACCCTTTTGTCTTGAAGTTCTGGGAGGAAACCAAAATGCTCAGAGGAAGCCCATGTAGTCACAGGAAGAATGTACAAAATTGCTACAAAAAGCGGCAGGTTGCTGGCACTGTAAAGCATTGCATTAACTGCTATGCTACCTTGTTGCACCCCCCCCCCCCAGATGTTTCTGACATAGAGAAATCAGTTTACAGACAGTTCTCAGCTTGTATAACCCAGAGGCTGCCTGCATTTTTGAAAATATTTTAGTTTATTTATTCAGTGAAAATGCCATTACATTCTCAATAGAGTAGTATTGTTGTTTTAAGAGGAGAGATCCTTTAAGAAAAATGAAAAGTTGTCATTGAACACTTCATACTGCCATCCCACTTATCACTACCCCATAGAACGTTGATTTTGCTCTTGGCATAGAAGTCCTGACTGTTGGTCTTGAAGTCCAACAATCACAAGTCTGTAGCTTCAATACTTTCAAAAGAAGATTTAAGATGCATGATGCTGTGTTGGGAACTGGTGCCACCCCTGTCCTCTGGTTGTTCTGCAGCAAAGAGACAACAATCCCATCATCAGGTGGCTCTGCTGTGGAGTGAATCACCAAGGCCTTAGAGCAGGCATGGGCAAACTACGGCCCGCGGGCCATATGTGGCCCGTTAAGCTTTTTAATCCGGCCCGCAGAACTTGATGAAATTATATTAATAAACCTTGTTAACGTTTTTTCCCTGCAATTCTGGCGTTTTCCCAATAGATGACGCACTCTATATACATTGACCTTTGTTGAGGTGCAGCGTATTACTCCACATTTGTGCTTTACTCTTTGTTCGGCTTGACCTATTTGTGTGAACAGGCGTTCAGCGTCATGAACATCAACAAAGCCAGCCACAGATCCAAGTTAACTGACCAACACCTCAGATCCATCCTGAGAATCGCCACAACAAAACTAAATCCAGACTTTGATGCGCTGGCTAAAAAGGGAAACCAACAACACTGTTCCCACTGAAATTAAAAATAAGTTTCTTCGTTGTGTTATGTAAAAAATGCATTTGAAAATACTTTTTTCAATAAGCCTTACATGTTAAATGTCATTTCTGTTAAGTGATGGACATGAGTAGTGCGCAGGTGCACGTACGTTCTCAAAATAAAAAATGCGCTTCAGATCAAATAATGCGCTCCGCATACTGGCGCGCTGTCACTGTTCTGTCTTTGTGCTGGGCGTTGTTGAGTTTTGGCACAGGGGACAATTGAATAAGAAGGAGCAGGACAAGTAGACCTGCATCTCCTACCGTTTTTGAAATAAAGACAGTCAGGAGGAGAGTGATGATGATAATATCTTGAAGGATTACAGAATTTTCAGTGCTTTAAAATAATAACTGTTACTATTAAAAAAAGCTGTATTTTATTCATTTAATTTTCAGTGTTTTAAAAGTCATTTCAATAAATAGCTAAATACCATGGGACTTCAAAGACAGCTATTTTGTTGTAATGCATTTGTTCATTTTCAATTGAAATTAAAGCACATGTTTTCTACATATCCCATGATATTTTATTTTCTCTTATGAGGTGTATTACCAAAACACTCTGTCCATCTGCTCCTGGTCCGGCCCCCCCTGTCAAATTTTAGAACCTTTGTGGCCCACAAGTCAAAAAGTTTGCCCACCCCTGTCTTAGAGTCATAGAGAAGTACAGCCCATCAAGTCAATTCCAAAACCACTTAAACTCCCATTAACCTGCACTGGGACCTTAGCCTCCATTTCCCTACTATCCATGTACCTTTCCAAACTTCTCTTAAATATTGAAATTGAGCTCACATCCACCATTTGTGCTGGCAGCTCATTTTTCATAACTCTTGGAGTGAAAAAGTTTCCCCTCATGGTCTCCTTAAACTTCTTACCTTTCACCCTTAACCCCTCACCTCCTGTTGTAGTCTCACCCAACCTGAGTAGAAAAAAGCCTGTGCAAAGGCTCTTTATGAGGGCTGGTTTTGGGCAGGTAGGGGCTCACAGTGTGCCCACTTAGTGCTGGGATGCATTGTTCCTCTAATGTCAACACTTTGTGATGCATTCAAACAAAGATGAGGGAAAACAGCAGCTACCAGCGACCTAATTTCTGGGGATTGACCAGCAATGTAATTCTTGTGCTGAATTTCACATCTCAAAGCTGAGTGTCCTTACTATTTATTCCATCCAAGCAGTATGTTTGAAAAGGATATCATTTTAGTCCTGAATCTTCAGTAACCCGATTTAAAATTACTTCTGAAAGAGATACTAATCAGGACTAACTGAAAGGAGAGATTTAGTATCTCTCCTTTCAGTTAGTCCTGATGAAGGGTCTCGGCCCGAAACGTTGACAGTGCTTCTCCTTATAGATGCTGCCTGGCCTGCTGAGTTCCACCAGCATTTTGTGTGTGTTGTTTGAACTTCAGCATTAGTGCATGAACTGTTTTGGTGACAAGGTCCAGTTCCATTGAATTAAGTGTGAAAGATTAAAGAAACTTCAGGTCACCATTGTATTCAAAATTCCCTGAGCAATTGCATTGGTTTCAGCCGTTTGGCTCAATTGTATTGATACAACTCATGTATGCAAGTAGAAATTTGAACCACTAGTGTCAAGATTTGTTAAAACATTTTTATTGTTTTTTTAAATGGTAGACAAGCAACTGTGTAAAACAGGGTTCAAAATATTACTGAAAAGCCAAAAGAGCAGATCCTTAACATAATATAATTGATTTCTTTGCTGCTCTCATCTGTCTATAGGTGCAACTGACCATGTTGTATAATGTATGGTGCATGGTTGGATTGATAGGTTGGAATTTTAATGCAGACAGCTTTATATTTGAAAGGTAATTCTGATTGTATTTTTGTTTACCAGCTCTTTGCGCTAAAACAACCTTCTTTTCCCCTCATTGTGCCGAGTTTATATTCACAAATTTGGGTAAGGATGCTTATTGAAAATGACACAAAGGGGTTAAGTCACTTTGAATGGTGGAACAGACTTGAAGGACTGAATGGCTTCCTCATTTTCCTATTTCTTGTTGGTCCAAAATTGAACAACAGTATTTGCTTGTAGAGGAATAGAAAGAATTATGCTGGACTCATGCTAGATAATTATGTAATTGATAAGGAAAGATGGACTGGGCTTTTGTAGATCACAGGCTGATTATGATCAGTATAGCCTATACATTTTCCTGTAAACACTACTATAAATGATAAAGCTACTTGTCACAAGTAAGAGAAAATCTGCTGATGCTGGATACTGAGCTGATGGGTTTCAGCCCAAAACGTCGACTGCTTTTTTTCCATAGATGCTGCCTGGCCTGCTGAGTTCCTCCAGCATTTTGTGTGTGTTGCCAAGCTTCTATTTGTGTTAGATAAAACCTATTTGGGTGTCTTTTTACTGTTGTTTTATACCCGTTTGAAAATCAAAAATATTAATGGGGTAGAGATGCATTATGTTTTTTCTTAAATCTTCTATGCCCTGGCACCAAATTTGATTGACTGGAGCAAGGGGGATGTGTAACTGATTACTTAGACAATACACAACACTATTATATTTTCTTTGCAGGATATTGATTGGGTACAGACAGAAAAACATGTGTTTGAACAAGCCTCCAGTAACCCATTTCTTGTTGGTCTTCACTCTTGTTTCCAAACAGAAAGCAGGTAAGAAATGTTCCTTACTAAAATTGCTTTTTGCTTTCTTGTTGCTTTTTTGTTGGTTAATTGGACCCCTCTCCAATTAATTAGAAATCAGAATCAGGTTTAATATCACGGCATTTGTTGTGAAATTTTTTAACTTTGTCGCAGCAGTACAATGTAATTCATGATAAATATAGAGGAAAAACTGAATTACAGTAAGTATAAACATGTACATTAAATAGTTAAGTTAAAATAAGTAGTGCAAAAATAGAAGTTTAAAAAAAGTAGTGAGGTAGTGTTCATGGGTTCAATGTCCATTTAGAAATCGGATGGTAGAGGGGAAGAAGCTGTTCCTGAATCACTGAGTGTGTGCCTTTGGGCTTCTGTACCTCCCTCTTGAGGGTAGAAAAGGGCATGATCTGGGTGATGGGGCTACTTTATGATGAATGCCACTTTCCTGAGGCATCGCTCCTTAAAGGTGCCTTGGATACTATGGAGGCTAATATCCGTGATGGACCTGACTAATTTTACAACTTTCTTTGGGCTTACTTCAGTTCTGTACAGTAGCAACTACTCCTCCCATACCAAACGAATAGTTTCCACATTACATTTGTAGAAGTTTTTGTGTGTTTTAGGTGACAAACTAAATCTCTTCAAACTCCTAATGAAATATTGCTGTTGTCTTGCTTTCCTTATAGCTGCTTTAATATGTTGCAACCAGGTTAGGTCCTCAGATATTGACACCCAGGAACTTGATATTGCTCACCCTGTGCACTTCTGATTCCCCTATGAGAATTGGTTTGTGTTTTCTCGTCTTACCCTTTCTGAAGACCGCAGTCAGCTCTTTGGTCCTGCTAACATTGAGTGCAAGGTTGTTGCTATGACATCACTCAACCAGATGGTATACCTTGCTCCTGTATGCCTCCTCATCACTATCTGAGATTCTGCCAACAATGGTTATATTATTAACAGATTTATAGATGTTATTTGAACTATGCCTAGCCACATTGTCATAGGTGTAGAAAGAGTAGATCAGTGGGCTAAGCACACATCCCTGTTAACAAAGTAGATTTGTTATTTCCAATCTGCACAGATTGTGGTCTTCTGATAGATCAAATTTTAACAAGTTGGTTGGATCAAAATTTTAAGGAAGCATCCTCGATGATATGCATTTTAATTGATTTTTGGCATTATTTCTCATTAAGATTTTGTGATTTCAACAGAAGGTTGTGATTTCAAACCATAGAATTTGCCACCCCACAAAGTTGCTTTATCAGATTACAAACTGGAGACTAAATCATCAACAAGCTTGGCTCTCTTGATCATTCAGTTATGTAAATTGCTCTGTTTTCACAACAAAGCAGAGAAAGGGGGATTTTTTTTTAAATCACACTGCTCCTGCAGCTTACTTTCTTGAAATATTTTGGCTCAAATGACAATGATAAAAATGAGACCTGATGACACATACATCCAAGCAGCAGAAATACAAGTAACACATACATTATTTGCCTATATTATCATGTCTTGTTATTTAAAGCTGTATTTTAAGACTTTTTCTATGTTTTAGACAGGTATTATGTAGTCTTTTTTCTTATTGAAAGCAAAACAGTCACCCTATATATAGAGCAGTATGCGTGGTCTATTACAGGGAGCAGTTCACTATGATATTACAATTCAATCAAATGAACATAAGTTTCCAGCTTGAAATCTGCACCAGGGCGTGTTATTTATAATTTTATAAAAGCATCAAGACACTCTAACTTGCTTGTGTTTTGAGAGGTGCCATTGTGAGTGACAGTGAACGATAGTTAATAGTCTCATAGGAATGACTCATGTGACCTAACAAGGAGAAATAGGTAATCTAGAAGTTAAAAAAAAATCTGCAGGTGCTGGAAATCTGATGTAAAAACAAATGCTAGAGGTACTCAGCAGATAGTATTTGTGAAGAGCAAAACAAAATTAACATTTCAGGTCAACAATTTTTTTCAGAACCAAGTTTGGCTTATAAGGTTACACAGGATATTTTTCTTTATTAGCCAAGATAGGGGATACAAATACAAGGAGATCATGCTTGAATTGTAGATAGCTATAGTCGGGCCACAGTTCATGTTGCCATATTTGACAGCACCAGAAATTCTACAGATGAGTTTTTCAAAAATGTATTAGAGCTAAATAAATATTATGTGGATAGATTGGGTAGATTTCCTAAGAAAGGGGAGGCTAAGGGAAGTTAAGTAGAGAAGCAGAAATTATGAAGGGTCCAGAGTGGGTAAATTGTAAAGATTCTTTTTCACTTAACATGCAGGTCAGTAACTAGTGGGCAAGCTCTTAAAGTAATAGAATGAGAGGTGAAATGAAAGGAAAAAATAAGCAGCATTCATATAGTTGTGTAATGGGGAGGAGGGAGATTATTGTGAAAATTCCCTGCCCAAAAGGGTGTTAGAGGTTGAAGTCCTTATCATATTTTTAAAAGTCTTTAGGTTTGCAGACAGAGATCTAGAAGGTGTGATATGTTTCAATGGCACCTTTTTATTGTTATAGACACAGTAATTTGTGTGGACTCTTTTTGTGCCATAAATGTTCATGATTTGATGGACAATGGTGCTGTCTGTCCATGTTGATAATCCTGGACTTTGTGCATTGTCATGTAACTCTCGATTTGGCTACCAGCTTAATCTAGGGGATGATAGCCTCCGGCCCGACCAAACTTAAGAAATCTCGTTTGGGTAGATGCTGCGCGATGTGTCCCCTGTTACAAATCAGCACCACAAAATAATGAGCAGTACACAATATGCGATTGAACGATTGAGCTTTATGATTCTTAATTTGGCTATGGTTAGTAAAAAAGAAAAGAGCCCATTCTCATAAAACAGTATTATGCACAAACGTTGGAACTCTCGAATAAGGACATTGTCCACCATTGCCCTCCACTGATCATCGCTGACCTTCAGACCCTCGCTCCAAGTCCACTCGGTCCAGTAATCTACCAGCCCTCTTCATTCGTGTCTTCTCTCCTCATCTCTCCCCGGCAAAAGATTGCAAAATCGATGATCCTGCACACACAAAAAAGAACAACATCCCACTCATTGGCTAACATGCCCCATTATATCTAGTCATAACCCAAATATTGCTGCTACAGAGAAACCATTACCTTAGCAGTGGAACCATAGCAGTGGAACATTACAGAGAGGCCCTTACATTAGTAGTGAAACCTTACAACATGTTACAATCATGTGAACAGGAACTCAGTCTTAAATATATTTGCAATCTCTTAAAATTTGCAAAAGCTGAGTAAGAGCTTTTAAGAATGCACAATGTATAAGTTCATGGCACTGAAACTTCAGATGCACAGAACATTTAGCATGTTATAAACAGATGTTACTGTATTTGCAGTATTGCAGTTTTCAATGATTTGTGCATTGTAACTATTGAAAATTATTTTCTGATATATCTTTTAGGTTGTTTTTGGTTATAGAATATGTCAATGGCGGTGACCTCATGTTTCATATGCAAAGGCAAAGAAAGCTTCCTGAAGAACATGCCAGGTAAAAGATGTTTTACATCTCCTGTCGTGAACTAAGAACAAAACAATTGTGGATAATACCACTTGGTGAAACTGAACTGATGACTATAAGATAAATAATAGTGATATGAAATACATGTTTAGGTGGGTGTAATAAGATAGATGGAGTAGATTTTAGTTGTGGTAAAAAGCATTTTTTATACCCTAGCCAAGGATAGTTATGAATCCAAGTGATTATTGCAATTAACATTGTATGTGCCCTTGCTTTTTGGCTTTGGAGTAAATCATGCTTCTATATCAAATTACCTGTAGAATAGCTTTTGTCTTTTGCAGAGCAATTTCAGCAGATAGAGGGAAGCAACATTTAATGTAAAAATAAGCTTGTTTTACTTTCGTAATTCTTTGATTCTCTTCTTTTTTTTCTCCTTTCCTTTCGCATTGCATTCCTTCCCATGCATTTTTGTTCTGACACAAATGACGAAATAGTGATTAATTGAGAATGTGTATTTACCATCATTAGACATAGTTTTATAAGAAACTGCTTAGTAATGTAGACAATTTTGATACCTTAATAAATAACCAGGTAGTATGGCCCGATGTTCAGAATCTATGGAATTTGTAGAATGACCAATGGAATCATATTTAATAATGGTGCCACTAATTCATGGTTTAAGGCCTCCACCAAAATTGAAAATATTATTGAAATATCAGATTTACCTCCCTGAATCTACTGCAGGAAATTATTCCATGATTTGAGGCCTCATATAAGCATTTTAGCTTTGATCTAATGGTTCATAATAACATTTGAATCTTCTGTTTTGATTTGTGCTCTAGTTCATTAATAACCATCTGGACATATGTATAAAATAAGCCAGGAAATTCATTAAAATTATGTGATTCTTAATAATTTGTTGTTTGGTCTCAAAACAGCACTAAATTTTAAGAACATGCATCCATGATTAATTTGTATTTTTTCTCTTTAAATGTGAAGATGATCATTTTTTAAAATACTGGAGTTTTCCTGAACTATGAAAAAATGATCTTTCACATTGTGTACATTGGTGTCACTTTTAAAAATGTCATGGGCTTTGAACAATGGAATTAATGTGAATGTGGCCCACTAAGCAGCCTGCCTATGGTGCCAGTACATTCACACTCTGTTATGCAGAGCCAGCCAGCTGATCTTCTAATCCCAAGTGTCAGAGCAGGTTGCAAGTGGTAATCAGACATCTAGAAACAGTTAAAATAAGCTTCAATCATTATTTTAAACCTTTAAAGATGCTTTAAAATCCTTCAAGCAATCTAAAGGGAAATCAGTAAATCATGTAGCCGTATTCAGGGAATGTTGTGTTATTTATGTCAGCTGTGATTGGCAAAAAGAGGGGCTCAATGCAGAATCCATGAGACACCCTAGTTTGGTGTTAGTGCTAAACTCTTGGCATGTAAGCTCAATTTGCCTTCAACACACACATTTTAATGCACTGGCAGAGAATCAGAACCTAGCTGATCAGCCAGGATAGTTGGCAACACACACTGCAGATGCTGGAATCTGGAACAATACGTGAGATGCTGGAGGAACTCAGCAGTTCAGCAGCATCTATGGAGAAAAATGGATAGCATTCGATCCTTCATCTGGACTAAAGGATGGGAGGGAGAAAGAAGGTCTGTATAAAAGGTGGAAGAAAGGGGTGGAACAGAGACTTGGCAGGTGATAAGTGGATCCAGAAGAGGGGAAGGTGATAGATGGATCCAAATGAGGGGAGGTTGATAGGCAGATGGGGGCAGGGAGAATAGGCACATTAAGCTGGGAGTGGGTATAAATGGAGATGACAAATAGCTGAAGGTGATGTAATTCCACAGCTCCTCTTCCTGATCTATCTGGTCTCATCTCCATGAGTCTTGTCCGCTCCTTTCTATCTGTCCATCACTCCCAACACTCCTCCCACTGGTACTTTGACCCCATTCTCCCCCTCGACCTTCCCCTCTCCTATTAGAATGCATCGTCTTCTGGGGATTTTGGAGAGGGTGCAAAAAGTATGTACAATAACTTGGTTTCATGTGCAGTTGCAAATTCCACAGGTTCCACACAATTTGAAGGGATTTCTCCTCATCTCAGTCCTCAGTCTGGGCCTGTAATCTAAGACTATCACTCCTCATAGTAAATTCTACAGCCAGGGAGACAGGCTCCCTGCATCCAATCTGTATGGCTGATGATTAGCTCAAGAAAAGGCATTATTCTCAGTTCAAATGTTGATGAAGTACTGGCATTTATTAGTTCATGTTCCATATGAGGGGTCATCTGTGACAGAGAAATAGGCTATTGTAAAAGATGTGATGAGTGTATGGGACTCAGCAGTTGCTTTAATTTAGGGCAATTTATTCCCTGTGTAGAACCATAAATGGGTGGTTATAAGCTGAAAATGATTTCAGGAGAAATATAAATGTAACTTAATAATTCTGGAAACATTGCATAAATTAGCAGGGCAGGAATGTGCTGTAATGGAGGTTAATGCAATTACCAGTTTGTTTACTTTCTTGTAGATTTTATGCTGCTGAAATTTGTATTGCTCTCAACTTTCTTCATGACAAAGGAATCATATACAGGGACTTGAAACTGGACAACGTTCTCTTGGATTCTGATGGCCACATCAAATTAACAGATTATGGAATGTGCAAGGTATGTTGTTTGCCTATAGCCACAATAGTTAAGATGAACAGATGAATTGATCCTAACAAAGGGAAAATATATTTTCTTTATAATTTTTCTCCTCTTGAAACCTTCTTTACCTAATCAATATGGCAATGAGCTCGGCATCGCCAGTACATATTTAATCAAATAGCTATGCCCAACTCAATTTTAAATGAATATTTGCAGATAGCTTATTCTTCTTGGGCGAGCACTTTATGGGAGGTGATATGCATATTTGACTTTTTCATAGCTCTCTGGCACAAGCAGCTCAGCTATCTCAGGCAAATTTGGGATCAAACCTATAATATTAATATATTTGTTATTTACAACAATGCCATTCTTTGCCCTGACTGGAAAGAAAGAAAATCATTGTTAGCACTAGGATAGTGGTCCCCAACCACTGGGCTGCGGACCAGTACCAGGCCGCACAGCATGTGCTACCGGACCATGTGGAAACAATATGATTTGGTGATGTGAAATGATATGAGTCAGCTGCACCTTTCCTCATTCCCTGTCACGCCCACTGTTCAACTTGAATGCACGCAAAGTCATCAGTCACCTAAATGCAGTGACATCCTAGCACCAGGGATCACTGGTTGGCCTCAGGTAACCAGCCACCTTGTGCAGCCGGCGAGGAGTGCCATTGCTACTGGCTTGGAGCACAGACAGATGGACGCTGCCTCTAAACCTGTTTAGTACACCGAATGTTTGTGAGGAACCCAGTGCTAAAATACTTGCAGACTACCTAATTCAAGCTCAGGGTTTCATAATTAGCAGAGCAGCTACCTCACTTGCAATCTACTGAAAGTCATCCCTCCAGCCAAACTTTCGTCGGCCGATAGATCCTACCTACCTACAATAGGGGGCGGGTGCGCTCCCTGTTGCGCACCTCACTCAGTCGGTCGCTCTCTCTAGCCTGCGATCGCCGCGGCCCCAACACGGGTACCTCTGGCCCTTACCTTGTCCTCTCACCCCACCCAAGACCAGCCGCACCTGGCCAAGGCATCTGGCGGCAAGCGCGTGGGAGGCTGGCTAATGAGGCAATGAAGCCTTCAGAACTGCTTTGGTACCTTGAGTCCAAGCACCCTGCACTTAAAGACAAACCCATTGAGTTTTTTGAGCAGAAAAAACATGAGCAAGTGGGAATGAAGCAAACGCTGAGTGCCATGAAAACTAAATTACAGAATAGACTGCACATAAGGAACCCCTTCGAGTATCACTGTATTCCGGTCATAATTAACCACCCCCTGTCAGCTGGTTGCAAGGATATTGTCAATATTAAACCAGTCCGCGGTACAAGAAAAGGTTGGTGACTCTTGTACTAGGACTTTAAAAACACTTGCTTACAATGTTGATCATGACTGAGCTTAATTACAATTGGGGACATCCGTTCAGATGTTATAAATTAGAAATCTTACAGTTTTGATATATACAGAGAAAAGGATGAATTATTGATACAGAATCAAATGCATTACTTCATTAGCTTGTTCCATATTCACATAAGTACCATGTACCATACCGAAGCTAGTTATCCTTGATTTGGAACTCTTTAGCTCGATAGTCAATTATCTCATTATTCAAATTTGTACTGTAGCTTAACATCAATACACTTAACAAGTTAGTTTTAAGGCACTAAATTTAAAAATTTGTAAGATCCAATTATTAGGTATTATAATGAGTCAAATACTACTTTTGCTGTCATGTAATTTCTGTCTCCTCCATAGGAAGGACTTGGACCTGGTGACACTACCAGTACTTTCTGTGGCACACCCAATTATATAGCACCTGAGATATTGAGAGGAGAAGAGTATGGTGAGCTTTGATTAACTGTACAGCGTATCAAAAGTACTTGAATTAAGGTTTTTAAGTTATTTTTCAAGCTAATTTTTTTTTCATTTTATCATCTGTAAATTAGACCATAACACCAGAAGACATAAGAGCATAATTGGGCCATTTGGCCCATTGAGTCTGCTCCACAATTTCATTTAGACTGATTTATTATCCCTCTCAATCCCATTCTCCTGCATTTTCCCTGTAACTTTTGACAACCTGATTAATCAAGAACCTAACCACCTCCACTTTAAATATACTCAATTACATGGCCTGCATAGCTCTCTGTGCCAATGAATTCCACAGATTCACCACCCTGTGGTTAAAGAAATTTTTCCTCATCTCTGTTCTAAATGGATGTCCCTCAACTCTGATGCTGTGCCCTCTGGTCCTAGACTCCACCACTATAGGAAACATCCACTCCACATCCACTATATTTTCAGTTTTCGACAGGTGACAATGAGGAACCCCTCATTCTTTAAAACTCCAGCAAGTTTAGGCCCAGAGGCATAAAATACTCCTCATATATTAACCCTTTCATTTCTGGGATTGTTCTCATGAACTTCCTCTGGACCCTCTCCAATGCTAGCACGTCTTTTTCTTAGATAAGTGGCCCAAACCTCCTCAAAATACTCCAAGTGTGATGTGACCAATGCCTCATAAAGCCCCAGCATTACATTCTTGCTTTTGTATTTTAGTCCTCTCAAAGTTAGTGCTAATATTACATTTGCCTTCCCTCCTACTGACTCAATCTGCAAGTTAACCCTGAGAGAATCCTAAATGAGGACTCCCAAATCTCTTTGTACCACTGATTTTGGAATTTTCTTTCTTTCTTTTTCAATCTTTTTATTGAATTTCATATATAAAAAAAACATAACATAGTAATGAATGGGTTATAAGTGCAATAGACTTGAAATTAAATTAATAATAAGATAACAATATCCTATTAAAATATCAACAAAAAAATTGTACATTAATCAATCAAGCCTATAATAATTATATATGAAAAAAAAGTAAGAATAATCATCAAAAGAAAAAAAAAATTTAAAAATACAAGAAAAAAATATATATTGGGGAAAAAAAACTAAACTAAACTAACATGGGCAATAATAACAGTTTATATGTATATGGTAGTGTCAAAAACTCCGGAACTCCATACCTGAACAAGAATAAACAGAGAGAAGGTCTGGAAGAGGCCAGATTAATTCATATGAAAATGTCGAATGAACGGTCCCCAAGTTTCTTCAAATTTAATTGATGAGTCAAAAATAGTGCTTCTAATTTTTTCCAAGCTCAGATAAGAAATAGTTTGAGAGAACCACTGAAACGTGGTAAGAGGATTTACTTCTTTCCAATTTTGTAATATAGACCTTCTGGCCATTAATGTTACAAAGGCAATCATTCGTCTAATTGAAGGGGAAAACTGATTAACATCCTCATTTGGTATACCAAAAATTGCAGTAATAAAATGAGGTTGTAAATCAATATTCCAAATTGAGGAAATGGTAGCAAATATGTCCTTCCAATATAAGGTGGGACATGACCAAAACATGTGGGTCAATGAAGCCACATCTGAATGACATCTGTCACATTGAGGGTTAATATGAGAATAAAATCAAGCAAGCTTCCTGCTGATTTAGTTAAATTCAATAAACCGATATCCAACCCTGTTGTCAAACATACATTACGAATTTGGTTTCAATTTCGTAAGTTTTTTACTCTGAAAAACTTTGTTCTTGATAGCCCTATTTTACTTATTTTTTTTTCAAACCTTCTTTGACAGATCAAGCTTTTAGCATATGGAAAAGGAAAGGTATAAAATGTTTTCGTGATCTTTTTTTTGAAGGTAGTTTGATGTCTTTCGACCAACTTTCCAACAAATTTAAGTTACCTAAATCTAATTTTTTTAGATATCTACAAATCAGAAATTTTTTACATAAAGTTCTACCATCCTTCCCCAATTCAACTTCAATAGATTTTTCAGATTTGATTTTTTACCTTAAATCCTTGTCAGAAGGGATTAGTGGCTTTTATTTATAATATGATTATGAAGATACAACCAGAAATATCAGGTAGAATTAAACAAGAATGGGAAAAAGAACTTCAATATAATATATCAACAGAAAAATGGGAAAAAATTTTACAAATGGTTAATTCTTCTTCTATATGTGCTAAACATGCTTTAATACAATTTAAAATTGTACATAGAGCTCATATGTCTAAAGATAAGCTTGATTTTGGAATTTTCTTCCCATTTAGAAAATAGTCTATGCCTTTATTCTTTCTGCCGAAGTGCTTTTTACTGTGCACTTCCCTACACTATATTCCATCTGCCACTTCTTTGTCCATTGACAATATTTAAGCTGAGTTTTTTAAATAATTGATCAGGTTAGTTTATTAATAATGTAGTTTATAAGTATGGATTGTTTTTTATTTTTCTTGGATGAGGGAAGAGATGACCTACTAGTGGTTAAATGGGTGGTTCTAGGGCAAGGGTTCCCAAACTATGGTCTACAGACTCCTTGATTAATGGTAGGGGTCCATGGCATAAAAAGGTTGGGAACCCCTGTTACAGGGTATTTATGATGGAGAAAGGAATTTCTACAAAAAATAATACTGCCTAATGTTTTTTATTGATCGCTAGGTTTCAGTGTAGATTGGTGGGCACTTGGCGTACTGATGTTTGAAATGATGGCTGGAAGATCACCATTTGACATCATCACTGACAATCCAGATATGAATACCGAGGATTATCTGTTTCAAGGTTAGTCATGGATAAGTGGCTCAGAAAGAATAATTCTGTGTTCCATCCTTATCTATTTAGTGCTTTTTGGCAACATCATCTGAATATAAATATGTTAATTTACCTCTTCTATCTGTTCATCTGACATCCATTTCTGGACAATAGCATTTTTTCTGATTAAGTATTTGAAGTCTATATCTTCAGATTTTCTATCTACTGAACTCTTGGCACTTATTCTATTATTTTCCATGTCACAGTCTTTTTTGAAACAACAGATTATTATAACCTTCACAGTCTCTTTGTCTTCCAACATGATGTCCTTGCAATTATCTACCTGTATCTGTGTAACATTGTTTACCACTTCCCTTATCTCATTCCTTCCATTGAAATATTCACCCATTTTAATTTCCAGACAAATTCCTGTCTTCAATTTTCTGCACATTTCTTCACCTAATGCATATAAAATCCCAATGTTCATCTCCCATCCCTTTGGTCACTTTCCCTGTCTTTGCTGGCATGTGGTGGCATCTTCTAGTGTCTTCCAATTTACATCTCACATCCTTGTTTCAATGGTTTCAAAGCTTTGGCCTTCCCTTCTCCTTTCACCACTGCCAACCTCCACCTTACAAAATACACTTCTTCCATATCAAACCTCTTGTTCATCCCATTACCTAACCATTGGTGGCCATGCCTTCAGCATACTTGATACAATATTTTAGAAATTTCATTCTCCAGCTCCACACCCAAACAACTAAACCAGCTTATTCTCCTTCTTTATTTTACTCCTTACTATTAAAAATGAATAATGAAACTATAAATCACCTGTGGCAGATGTATCTGCATTAGAAGTACATTGTACTGCACTGTCCTTGTGTAGATGAAGTCCCATTTCACTCAGAGGAAATGCTCCATTGCATTGTGCGGCACTATAGTTGTGTAAACAGGATTAACTCAGAATAGCTATGGCAGTTCAAATCTAGGCATCCATTAGGCACTATGGACATTCTTTGTAGCAGCAATATACAATATATCACACAACCTAACATATTCTTCAGCCAGGGTATCAGCTCTTTGAGGAACGGAGAAAGTGATCAGTTCCCAACATAGCACTACATGCATGCTAGACAACAAAAACAACATGCAATGGGATCTCACAATAATCAAAGCTCCTTGGACCTAGCTGTGAATGACAATGGACAACTAAAAAGCCAATCAGAGGAGGAGACTCAGGATTATCCCCATTATCAGCAAACAAGACTGAAGCATTTACAGTCACATTCAGCCAGAAGTGCGAAGTAGTTGATTGATCTCGGCTTCCTCCTAAGATCTGCACCATCCTATAAGTCTGACTACAATCAATTCAGTTCACTACATTTGACATCAAGAAATTGCTGAGTGTACTCAATTCAGCAGAGGCTATGGGATCAGACAACGTTCCACTGTAGTTATGAATACTATGCTCCAGAACCATGCTTTTTCAAACATTCAAAGGCAAGATAATCATTCAGTCATCTCCAACGATATCCAGTGGTTACCACTGAACTACTCGAATAGCTATATACACACTTTGGCTCAAAACCACATCAAAAGTTGGTGACTAGGGGAGTGACTTGGTCTTCTGACATGCCAAATCTTTGCAACATCTACAAGGCAGAAATCAGTATTTTGTTAGAATACTTTTGGCATGAGTAACCTGCAGTAACACTGGCATCTACCTAACAATATGAATAATTGGCCAGGCCAAATCAAATCATGCAGCTTACTGATGTGTAAATATATTGCAAATCATTGTTATAGTTTGATTCTTGAAACTCTCTGCCAACAACACTTGGGACCAGAAATCCAGCAGTTATTCAAGAAGGTAACTCACCACTACTTTTAGGACCTGGGCCTTGCCAGGGCCTGTTTCCAAAAGATTAATAATGTAAAATAGGATGTGCTGGATAAGACCCTTTCCTTGCTCACTGCATTTTACTATACTTTTACTATCCTCCAGTCTTTGCTACTGCATTCAAACTGAAAACCAAATAGTGCTTGAGCAGTGACTAGCCCTCAGGTAGCACATGCCATTGCTATGTCCACAGACCTTTGGTTGCTGTGATTTTTTAAATTTAGAACTGCAATACGGTAACGGACCCCTCTACCTCAATGACCCCTTACCTCCCAATTACACCCATGTGACCAATTAACCTATTCACCCAAACATTTTGGAATGTGGGATTAAGCCAGAGCACATGGAGGAAACCCATGTGGTCATGGAGAGATCATACAACTCTTTACAGATGGTGGCAAAATTGAACCCACTTCACTAGTGCGTTACACTAATCGCTATGGTACTATGCTGCCCCATGACTGGAGAAATTGAAAAACAGTTCAAATGGACATAAATAAATGAAAACAGTATATTAATGATATAGTTAAAACATATTTAAATGATAAATTAAAACCTTAAATAATATAAGGAGAATAAAAACACTTGCCTTTTCAATTAAGGTTTAGCATTCTCATCAGAACAAATGGGGCTTTGCTACATATCTCATGTATGATTGCTATAAAGACTGGAGGTGCATCTGGCTCCATGGTTTGGTACCTGTTCTTCGTCCCTGAACATAGTGCTGAGTCCAGCAGTAGTGAGAGGTTAGATGTGTTACATTTGTCTTTCAGCTCATCTCTGATGTTGGTTTTGCACTGGAGAGTTCAGAGGTCTCTACCATGCCACCAGCAAAATGTTTCAGACTATATTTTTATTTTATTGGTAAATATTTCAATTAAAAATAATGTAGAATATTAGTTTTGAAAAATAATCTGTAGCATTTCTGTTAATAGCAAAGGGATAATGTGCCTGCTGTCCATTCTTGAAGTACTAAATATCTCATACCATCTTGGGAAATAGTTTTATGCAGTGTGATTCTTGCTGGGAACTGATTAGATAACCAAGAAATTTGTTTGGAACCAAGAATGCGGAAGGAGAAAATTTGATCCTAGTAGTTGAAGGTCAAGTTCTGAACTGAAGTATAGCACCTCTCATTAACCCACCTCTCTTCTTCAGCTATAGTTGATCTAATGAAGTAAAATAAACATTAAAATGTTGAGTACTATTTAATGGAAGAAATGATTGAGGACTGAAGGAAAATTATCATCCATCATAAATGCAACTTTTTTTTTGATCCTTGTAGTCATTCTGGAGAAGCCCATTCGAATTCCTAGATCACTTTCTGTAAAAGCTGCCAGTGTCCTGAAGGGATTTCTAAATAAGGTAAGAGACTAATCTTTGAAACCTTGATTTTAAGACAAAATGTCCACCTAAAGACAATAATGAGCTTTGAACAAAGAGGAGAAAATGAGCTGTTCACCTGATTGTTTTATTGCATTCAATGGCAACGATCAAAATCATGATGGATTTTGATAAAATTAATAAAGAGAAACTATTTTCAGTGGCAGAAAGGTTTGTGACTAGAGGGTATGGATTTCAGATGGTGGGCAAACTAGCAAGATGTAACATGAAAAAACACCCTTTAAGAAGCAAGTCCTCCCAGGAAGTGATAAAGATAGGTTCAGAGTAATTTTCCAAAGCAACTGGAATAATGCTTATAGCAAAAACAAGGTTAGTTGAAAAAAGATCAGAAGTGTAGATCTTTCAAAGAGTTGGGCGGATACATAATGAATTGAAAGGACCCCAACTGCACTGCAGCATTGGTATTTCCAAGGAAGGACAACATGTCTGGCAGTGTAATAGATCAATCATTTATGTTGACACTAGGAATGGAGTGAGCCTGAAGTACAAGTGTTATGAGGTGAGCTATGTTGAGCTGAGATAATACATCAACAAGAAATAGCCATGAATTTAATTGTGTATTTACAAGTTGAAAGAAAATGAGTATGCTTGTCTTTGTAAGTTGACTTGCCGTGAAACCTCAAAGTCCTTGAATTTGTATTTATCTATTATAAATACCTTTTGATGAAGCAGTGTCACCAGACATTGAAGTTCAGAGCTGGTCATGGTGGTCATGGTGAAGGAGAGGTTAGATCTTCAGTGGGTGCAAGAGCATCTGTGTAAAAATGTAGGTAGAGATAGGAGATCGGTAGATTGAGTAGTTTCATAATCCGTGAATGGTAGGTTGACAAGGGGGTGAAATGAGGTGACTAGTGAATTTGTGTGTGAGTGGGTGAGTGATGGTTGGTGAATAAGTTTACTTGAGGATTGCAAGCCTGGGTAGATGTATGGAATTACTGGGAGGACATAGGTTAGGCAGCTTGAAGATGATCTGGAAGAAAATAACTTAGAAGTTATCTGAGTTAAATTTCCAGTACTAGGCTGGGACAAATTCATTAAAAGGTTTTAAAAATTAAGCTTCACAGGCACAACTAAAGTCTTTTGCTACTGTAATGGCATCCAGACTGTGTTTTTCTGATGGAAATCCAGAAGTGACATCTAGATGTTGAGAGCCATTACAACCATCCTGCAGAAAAAAAGTTGCAGAACCTGTGAATTTTCCTCTAAGTTTTTGATTCATTTTTAATTTTTCCTAAGAGCCTTAGTACAGCCTAATATAATTAATCTGTGCAATTATTCTCTCCTGCTAGTAGTTAGCAAGGCCTGGTAAACAGTGGTGTTATAGAGTCATAGAACACTACAGCACAGAAACAGGCCATTTGGCCCATCTAGTCCATGCCAAACCATTAGCCTAGTCATATTGATCTCCCCCAGGACCATAGCCCTCCAGCCCCCTCCTCTCTATGTACCTATTCAAATACCTTGCCAAATTTTTCTTAAATATTGAAATGAATGGCGCATCCACCCACTTGTGCTCACAGCTCGTACCATTCTCTGAGTGAAGAAGTTTCCCCTCATGTTTCCCCTAAACATTTCACCTTTCACCCTTAACCTTTATCCTCTAGTTGTAGTCTCACCCAACCTCAGTGGAAAAAGCCTGCTTGCATTTACCCTATCCATACCTCTCAAAATTTTGTCCTCCTCAATCAAATCTCCCCTCCGTCTTTACATTCTAGTGAATAAAGTCCAAACCTATTCAGCTTTTGCCATTAACTGCAGTACACAAGTCCTGGCAACATCCTTGTAAATTTTCTCTGCATTTTTTCAATCTTATTTACATATTTCTTCTTGTCTTTATGGTCCAGAATTAAATTATAAATTAAAGCCAAATTGATGGTATACTGTATGAGGACACCTTTGTAAAAGCATAGTATTGACTAACTCAAAAAAATTGGAAAGGATCATAAATTAGCTAGGAGAACTATGAAAAAATAGCTCTACTACTTTTGAAATGAATATTTTTCAACATCAGATTATTGTCTTTATAATTCAAACAACAAAGCTGTATTTGCAACTTTTTAGAAGTGATTTCTTTCCTTCATAATTCAAGAATGTTTACATGGTGTTCCACATTTTCTTGTTATTTCTTCAAACCTTTTTTCACCAATCAATTATACTGCGGAATAGCTCACAACCAACTAAAAATAAATATATAATTTAAGTGACCATAAAGGTATCATCATAAGTAATCATAAATTGAGTAATTTTGGACTCTTGAGATCCAGGTTTTAAAATTTAACAGTTGTTCAATTTTTCTTCACTTCTGTCCCACTGAGGCACGAAAAAAATGGTAGGAAAAGGGAACTGTGGCTGACGAAACATGTGAGGCAACTTGTCAAGAGGAAAAAGGAAGCATATGTTATATATAAGAAGCAGGAAGTAGGAGGGGCTTATGAGAAATTTAGGGTAGCCAGGAAGGAGCTAAAGAAAGGACTTAGGAGAGCTCGAAGGGGGCATGAGAAGGCCTTGGCATGTAGGATTAAGGAGAACCCCAAGGCGTTCTATGCGTATGTGAAGAATAGGGGGATGATGAGAACGAAGGTGGGACCACTAAAGGATAAAGAGGGCAACATGTGCCTGGACGTGGAGGAGGTTGGGGAGGTCCTAAATGGATACTTTGCTTCATTATTCACAAGTGAAAAGGATCTTGATCAGGATGAGGTCGAAGTAGAGCGGGCCTGTGTGCTGGACAGTGTGGCGATTAAGGAAGAAGAAGTGCTGGATCTTCTTAAAAATATTAAGATTGATAAATCCCCAGGACCGGATATGATACACCCCAGGTTGTTGCAGGAATTGAGAGAAGATATCGCAGGAGCATTAGCTGTGATCTTTGAATCCTCTTTGGCTGCAGGGAAGTGCTGGAGGACTGGAGAATGGCAAATGTAGCTCCCTTGTTTAAAAATAGTAATAGGGAGAAACCTGGGAACTATAGACCAGTGAGTTTTACGTCAGTGGAATGCAAACTACTGGAAAGGATTCTTAAGGATAGGATCTATGAGCATTTGGAGAAGTACAGTCTACTCATGGATAGTCAACATGGCTTTGTGAAGGGAAGATCGTGCCTCACGAGCCTGATTGAGTTTTTTGAAGAGGTAACAAAAGAAATTGATGAGGGTAGGGCAGTGGATGTGGTCTACTTGGACTTTAGCAAAGCATTTGACAAGATCCCTCATGAGAGACTCATCCAGAAAGTCATGAGGCATGGGATAAGTGGAACCTTGGCTCTTTGGATAAAAAATTGGCTTAAAGGAAGAAAGCATAGTTGTGGAAGGAAAGTATTCTGCCTGAAGGTCGGTGACTAGTGGAGTGCCGCAGGGACTGTCCTGGGACCCCTGCTATTTGTGATTTTTATAAATGACCTGGATGTAGAGGCAGAAGGATGGGTGAGTAAGTTTGCGGATGACACAAAGATTGGAGGAGTTGTGGATGGAGCTGTAGGTGTCGAAGGTTACAAGAGGATATAGACAGGCTGCAGAGTTGGGCAGAAAAATGGCAGATGGAGTTCAATCCGGACAAGTGTGAGGTGATGCATTTTGGAAGGACAAACCAGAAGACTGAGTACAGGATTAATGGTCAGTTACTTAAGAGTGTGGATGAACAAAGGGACCTTGAGGTTCAAATCCATACATCCCTCAAGGTCGCTGCACAGGTTGATAGGGTAGTTAAGAAGGCCTATGGGATGCTAGGCTTAATTAACAAGGGGACTGAGTTCAAGAGTGGAGAGGTCATGTTGCAACTCTACAATTCTCTGGTGAGACCGCACTTAGAGTATCGTGTTCAATTCTGGTCACCTCATTATAGGAAGGATGTGGAAGATATGGAGAGGGTGCAGAGGAGATTTACCAGGATATTGCCTGGATTGGAGAACAAGTCATATGAAGCAAGGTTAGCAGAGCTGGAACTTTTCTCTTTGGAGTGTAGAAGAATGAAGAAGACTTGATAGAGGTCTACAAGATTATGAAAGGCATAGATAGAGTGGATAGTCAGTACCTGTTTCCCAGGGCACCAATAGCAAACACCAGAGGGCAAAATTACAAAATTAAGGGAGGGAAGTTTAGGGGAGACATCAGGGGTAAGTTTTTTTACACACAGGGTTGTGAGTGCCTGGAATGACTTGCCAGGGATGGTGGTGGAGGCTAAAACATTAGAGGTATTTAAGAGTCTCTTGGACAGGCACATGGATGAAAGAAAAATGGAAGGTCATGGGGTAGTGTGGGTTTAGTACTTTTTTTAAAGGATTATAGGGGTCGACACAACATGGAGGGCTGAAGGGCCTGTACTGTGCTGTAGTGTTCTATGGTTCTAAGCGTTTAGCTGAAAACTTTGCAGAAATTATAGACATTTATTTGGATAAGAACTGTTTGCTTTTATAATTTTCAGCCTAAATTGTTAAGTTTGGAAATAAGTTTCAGGGTGTAATATATCCTGAACAAACTGTACTGAATGGGAATTTTGGACTCTTAACATATGCTGGAAATATGTACGAGAGGCAGAGGGTACTAGCTTGTCTGTGGGGTGTTCCAAAATCCTCTCCACTTTGGCCAACTTACAACCCTTCCTCTTGGGATACCTGTTTATTCTTTGTTAACCCTGTCAAAAATGTGTGTTATGTCCATAGTGGGTAGTTCTTAATAACTGGAAAAATTACAAGGTTGCCAGCCTACTGTAGTGTTCAAGAATTGGCTACAATCCCATGCTGAAAATGAAGCTTATAAAGTGAGATATAGAGCCACATCTGGAGGTTCAGAGCTGCCTTCATTCCATGGGACCATATATTCCCACTCATTAATGCATACTCTTAATTAGATGCTGGATTTGATCTGTATTCTGCTTAAGGCCAATAGACACTGTAAATCTTGCATACTGTGCTTTCTAATACACTGCAACTTCTGGCAAAACCTCCTCTGGAGTGCTTTATATGGCATGACTAGTTAAGGGGCAATTTAGTGGAAGAATTTGTCAAATTCAGGTTATATTTCCAACTCATGAAATTGTAAATGTCAAAATTATATTATTATTGCAATTGAATCTGCACTTTTCCCTTGTCTATCACTTAGTGCATAAATAGTGGATTTCATTGCTTAGTACCCAGATAGAAGATTATATTAAAATGTAGCATTTGTATTTCCTTCCCTGATTATTGCCAATCAAAATGGATCAATGTGTCTCAATTTACCCTCATTAATTTCCCTATTGTGCTGAGACAGTGCTATCTGACAGGGAGCTCCATGCTTAGCTTATCAATAAGTAGCAACTCATCAAGTGAACTGAAGGAGCTGCAATGAGTTGAGTTCCTCTCGTGTATTCACTTTGTAATGATTCTCAGGTATTGCTGGTTTGTGATATTGTCAATATATTGTGTAATAACCAAGCAGACCAACAGTCAAGGAAATTGTTGAGTGTGGGGAATTAAGTGCAGTAGCTAGAAGATGTACTCCAGAAGTGGTGGTTCTTATTATCAAACGATAGGTGCAAACTTTGTCTTATTACTATTGTTAAATTGGGATATTTTATTTAAATCTTAAAAAATGATTGGATGATAGAAAAAATAGTTCAAATAATATTACAAGTGTTAAATAAATGAATTCGTTAATCTAAACTAGATATCAAGTAAATGGAGAAGTAAACTAATAGAATATATAAATAAATTGGCAAAGGCAGTCTTAAGATCGTGCATTTGATCAGCTTCAAAGAAATATACATTGGTCACCAGTAGTGAAACAGATGAATCAAGAGTTTAGTCTTAAAGGCAGTTACATAGTTATAAAGGGAGAATTCACGAACATAGAGTGAGAAATTATTTTAAATGTTATGATTGTAGACAAGAAAGTAATATAAATAGAACTCATAAGATGTATACAACTGAAAAATAACAATTACAAGAAAAGAGATGCATCTATGACTAACTAATAAGATTAAACATGATATTTTGTTGGGAAAAAAGCTGACAATATTGTGAAGAATAGCGATAGGCCTGAGAAATAGAGTGTTTTAAAAGCCAGCAAAAAAAAACAACTATAAGTTTAATAACATGGGAGAAAACAGAATATCATGGAAACATTCAACCTATCAAGTCTGTACCAGCCTTATGCAAGAGCGGTCCACAAAGCCCCACTACCCTGCCCTCTCTCCAAAGTTTTTGAAATTCTTACACAGATACTCAAACACTTCTCCTTTACACTACTATTATTGGCAGGCGTTCCAACCCTAACCATTCTTCGTGGAGAAACATTGTTCCTCCTGTCACTCTGGTTCTTTTGCCATTTACTTCATTTTATGCCCTCAATTTTTGAACACCCCCCCCCCCAACAAGTAGGAACAATTTCTCCACTATTTGTGTAACTGCTATCCCTACATCCTCCTGTGTTCCAAGAAGAACAGCCCCAGCTTCTCCAGTCTAAAGACCCCTAACCCTCAAATAATTTAAATAAGTCCTGAACTAGACACAATATTGAAATCACAGCCAAACCAATATTTTATAAAGGTTTGCCATAATTTCCCTGCTCTTCTATTTTATGACTATTTACGACTATTTGTTTACCTTTTAAGCTACTTTCTGGATCTGGTCTGCCATTATGTACATATTCCTCTAAATTTCTGTTCTTCTACCTCTTTATAGTAATACATCCATATTCTTGCCAAAAAGTAAAATTTCACATTACTCAGCATTGTTTCATTACTATCTATGCCATAGCCACTAGCCTATTTAAATCTTCTTTGTAAATTAGTATCTCTTCACTGTTCACTAAACCAACAAGTTACAGCAGCATGCAAAAGTTTGGGCACCCCTGGTCAAAATTTCTGTTACTGTAGAAGATGAACTGATCTCCAAAAGTCATAAAATTAAAGATGAAACATACCTTTCAACATTTTAAGCAAGATTAGTGTATTATGTTTGATTTATACAATCTTAGAGTGAAAAAAAGGAAAGGAGCACCATGCAAAAGTTTGGGTACCCCAAGAGATTTGAGCTCTCAGATAACTTTTACCAAGGTCTCAGATCTTAATTAGCTTGTTAGGGCTATGGTTTGTTCACAGTCATCATTAGGAAAGGCCAGGTGATGCAAATTTCAAAGCTTTATTCAAACCTGTTTTCAAACCTGACTCCTCAAATCTTCTTCCAACAATCAGCAGCCATGGGCTCCTCTAAGCAGCTGCCTAGCACTCTGAAAATTAAAATAAATGACGTCCACAAAGCAGGAGAAGGCTATACGAAGATAGCAAAGTGTTTTCAGGTAGCCGTTTCCTCAGTTCATAATGTAATTAAGAAATGGCATTTAACAGGAATGGTGGAGGTCAAGTTGAGGTCTGGAAGACCAAGAAAACTTTCCAAGAGAACTGGCTCATAGGATTGCTAGAAAGGCAAATCAAAACCCCCGTTTGACTGCAAAAGACCTTCAAGAAGATTTAGCAGACTCTGGAGTGGTGGTGCATTGTTCTACTGTGCAGTGACACCTGCACAAATATGACCTGAATGGAAGAGTCATCAGAAGAAAACTTTTCCTGTGTTCTTAACCACAAAATTCAGCATCAGAAGTTTGCAAAGGAACATCTAAACAAGCCTGATGTATTTTGGAAACATGTCCTGTGGACTGATGAAGTTAAAATAGAGCTTTTTGGCCGCAGTGAGCAAAAGTATGTTTGGAGAAAAAAGGGTGCAGAATTTCATGAAAAGAACATGTTAAGCACAGGAGTGAATCGATCATGCTTTGGGCTTGTGTTGCAGCCAGTGGCACGGGGAACATTTCACTGGTAGAGGGGAGAATGAATTCAATTAAATACCAGCAAATTCTGGAAGCAAACATTACACCGTTTGTAAGAAAAGCTGAAGATGAAAAGAGGATGGCTTCTACAACAGGATAAAGATCCTAAACACACCTCAAAATCCACAATGGACTACCTCAAGAGGCACAAGCTGAAGGTTTTGCCATGACCCTCACAGTCCCCCGACCTAAACATCATTGAAAATCTGTGGATAGACCTCAAAAGAGCAGTGCATGCAAGACGGCACAAGAATCTCACAGAACTAGAAGCCTTTTGCAATGAAGAATGCGTGAAAAGAATTGAAAGAGTCTTAGCTGGCTACAGAAAGCGCTTACAAGCTGTGATCCTTGCCAAAGGGGGTGTTACTAAGTACTGACCATGCAGGATGCCCAAACTTTTGCATGCCACTGTATGAGATATCTACAAATATAAAAGTGTACCCTGAAACAAGATCTTGGACTTTATAAATTATGGCAAACCTTTATAAAATATTGGTTTGGTTGTGATTGCAATATTGTGTCCACTTCTAGACAATATGCTCAAGAAAAAAACGTGAAGGCTTTTGGTGAGGCTGCAGAAAAGACTTGTTTAAGTTATTTGAGGGATGAAGGTCTTTATCCTGGAGAAGGTGGATTATTCTGCTTGCAAAAGAGGAGGATGTGAGGAGATCAGTTACACAAACAGAGGAGAAATCGGTCCAGTCCAAATAATAAGTGTATATTAAGAAAGGCAGTTGTTCTTGTCCTGTGGCCTGGGGAACTCCACTGCATACTTCCTTCCAATCTGAAAAATATCCCTTTGCTATAATTCTCTTCTTACAGTTGCTTAGCCAATTGTCTCTCTCTGTTGCTCTTGCCTCTTTTATTCCTCATCTTTTAATCTTATTGATATCTATCAAAATCCCTTTTGGAAGTCTGTAGATTCTATATTTAGCACATTTCCTTTTTCAGCCTTACTGGGCCTCCTCAGGTTACAGCAGGGTTCCATTCCTGTGAACTCTTTGTAACCTGAACAGTTCACAAGTCAGAAATGCAGACATAAATCAAGTTCCCACATGGCAGAAAATGCCTGCAGTCCTGCAGCAGCCAACAAATCTATCCCACCAATTTCCCAAATGATTGTTCACATGCACAGCTGTACATAACTTGAATGTTCATAAGTTTGGGGAACCTGTATTGGTTATTTCATAAAAATTATATCAAGTTAGTTGGACACCACTTGCCTTTAACAGTTCCATGCTGGTTTTCTCTAATCTGTCCACACTTGTCCAAAAGAATTACTAATTCTGCCTCGAATTGATATTTTCTGTATTTCCTCATCAGAGGAGCTAACTAGATTGTAATTACTGAGTTTATTCCCACACCATTTTTGAATAAGTGTGTAATAAGTGCAGTTTTCCTTTTCTCTGAACCACTATGTATTGAGAAGATTGTGTCTAGGGCTCTGTACTTCCTCCCTTCTCTTGGCCACCTGAAATGCATTCCACCCTGACTAGGTGATTTATCCACTTTAAGTTTGGCTATTCTTTTCAGTAAGTTCACATGTCTATAGAATATTTATTTCTTCATTTATATTTGCTACCAGTTGTTTATCATGTTCTTTCTGGAATTTCTATTTTACTAGCCCTCTGAACTATCTGTAATCAGCCTGGTTCTTTCTTGCATTAAGATGACATGTCATCTACCATGTGCTTTATTTTCCTGCACTATTTTGCTATCTTTTTGGTCACTGGGGAGCTTATGTGTGTCAGTATGCAATGAAAATAATAATTTGTTATTATCTCCAAGTGTATAAAAAGGAAGAGTGCAGCAAAAGTAAACTTTAGTCTGCTGGAAGCTAAGCCAGTGGAATTAATGGGAATAATAAAATGACAGTTACACTGAACAAATGTTTTGTATCTGATGTCTCTTCGAAACCCTATGGAGCACAGCAGGCAATAGCCTTCCCGAAAATACTCATCAACTATTACTCTTTGGTTCCTGCTCCTAAGTCATTTTTGGATCTAATTTCCCACCCTGCTTTGCATCCCATGGGCTTTCACTTGTGGGATCTCATGAAAAGAAAAATTGCTTCAGAAGTACCAGGGTTTCCAAAAGGGTGTTTGAATAAAGTATGATTCAAAGGGTTGGGGGATTGTTCACTGACAGGAAGAAGTGAGTGGGGGTAAATGGATGATGATCTTATAACGACACAGTTCTTAGAATGAAACTATTCAACTCATCAGGTTCATTCAATTCCCAAGGCATCAATCCCATTAGATTCATTTCCCTCTCTTTATTCCCCTGTATCAATGCAACAGTTCTCTAACACATGCCCATCGATTCCCCTTTGATTTGTTTTGCCATTAAACATGCATTAAAACATAACTAACAATAACCAATTAATTTAGCAGCATGTCTTAGGAATGTGGGTCAAAATCTGTTTCCAGATAAGAACCACACACTCACAGCAAGAAAATGCAAATTCTCTTGAATGAAAGTGGTCTCTTGCATAGATAACTCTAATGCCTCCTATTTCTTGGGTTGTTTTTTTTTAAAGCAGCTGGAATTTTCAGTGGATTTGTGCTGAACTTCAAGAACTTGAGCTATAAAAATCTAGATCTTAACTACTGACAAACAGGCATTGCAAATTAAGATTTTTGAATAAAAATATCCAAAGAAATGATGGGTTAGTTATTTTGATAAAACTCTGAAATCATGTTTTTAAGCAACATTGGCTCTAAGTGAATTCTTTTATCCACAGATGTGACAATTTCAAATGTCAAAATGAAGCTGCACAAATTGTAGTATCTTTTGTACTGGATAACGTTAAACCTTGTATCCAAGTATTTTAGCTGTCTGAGTGTTGGAGCATTTATATCTTTGACCAGACAGTGTAATAGATTTCATATTAATTGTTCACAGGACCCTAAAGAGCGACTTGGGTGTCAATCACAGACAGGGTTTGCTGACATCCAGACTCATACCTTTTTCCGCAGCATAGACTGGGATCTGGTGAGTAATAAATCTTTGGCAGGCTTCCAATCATTTGTTGTTCTAGATGGACAGATAGCCTTCCAGATTCCATCCCTTGCCTCATGGAGATAATCAAATGACCTCTTGATATATCCTTATTCTTATAGAAAAGGCACATTGCTCTGGCATAATTGATTTATGAGAGAATAATAGTAATCTGGTAATAACCTGAGTCATATCATTCTTACTTTGTGGACTATTAATGGTAATATATCCATGAACTTAAATAATTGTGACCAAAGAATGAATTACTGCATCTTATCCGATAAAACTGGGCTAAGGATTAGACAGTTAAGTTTTAATTTGGGGTATGTACTTATGGCTGACTAATACACTCAGCTATTTCCCTGCAAAATCACTTGCTTATCCACAAAACTGTTCATTTGGATAGAAGACTTTTTTTAATTAAGGAAAGGAAAATGAACAGACACAGCAATGGAATTCACACATTGTAGTTCTGTGTCATTGACCCTCAACATGATAATGATCTCAGAGCACTCCATAACAGTAAAAGCCGGAAATAAAACTGGATCAGTTAGTTAAATGTTATAATTTAAAATAGTTATAATGTCCTCTCAGTAATCTAACTTTTTAACAGACTTTGAGAAATAAAGGAGTTGCCTTTATATCAGTGCTTGCAGACCAGAGGAACAAGAACATATCTTCTAGGTCCTATAATCACCAATAAGCCTGACTTTTCCAACACAACATCTGTGTGAACTGACTTCTCCTCATCCCCCACCACTACCATCTGCTTCCCCCTGCCATGAACACCATTGGCTCCCTCAAACAATTGCTATCTGCTCCCCACCAACCTTCCATCTGTTTTCCACAAACCCACCATCTGTTCTTTCTCCTGTCCTTCACTCCATCCCAACCCATCTTCCACAATCTGGATCCTTTCCTTGTGATCCAGATTCCCTTCTATCACACTACCCCACTCCACATTCCTGGCATTGTAGGTGTCAGTCTTTAGAATTGACTTCTGGCTGAAATGTGTCTGTGGTGTTGCAAGTTGCTTGTAGGTAGGAACACCAAAATAAACAAACCACTTCCCACTATTTACCCCACAATCCTAAACTTGCTCTAATTCCAACCTTATTACCCTGACCCTGCTTCTGTACTAAACTCACCTGCAGTCTAAAATCAAGATTAATCTATCAGCTGAAATAACTGCTTCACTCTAAGTCTGTTTAGTGGGAAGTGCACTTGCACCTTTCGTGCAAATTGTTTTAAGATGTCCATATTGCTGTTAAAAAGAAGACATTTCTATTTGTGAATTATTTTTAACCAGTGTTACTAATCTGAAAGCCACAGGAATTAGAATACTGCTGCTGTTCTAATGAATATAACAGTTGGAGCTAGTACTTGTTGAGAGGAGAATGACCTGCTTAGAGATTAGTGTACCAAGGTATTACTGTTGTAGATTTCTCTTCCTACTTCAGCTACATTAGGTAAGGCAGAACATTGTCACCTTTGGATAATAATTTAGTTGTCAAGAGCTTAAAGTGACCACAATGGCAGTGGTGACAGTTTGGTTACCATTGTGAAGGAACACAGATAATGATTTAGTAATCATATAGCCTCAGTAAGTTAATGTGACTTCTCTATCTTTTCTACATCCATTATAAGTAGTAGGATTAACCAGATAGTTTTTAAAATAAGAAATAGATAACCAAGAAGAAAAGCCATTCCTTCGGCTACAAAAGAGGTGGAGAAAAAACAGAATAAACATACTTGGAATTTTAGGATTTTTAGATCGAGAGAAGTAAAATGCTGAACAGTTTTGATGTCCTGGAAGTGAATGGGAATAAAAGAGGATACAGGAGGCACAGGTGATTCATCTGGACCTAATAACAAAACTTGCAAAATAGCAATGGGTCAGGATATTTTCATAAATAACCTCCCTACTCTTGGTAAAATCTCAAAATTAACTATGAATAAGCAGAGTTTTCAGTGCCATACTGCCAGGATATTACTTTAAATTAAAAAAAATAGACTTTTTTAGCATACATTTAATTTTAATTTATTCCTGCAAAAATATTTTCACCTTGATTTTTAATGCATGACTGACTTGGTTTACATTACTATTTCACAGTAGGATACCTTCATTCCTGGTTCACATATTTCCTTCTGAAGGACGCAAATATCAATCCATGTATGCACACTCTGCTATTCCCTGCATCAGGTATCAGCAGGTGGTGATTTGTGAATGCTAACTGCCATAGCAACAAATAGATTGTCAGGGTATAAGCCATCTGAGTGGAATCCATGCCTGCTTTACACTGCAGCATCTCTCACTTCAACTTAATGTGGAACCTACCCTTCCAGAGTGTGGGGTACTTTTGGAAGGTAGAATTCAGTCTGGTCATACTGTGATTGGAAGGAAAGTTCGAGTGGATGCTGAGTTCATTTTGGAGTCCAACTGGTTGTGTAAATGAGGTACTGAATGTCCCAATCTGTCACAGTGTCACTTGAGGAATCTTTGTGCATGGCCTGGTTGTATCTTGTTAGTGTCTGCATGGATTGCGTTACTTTGAGCTGCTCATAAACTCTGAAGTTTGGATTATCTTTTGGACTGACACTGTAAATGACAAGAGATTTGCAAATCAGCCTCCTGAAAGCACTTTATAGAAACTGAGAAGGAACTTTATAGGTACTAAAATGAGACACTTTGCCTAAAGCTAATCTGCAGAAAAACACTCCCTTTGTTATCTACTATATAAAAAAAATAGAAAAAAAACATTTACAAAGGATGTAATTACATTGTAACGTAGCTTTCTATTGAAAGTGAAGTTAACAAATGTGTCAAAATCTCTCTTTATTTCAAGGCAAGTTGATGTTTCTTATAAACAAATTTGCAACATTTGAAAAAGCATATTATTAACACAATTAATCTGTATTGAATTCTGGCCATATAAGCTTTCAGAATTCTATGTTGTTAGTCTGCTTAGCTCTGCTTCTTTATTTCTTTATACCCATTTTGATGTTAACTAAGGTGAAAAAATGTTGACCCTACATTATGAGGAATGGTTCAAAAGGAATAATTGGTGTAAAAGTGGCACTTGAGCACTTGACCTGGAGAGCACTGTGTCACTCACAGAGGTTAGAGTATTGTTTGGACTGATGTTATGAACAAGACATAATGCGAAAGCTTTGGATGCAAGAAACATGCAGCGAGTATGGAAAGGCACAATTTTGTACAAGAAGTGAGGAGATCTTAATATACTACTTAGAGTAGGGAAGCTAGATCTAGAATTTCCTCAAGAATAAGGAAGCTTAAATTAAGTATTAATCCAGAACCAAGCTAACTATGTGACTGAAAATACTTATGGCTATCTCATGATTCTAATATAGAGACTTGTAAGATTTCACTCTATTTTAAATACAGATTGGACAAAAGACAAATTGTTACTCCAAGTCACCATTTATAATAGTATATTATAAGAATAATGTCAGTTTAGTTGCCAATGACTGTTGACAGTAATCTGTACCTTCCATCCAAGTTTCTAAAAGAAATATCAAAGATTTGGTGCAAAATTGTCATTAAAGGAGCAATTGTTCTTATTCACTAGTAGACCAATGAGCTGATTTTAGTGATGATGTAGCCATGGGTCAGGTTGAGCTGTGGGAAATCTTGTCCAAATATGTCCTGTGATGGGGAAGACAGTTCCTCTTCATCAAATTGTCCTATGCATTTTAATCAATTGTCATTCCAGCCATATCCACATATTACTGGTAAATATCAACAAGTCAAGTAATTCCACACAGTGTTGTCAAACATGAACTTCCTGAACTCAACAGTGAAGGCTTAAACTTTCAATACACTCTGCTGCTGATGCAGAAGAGGTGGATCTTGCTCAACTGACAAGCATTTATAGTTGGATTTTTTTTTCAGATCCAGCTCCCAGATTAGACCTGGGACAAATTTATCTGGCCATTGATTTCAAAGGAGATAGTGAGGCTGTGGGAAAGTAAGATATAAAGTACATTGTTTGCTTAAATAAATGGTAGTTTGTTTAATATATTCAATTATTTAATTGTTTTAGTTTTTCTTCCGTTTCTCTAATTTTTTATTCGCCTTTTAATACCCCTTACAAGTTTTTGAATGTCAGAGGCAGTCAGAAACATTTAAAATCTTGACAACCTGGTCAAGATTTTTATATCAATCCATTATATTGTCTGAATTTTTGCTGTCACTTAGACTCTATGCCTGTGTTGTTCACCTCCAGGATGCTTCACTCCAGTAAAGTAAGACCTCTAAATCTGGAACTTAGGAAGAATAGCATTTGTGAGAGGCAGGCAAAAATTAGGCCATAATGTTCATTAATACTGTTTACACTATTTTCCACCTCTGTGGAATTGCAAATGTGTTCACACAAATGCTACTCAGCAGATGCTTAAAATGCCACTGAAATATTTCAATTTGTCTTAAACCACCTCCAGTTTATCAATCTTTAACACTGCAGGATTTCAATATTCACACTGATATTCTGATTTTTGTAGCCCACCATCTGTTGCAATATTCTTCTGCCTTGATGTATCTCTTGCAACATAGTGTACCCAATGCCCCTCTTAAATTCCAATATCTTCATGTCCCAGACTTGTGCAGCAAATTAATAGGCTTCTTAATCTCTGAAATTGCTGGAGATGGTTTCTACTGGAAAGCATTAATACTTGCATCACCCTATTCATCTGTTTTTAAGAAAAGATGATTCTGAACTTTCTGAGCAAAGATGTCAGCTTTTAATTGAAAGATCCAGGCCATTATATATTATTTTTTTTCTTAGATGCCTTCTATTAGATGAGAAAAATTAAACAAGAATATTCTCAGAGGGGTTTGATCCATGAATTAATTTGGCATGGTAGCCATTTTCTGTTGCAAGAATGTATTTTATTCATAATATTGAAAAACACAATTGATCTTTATACTAATTTAATCAATGTGACAAATCAGCACCATTTTTCTGGTTCTACTTTTAAGTTGATAGAATTGTTTCTGTTACAATACTATATGTAAGCACTAATTAATTAAAATATTAATGAAATCATTTATTATGTAGCTTCCTTTTCAGTAATTTTCACACTATTACACTTGATGTCATACTTGATGAATGTTCACTAGCAGTAAGGTTAATCCTATGAATATTAATAAAGATCCTATGGAGTTAATTTCACATTAATCATCTTTTTGGCTGCTTTCAGTTATTGGATAAAGGTAAATTTTATAGACTTAGTGTCTAGAGAAAGTGACTAATGCAGGTGTTGAATTTTCTCCTCAGTCTAACCAATTTGATTCTTTAGTTGCGTCTCCTTCTCTTCCCTTCCTGAGCCAGTATCTCTGAGGTCAATTATTGCATGTTAACTGGATTAAATTCATTTAGTGCAAATCGGGCATCAAATCTATGGCATTCCAGAGGAAAAGTTTCTCCACCAGGTCACTGAAGGGAGGATAATGCCTAAATGAATAGAATTATTTCCTACAATTTCCTTGATCTCTCAATGAATTTTCAAGTTCCTTGTCATTCAACTATATACATGTACAGCTAAACAAAACATCATAACTCTAGGGCCACAGTACTGCACAGTACATAGAATTACAATAAAACACAACACAGTCACAAGATATTAGCACAAGACCCTGAGTGGCATGGCCTGAAGATTGATGGTGCATGTGATGTTGCAAGAATAAGCACAAGAAAGTTCCTCATCTCGCGCTGGGTCAGGTACCAATGAAGGTAATTCAATTTGTTTTCCAGGGAACAAATATTGGAGAGCAGTATTGATGGGAGACCCAGCCTGCAGAGGTTATCCTTTTAACCTAGCACAGATTCCAGAGTGCTCTCTCACTATTCTTTTGGGTAGAGTAATAAAAGTGAAGTTGTTATGGTTCAGCAAGTTTATGCAGTAATCAACGGAACTGATGACACTTGGATTATCCAAGTTTGGTGTCATTTTCTATTGAGCTAACTGATCTCCATCAAAGTTACTCAGATAAAATGCCCTTCTTGCTTGGAGGTCATGAAAACTGAGTTATTTTAAAGGAGGAGGTAGGAGTGAAATGGAATGGTTTAAGAAGCTCAGAAAAACAAGTGCTTTATTTTAAAGTTAAAGCTTTAGAGGAGTGACAGTCAATGTAGACCAGCAAGAATATGAGTGTTGAGGAAGTGTGTTGGCAAAGATGTTTATAAAGATTGTAACACAAACACATGAAATTCTGCAGATGCTGGAAATCCAAAAAAAACAGACACAAAATGCTGCAGGAACTCAATAGGCCAGGCAGCATCTATAGAAAAGAGTATAAACAGTCAATGTTTTGGGTATATTTTGGGACAAAAATGCACGTGTATATTTGTCTCAAAGGTCTGTGAGCAATGTTGATGAACAAAATCCATGCCCTAATCGATGTAATTCAGCACAATATAACACAGTTTTTATATATCTACAAAATGCACTGCAGTTAGTCATCCTGGCTATTCCAACAGCATTTTCCATACCCACTCCCACAACAACAGTGATAGAAGTGATAGTGATCACCAATTGTGAACAGTGATAGTAACATCACCAATTGTGTGTTCTCCTTCAAGCTGCAAACCATCTTGTCTTGGTACGTTTTTATTGTTGGTTTAATATTACAGGAGTTTAAAGTGAGAGTATTATCAGCAAGAGGACAACCATACTTCGTAAAAGCAGCTTGCACTAACTTTACCAGGGCAATTAAGGATGGGCATTAAATGCTGGCCTTGCTAATGATGTCTAGATCCCAGAAATAAATGAATGAATAAATAAAAAAGGTCATGGTTTGTATTTTTGCCTAGAACATTAAAATACTTGCATCATCACCACCCTGGACAGACAGACAGACAGACTCACTCACTCACTCACTCACTATCTTGTCCAGTAATCACAAAGCCATTCCCGTACTGGTCTTGGTGATCAGTGTCCCAATTCCTCTTGACCACACAACAAGGAATAAATTATTTGTTGGAACGCAGACTCATAGATGTGGTGATAAGTTGATTGTGCTGACAAGTCAAATTTTCATCGTTATTTCTAGTTAGTAATTTCACTGATAGTGTAGAAAATGGTGAGAGAAGCCCAAATGGTTATGGCATTGACTATCTTCCATTACATAGGTTGCATATTTCCTGTTTCAGCTGGATCAGCCACCACTACCTGGAGTGGTCTGAGGGCTAGTTTCAGGTTGGTAATTTTGAAAGCAAGGTTGACCTTTTGGAGTTTTGAGAAAAGTTTGGGTGAATGATGAATATATACTCAGCGGCCACTTTAGTAGGTACAGGAGTGGAACCCAGATGGGTCTGCTGCTGTAGCCCATCCACCTTAACCTATTGACATGTTGTGCATTCAGAGAAGCTCTTCTTCTTGCAACATATGGTTATTTGAGTTACAGTCACCTTTCTGACCTCTCATTCAAAAGGCATTTTTCCCACAGACCTGCCGTTCAATGGATGTTTTTTGTTTCTTGCACCATTTTCTATAAAGTCTGGAGGCTGTTGTGCATGAAAATCCCAGGAGTTGTGCAGTCTCTGAGATATTCAAATCACTGTCTGGCACCAACAATCATTCCACAGTCAGTCACTTAGATCACATTCGTTCCCCATTCTGATATTTTGTCAGAATGACTGTACTTCTTAACTGTGTCTGCATGCTTTTATGCATTGAGTTGCTGCCACATGATTGACTGATTAGATACTTGCATTAAAGAGCTGATGTACAGATGTACTGTACCTAATAATATGGCTACTGAATATAGATAATTGGGGTGAATTGGTAAAATCTGAGTCACTGATTGAGAGGGAAGTAGAAAATGTGAAGAATAACCATGGCAAGAACAGTTAACAATTTACCTCCACTAATCCCATTTATTGAAAATTGTTCATAGGAATTAGCATGATATTCTCTTTATAAATAGCAATCTTATTTGGAACTTTAGTTACTCTTTAAATTGCTTTGATATCTCAGGATGTGTTGTCGTTAGAGAGAGTCCAGAGGAAGTTCACAAATATAATTCTGGGAATGAAAGAGTTAACTTTTGAGGAGCATTTGGCTGCTTTGGGCCTATACTCACTAGAATTTAGAAGAATGTGGTGGGATCTCATTGAAAGCTACTGAATGTTGAAAGAACTAGATAAAGTAGATGGGTAGAGGATGTTTCCTATGGTGGGAGTATCCAGAACTAGAGGGCATAGACTCAAAACTGAGGGATGATCTTTTAGAACAGAGGTAAAGAGGAATTTTTTTTTTAGCCAGAGAGTCGTAACTCTGTGGAAATTTCTGCCTCAGACTGTGGTGGCGGCCAAGACCATGGGTATATTTAAAGTGGAAGTTGATAGTTTCGTGATCGGTAAGGGCATGATATGGCGGGAAGGCTGGTGTATGGGATTGAATGAGATCCAGGATCAGCCATGATGGAATGAGGTTGCGGACTTGGTGGACTGAATGGCCTAATTCTGCTCCTATGCCTTATGGTCTTTTATTTTGACAGGACTGGATTAATATGTGATTTTTAATATATAGTATTTCTGTTCTTCAATGGTTTTTAATCTATTCATTATATGTAATTGATTTATTTGTTTATTATTTTTTTCTCTCTGCTAGATTATGTATTGCATTGAACTGCTGCTGTTAAGTTAACAAATTTCATGTCAGGATAATAACCCTGATTCTAATTCTGATTCTATTAAACATACTCTTTGAAAAAAATTCTTCAGATATGGTAGAACATGATACTGTATAACATCCCAAAGGGTATGATGCAGGAAATTTGCTAATTCCAGTTTGACAAAGATGTACACAATTTGGTCTTTGACATTCTGGAATGATCATAGTGTGTCATAGCTACCAGCTGCCTATTCACTTGTTTCCTGCTGGGCAAGATTATTGCACGCAAAGCAGAAAGAAATTACGCATAGCCTGTCAAAGTGAATGTTTTTAGAATGACAGTCTGTTAGATTTGGATTGTTAACACCTAGTAAGAGTACCATCAGGATATTACTATATCATATTTCTTACGATTTAAATACATGTATTGCTCTAAAGATTTGGATTCGGAGATTCAGCCATAGAAGTACTTAGTATTTCTGATCAAGTACCTTATTAAATTAATTAGTTTTAGCACAAAGATTTCAAATCACGGCTGCAAAACTGACTTCTTTGAGACTTTTTTTCCAAGTTGCACCAGAGTATACAGAAACATTAAATTTTAACTACTAATTAATTGTCTATGCATGTTAAATTTTGACTGGTTCAGTGTTTCTGTGAGCAAGGCAGTGCTTAAGTATACTATGGTTTTCCTGAACAATCCTCTCCTATTTCTGGTTAATTTTTATTCATTACTTTTAATTATTTCTATCATTATTTTCTTGTCAAGATATGAATACGAATGTGCTAAGAAAATGTTTGCCTGTCTTGTGATTTTTGAAACAAAAATCCTGAATTTTATTTTCAAATTTAACACTGCCCTGTTTGTAAACTAAATAATGCAAAAGCTGAAAATAAGAAATACGGTCAGGGAAATACAAGACCAGGCAGATAGAGCCTGTAAATGGGAAAATAACAGTTACCATTTCATTTGTAACCTTGCATTAGGAGCAGAAACTAGAAAAAAAGCAAGCCTTTCATAGGATGCAACAAAGTAGTGGGAGGAAGAGGGTGACAGGTAAAAATGGGAGCTATCAAGCAAACAAAAGCTGAGGAACAAAAGTTCTAATTTAAATAAAGCATTAACTTAAAATGTTAACTTCATTTCTCTTTTGCCCCAGGTGCTCCTTGGCCATAATTTTAGGAATATGTTTCAGTATATTTGCATATTGCTGGCTATAATTTAAACCAATATTTCCATTTAATACTGAACAAAAAAACAGCACATTCTAGAAATCTGAAGTATAAATGGACCACAGTAGAAACAGAGCAGGTCAATCAGAATTTGTGAAGAGAACAGACTTTAACATTTCAGGTTCCATCTTTCCTTGGAACCTCTTACAGGATGTTATATTAATCAACTGCCAGTTTGTGATGTACATTATCTTTTCATATTCATCAGTTTCTTTCTGCTTCTCTCCTCATATTCTCTATACTGCATGCAATCCAACTTAGAAATTCTATCCCTGAAATGATATTTTCTGTTTTCAAAAAATATATTGTTATTTTAGCTTCCCTGTATAAAGAGGTCAAGGTACATTAAAACTCCAATACTCCAGCACGCTTTGGACTTTAATAGTGCAGAACTAACAGATTTCCAGACCTGAAGATGGGTCTCAACCTGAAACGTTGACTGTTTACTCTTTTCCGTAGATGCTGCCTGCCCTGCTGAGTTCCTCCAGCATTTTGTGTGTGTTGCTTTGGATTTCCAGTATCTACAGATTTTTTTGTGTTTGAGATTTTCCAGACTGTTAACATTTTTTGAAAGATTACTCCAACACACCGCTTTAACAAAGTAGACGGTAGAATAGTAAATTTCCAGGAAACACTGAGGTCAAAGGGAGCAGGGTAGTAGGACCATGTGACATTTTGGCCTTTAAATTTCAGTTGGTCATAACCCTACCCAGGTTACTGACACCTAAATTCCATCATCACATCCAGCCCACACAGCAGACCTCATGTTTTACAATAGCAGGTCAAAAGGTAATGAGGACTTAGTGTGCTGAGTCCTAAATAGCGAGATGCCAAACAATCAGGATCTTCAAGCAATCAAATACCAGATTGTACATGTTTAGGATTAATGTAAAATGTTTTAGAGTCTGGACTCATCTTAAACTCTGAATCTGAAGTTAAGCACTATACTGATTCTGAATCAGTTCAGTGGAGTCCCTGTCAAGAATATCCAATACCAGCCTGGACTGAACCTCTGTGAAGGAGGAATACATACTAAACTTATATTGGAACGAATGTATCAAATTCTGATGGCACTAGAATTGATGGGATCTATATCTGCTTATTTCTGTGTTGTTAATTCAGAATCAGAATCAGGTTTATTATCACCGACATGTGACATGAAATTTGTTAACTTAGCAGCAGCAGTTCAATGCAATACATTATCTAGAAGAAAGAAAGAAATCGATTACAGTATATGTATATTGAATGATTAAAAATTGTGCAAAAAAACAGAAATAATGTATATTAAAAAGTGAGGTGTTGTTCAAAGGTTCAATGTCCATTTAGGAATCGGATGGCAGGGGGTAAGAAGCTGTTTCTGAATTGCTGAGTGTGTGCCATCAGGCTTCTGTATCTCCTACCTGATGGTAGCTGTGAAAAAAGGGCATGCCCTGGCTGCTGGAGGTCCTTAATAATGGACGCTAACTTTCTGAGACACCGCTCCCTAAAGCTGGGTACTTTGTAGACTAGCGCCCAAGATGGAGCTGACTAGATTTACAACCTTTTGTAGCTTCTTTCAGTCCTGTGCAGTAGCCCCTCCATGCCAGACAGTGATGCAGCCTGTCAGAAAGCTCTCCACAGTACAACTATAGAAGTTTTTGAGTGTGTAACCCCCAGGTCACCTCAGGCTCGCTCAGCTCGTTCTCGTCTAGGGGGAGCAGCCTTCGGCCCCGCCAAACTGGGTAATCAGCTGGTGTGGATGCTGTGTGATGTCCCCGCCTCGCCCAAAAACAGACAGTACACCATATGCGATTAAATGAGTTCAATTTATAAAGGTTACTATAACTAAGTGATTAATAACGATACAGTATATATGAAGAGAAAATTAAAGAAAAGGCGCCAAACTTATCAAAGTCCAAACCACTTCGTGCACAGCCGTTGGAGCTCAATTACTGAAGTCTTCTGGCCACCATTCGCTCCCCTCCGAACTCCTCGACTCGCAGCTCAGGACCCTCCGAACTCCTCGACTCTCCAAACAGCTCAGGACCCTCCGAGTGGTCAACCAAGCACATATAGCTTCATCCCCCCCCCCGCCCCCGGAGAATCTCCCGGCCTCGGACCCCCCTTTGGGGTCCGATCCTCGCCCAGCTTAGAGCATTGCGTCCTCTCTCTCGACCCCCTCGCGCCGATCTGCCCAAAAGCCCGTCAACAAAAGCTTACAGACTCAGAAGAAAGAACATTAATCCCCATTTGGTTTACAAAGGAATACCATTCTCGTTATCAGTAAATTAGCATTCCTGCTAGTTAACAAAAAGAAGAAACCCTCTTTACACTCTCCCTCCACCAAATAAAAGTCATGTCCTCATGACTACTAAATAACTCGCCACCTTTCCTGCCAACACACCGTAACCCAAGCACAAACAGTGACATCTCCTCCCCACACAGTAACCCTCACGCCCTGTTTTTCAGGCGCTACTTAGGCCAACTATCTGGGAGTTCCCTAACCCTTCTGAGACCTCCGCTTCTCTCTTCTGAGATTTGTCTGTAATTTCTTCACCTCCGCAAACTCCCCTCTCCGGGTTCTCAGTTTGCTATTACCCTCAGTCAGACAACTTTCTTCATTCTCTCCAACTTGTAAGTCTTCCGAATGGTTCCAGATCACTTTCTCCAGTCTCTCCGTCTTCATTTCAAACTTGATTCCGTAGAGACAGTCACTCACGAGCTGTGACCTTCGCCAGCCCTGGCACATGTCCCGAAAACACTTTAACTTGGTAGTTCTCAGCTGCTCCTGCAACGACCTCACTTCATATTCTCCTGAGGCAAATCCAAATACCAATAGATCATCCACATACACCAAAACTCCAAACGCCTCCACATCCCCTATGGTCTTCCACCTGCCCCGCAGGAAGGTTGCAAGGGCTCCAGATATGCCCTGTGGCATCTTTTCGGACCCGAAGACTCCTAGGGAATTTATAACGGCCGTCTTCTCCTTGTCGGCCCCACTCATCGGGATCTGGCAACATCCACTCCTCAGATCCAGCACCTTAAACCACTTCACACCACTCAGACAGGCCATCGCCTCTCTGGCCCTCAGGGCCATATTCTGGTCACTGACAGTGCGCCTCTTCAACGCAATATAATCCATACACACGCTGCCTACATCTTCCATGGCTGTAGGGGCCAGTCGCCGCAACCTCTCTCTCTCCGAGGTGTCTTCAGCAGTCAACTCCCCTCCCTTGTGGTATTTCGCAGCATCCACGAAGAGGGTCTCACCATCAGATACTTCCCCCAGGCCGTACCACCACTGGCTCTTGTTTGAATTCGGTATCAGCCCAATGCTGCTACACACGTCCGCACAAGCAGCTCGAAACCCTGGGTGCATCAACAATGCCTCCAAACAGCGCTCACCCGCCTCCTCCGGGCAGGCCCCCAAGCGCACCAGCAGGATATTGGTTCTCTCTAGAACAGAAACGCTGCCCGTCTCAACAGGGTCCGGACACATCAGCATTAACGATTCATGAACCTCAGTCTCCTCCACATTTGCCTCTAAGAACTCCATTTTCACTGACCAACAACCGTTGTCTGGATAATCACCGACACTGGTACCCCGAATCTCCAGTGTCCTCAATGTTGTCAAGGGTAAATGCTTCCAATAACGGTTATGAAACAAACTGTACAGCAACTTCACCAGCGCCCCGGTGCCGAGGGTGGCTTTAACTTGACTTCCATCCATCCGTAACAACACCTGTGCGCGTGGCCCCTCCAAACCTTCAGGAATAGGGTCTGCTCCTTTCGGGAGTTCCTTGGTACATTGCTGGGAACGTGCTCCCCCAGAGACCCCAAGCCGTTCCCCCACTGGGCCTCCTCTAAGTTTCCCGACACCTCTCGAATCAACGGAACAACTGATCCCCTTGACAGATCCCCTTGGCACCACAAGCAATTTATCTGCCCCCCTAGGCAAAAAGGGATACCCTAAAAACTTCCCACCAATCTCCTGCCACAGATATAATAAGCCCCCCAGCTGCGGCATTTGACTTCCGGTCGAACCACACGCATTTTCCCACACTTTCCCAGAACTGGCAGCGGTCACTTCGCGGTAATTGCGCCTGACAGTTCTAACAAAGTCACCAGCCCGCCTACTCAAACTTTCAACCCGTCCCTGTCGCTTTCCCTCAGCTAGGCACTGCCACTCACCCAACAACTGAGGGGTCCGCTCCACCCACGCCTCCGCCCCTTTAGGGCTGGACATTATTCCAATAACCGGGCGGAGCTCACCACTGCTGAAACATCCCAACCTGTCACTCCTCACTCTCCAAACAGTACGGACAGCCCATGGTCCCACCACCATTTCGTCAGCACTAGTCGGAACTCGAACAACGACAATTGCTACCAACAGCAACCACCCCACCCAACACACACACCGCGATAACCAGCAATCGCACACCCACAAAGGCACACCAGCTCTTCGCCGCAGACACAATTTAAAGAGGGTGATCACACAGCTTCCACAGAAATCAACCCCGGACGAGCACCCACAATGTAACCCCCTGGGTCACCTCAGGCTCGCTCAGCTCGTTCTCGTCTAGGGGGAGCAGCCTTCGGCCCCGCCAAACTGGGTAATCAGCTGGTGTGGATGCTGTGTGATGTCCCCGCCTCGCCCAAAAAACAGACAGTACACCATATGCGATTAAATGAGTACAATTTATAAAGGTTACTATAACTAAGTGATTAATAACGATACAGTATATATGAAGAGAAAATTAAAGAAAAGGCGCCAAACTTATCAAAGTCCAAACCACTTCGTGCACAGCCGTTGGAGCTCAATTACTGAAGTCTTCTGGCCACCATTCGCTCCCCTCCGAACTCCTGGACTCGCAACTCAGGACCCTCCGAACTCCTCGACTCTCCAAACAGCTCAGGACCCTCCGAGTGGTCAACCAAGCACATATAGCTTCATCCCCCCCCCCCCCCCCCGGAGAATCTCCCGGCCTCGGACCCCCCTTTGGGGTCCGATCCTCGCCCAGCTTAGAGCATTGCGTCCTCTCTCTCGACCCCCTCGCGCCGATCTGCCCAAAAGCCCGTCAACAAAAGCTTACAGACTCAGAAGAAAGAACATTAATCCCCATTTGGTTTACAAAGGAATACCATTCTCGTTATCAGTAAATTAGCATTCCTGCTAGTTAACAAAAAGAAGAAACCCTCTTTACAAGTGTATTTGTTGACATGCGAAATCTCTTCAAACTCCTAATAAAGTATAGCTGCTATCTTGCCTTCTTTATAACTACATGGATATGTTGGGACCTGGTTAGATCCTCAGAGATCTTGACACCCAGGAACTTGAAGCTGCTCACTTTCTCCACTTCTGTTCCCTCTATGAGGAATGTTATGTGCTCCTTCATCTTATCCTTCCTAAAGTCCAAAATCACTCTTTTGTCTTACTGACGTTGAGTGCCAGGTTGTTGGCTGCAGCAGCATTCCATTAGTTGGCATATCTCACTCCTGTATGCCCTCTCGTCACCACCTGAGATTCTACCAACAATGGTTGTATCATCAGCAAATCTATAGATGGTATTTGAGCTATGTCTAGCCACACAGTCATGTGTATACAAAGAGTAGAGCAGTGCGCTAAGCACACACCCCTGATGTGCGCCAGTGTTGATCATTAGTAAGGAGGATATGTTACCACCAATCCGCACAGACTAGTCTTTTGGTTAGGAGGTCAAGGATCCATTTGCAGAGGGAGGTACAGAGGCCCAGGTTCTGCAACTTCTCAATCAGCATTGTGGGAATGGTGGTATTAAAGGCTGAGCTATAGTCACTTAACAGCATCCTGACATAGGTGTTTGTGTTGTCTAGGTGGTCTAAAGCTGTGTGAAAAGCCATTGAGATTACATCACATTGATCTATTGTGGCAATAGGCAAATTGCAACGGGTCTAAATCCTTGCTGAGGCAGGAGTTTAGCCTAGTCATAACCAACCTCTCAAAGCATTTCATCACTGTCGGAGTGAGTGCTACCGGGCGATAGTCATTAAGGCAGCCCACATTATTCTTCTTAGGCACTGGTATAATTGTTGCCTTTTAGATGCAAATGGGAACTTCTGCCCGTAGCAGTGAGAGTTTGAAAATGTCCTTGAATACTCACGCTAGTTGGTTGGTACAGGTTTTCAGAGCCTTACCAGGTACTCCATTGGGACCTTCTGGCTTGCAAGGGTTCGCTCTCTTTAAAGACAGCCTAACATCGGCCGCTGAGATGGAGATCACAGGGCCCTTAGGTGCAGCTGGGATCTTCACAACTGTAGTTGTGTTCTCCCTTTCAAAGCATGCATAGAAGGTGTTTTACTTATTCTGAACATTTCTGAGATACACAACACACATTTAGTTCCTAGTATCTCAAAACATAAACACAATGATAGCATGGAACAAACACGAGGAAATCTGCAGATGCTGGAAATTCAAACAACAACACACACAAAATGCTGGTAGAACACAGCAGGCTAGGCAGCATCTATAGGGAGAAGCGATGTCGACGTTTCGGGCTGAGACCCTTCATCAGGACTAACCGAAAGGAAAGATAGTAAGAGATTTGAAAGTAGAGGGGGGAGAGGGAAATGGGAAATGATAGGAGTAGACAGGAGGGGGTGGGATGAAGCTAAGAGCTGGGTACTATGGAATCCTTTTTGCTATCATTTCAGGTGCATGGCCCAAACTCCACAAAAATCTTAAGTAAGGAGATGAACACTATACAGTGTATGTCTTTTTATTTAAGTTAGAATGTTAATACATTGGAAGCAGTTAACAGAAAGTTTACAGTGTTTTACCTAGAATAGGCAGGCAGTCTTATAAAGAAAGATTATATAAGCTAGTTTCTATCTTTGCACAGAAGAAGAATAAGAGATTATTTATTTGAAACATTTAAAATCTAGAAGATATTTCCTTATGGAAGAATCCAGAACTACAAGTCTCAGTTTGAAAACAATGCTTCACCTTTTTAAGATTAGGTCTTTTTTTTAAAACCTCTGAGGATTTGATGATTGTATCTGCTTATTATCTCTATTCAGGGAAATGGGGCAATTGAGAGATCAAGGTTCATGTATTTAGCAATCTTTGTGATCATTGATGCCAAGGGGGCATGAATTTGAAAAATGCATTTAACAGTAAAAGAGTGGGTAGGTTTGGACAATAAGCTAAGAAGGTCACATATTGCAAAAAGAACAGGGACCTGGATAAACCTTAATGCAGTAATTATGGATTGAATAAAAAGAAATTGCCATGCTTCATTGTTCAATCAGTTATGAGTTAGGTGACCACAGTACAATGGAAAGTTCCTACTAATTATTCTTGCCTGGTTTTCTGTCTTAAAAGCATGGAGATCTGGTGAGGAAAACATCATTTTTGGTGGCAGAGACCTCTGTTTGGTAGGATAGCCTGCAGCACACATTAATGAATGGCACTGGGTCCTTATGGGGAGGGTGTCCTATAACAGATTATTTTTGTTTTCAAAGGGACAGAAAAGTGATGAAACAGTAAACAATGTAAATGAGGAAATTAGTGACATTTTATATTAACAGTAAAAGTCTAGAGCAGCAATTTGCAGACAATTGTCATCCAGAAGATTAAGATGCATGGAATGCAATTTATTTTTGCTGGAGATCTGTGACTAGTAGTGATCTCTCCTGTTAATGATATAAATAAATGAGCTGGATGAAAATGGAGGTGAGTGTGGTAACAAGTTGGCAAATGAAACAAAGGCTGATGGTGGGGGATAGTGCAGAAGACTAGATGTGGACTATGCTGGCATCTTTCAACTGTTGTGGGACCTTTCCTTCGTTCCACATAGACAGGAAGAGCTCAGTCAGCTTCTGCATCATGAATGGGCCTCCTGCTTTGTAGACTTCAGCAGGGATTGCATCTGATCCTGGTGCTTTGCTACAAGAAAGTTGCCTGATGGCTTTTCTCATGATATTTGCTGCATGCCAACTCCAGGAAAAATGTCAAGAGCAGCACAGTGACCTCTTTATGACCTTTGTCGATCTGACCAAGGCGTTTGATACGGTCAGCAGAGATGGCTGGCTGCCCTAGCAGGTTCATCACGATTGTTTGGCACGATGGCATGATGGTGAAAGTTTTGGATATTGGTGACGAATCAGAAGCCTTCCCAGTGATGAATGGTGTGAAGCAAGGATGCGTTCTTGCCCCTACACTCTTTAACATGGTCTTCTCTGCTATGCTGAATGATGCCTTCTGCGATTGTCAGGATGGTATACAGGTCAGATACAGGACTGGTGGTGGGCTATTCAACCTCCAGCGTCTACAGGCTGTTACAAAGGTAAAGGAGACCGTCGTCAGAGACCTCTTATTCGCTGATGATTGCGCCCTCAACACCAGCACAGAGCAGAAAATGCAGCGAGAAATGGACTGCCTCTCACGAGCCTGTGACAACTTCGGACTTACAATCAGTACCAAAAAGACCGAAGTTATGTACCAGCCCGCACCCAGAAAGCCCTACCAGGAACCACACATCACAGTAAAGGGGCAGAAACTACTGGCAGTCGACAGCGTTACATATCTGGGCAGTATTCTATCATGAGCGGTGAACATAGATGCAGAGATCAGCAACAGAATTGCCAAAGCCAGTGCCGCCTTTGGGAGACTCGGTGAGAATGTATGGGAGTGGAGAGGACTCAGCCTTACCACCAAGCTGAAGGTCTACTGAGCAGTGGTTCTCACCACCCTCCTCTATGCCAGTGAGTCCTGGACTGTCTACAGCAGACACGCTAAACAGCTCGACCACTTCCACTTGAGCTGCCTCTGCAGATTTCTCCATGTACGATGGCAGGACAAAGTCCCAGACATGGAGGTCCTCGAGCAGGCTAGCATCCACAGCGTCTACACTCTCCTACAGAAAGCCCAAGCCAGATGGGCTGGCCATGTCGTCAGGATGTCTGACGGTCGACTACCAAAACAGCTGCTGTATGGAGAGCTGAGCCAGGGCAAGCACTCAGTTGGAGGGCAGAAGAAACGTTTCAAAGACTGCCTCAAAGTGTCCCTCAAAGACCTCAACATCAATCCCAGTAGCTGGGAATCGCTTGCTCTGGACCGCCCAACCTGGTGGAGCAGGACCACTAAAGGAGCATATGCAGCAGAAATCAGACCGCAGAGGCTCAGAGGATACGTGCCGTGCGCAAGGCTCGAACTACCTCCACTTCCACTGCAGCAACTACCCTTATGTGTCCCACATGTGGGCGAGCTTTCAGGGCCCGGATTGGCCTCACCAGTCACCTCCGGACCCATAGTCACAAACCCTCCACCTGACAGAAGTTGTGGTCGTCCTCGACTCTGAAGGACAAACAACAACAAGCAAAGGATACAGTGGGATATAGATCAGTTGCAGATATGGATGAAGAAATTGCAGATGGAGTTTAACCTGGCCAAATGTGAACTGTTGCACTTTATGAGATCCAATACACTGTTAATGGCAACACCCTTAATAATGTCGATGAGCAGAGGGATCTTGGAGACCATGTCCATAGGTACCTGAAAGTGGCTACACAGGTTAATAGGGTGGTAAAGAAGGCATGTGGCATGCTTGCCTTTATTTGTCAACTCTTTTCAAGAATTGGGAATTTATGTTGCAGCTTTATAAAACTCCAGAAATTCCAGATTAGCAATACACTAACTAGAGTATACCACTCAGTTTTGGTTGCCTCATTATAGAAAGGATGTTGAGGCTTTGGAGAGGGTGCAGAAGGGGTTTACCATGATGCTGTCTGTATTTGAGGGCATGTGTTATATAAAGATATTGGTCAAACTTGGATTGTTTTCTCTGGAATGGCAGAGGCTCAGGGGAAACCTGTGTTAGATTATGAGAGGTTTAGAAGAAAACCAGTATCATTTATCTAGGGTTGAAGAGTCTTAATACCAGAGGGCATGTATTTAAGGTTCAAAGGATATGTGTGAGACAAGTTTTTATTGATGGGTGCTTAGAGTGCACTGCCTGGGGTGCTGCTGGAGGCAAATAGGATGAGTGCATTCAAGAGGCTCTTGGAGAGGCTAATGAATGTGCAAGAACTGGAAGAATATGGACATTGTGTAGGCAGAAGAGATTAGTGTAGTTGGGTACTAGATAACTAATTTAATTAGTTTGGCACAACATTGTGAATCAAAGTGTCAGATCCTATGCTGTTCTGTTCTATGTCAAATAGACTTGTCTGATGAAGGAATGAAATCTTTTGTGTGATAAATTGCTGGTGTAAATATGTGCCAACCATACTGGTAAAATGAGTCTTCAGTGTCCTGCCTAAATGACTACTGTCCCGTTGCACTTATCTCCATCATCATGAAGTGTTTCGAGAGGCTCATCATGAGGCATATCAAGACCCTGCTTCCCCCCTCACTGGACCCCCTGCAGTTTGCGTACCGTCCCAACCGCTCAACAGGTGACGCCTTTGCCACCACCCTCCACCTGGCTTTAACCCACCTGGACAAAAAAGACATATACGTTTGGATGCTGTTCATAGACTTCATTTCAGCATTCAACACAATCACCCCTCAGAAACTGATTGGAAAGCTGAGCCTACTGGGCCTGAACCCCTCCCTCTGCAACTGGATCCTAGACTTCCTGACTGGGAGACCTCAGTCAGTCCAGATCAGGAACAGCATCTCCAACACCATCACACTGAGCACAGGGGCCCCCCAGGGCTGTGTGCTCAGTCCACTGCTGTTCACTCTGCTGACCCACAACTGTGCTGTGGGTCACAACAACACACAACTCAAACTGCATCATCAAGTTCACCGATGACATGACCGTGGTGGGTCTCATCAGCAGGAATGATGAATCAACTTACAGAGAGGAGGTGCAGCGGCTAACGGACTGGTGCAGAGCCAACAACCTGTCTCTTAATGTGAACAAAACAAAAGAGATGGTTGTTGACTTCATGAGGGTATGGATCAACCACTCTCTGCTGAACATTGATGTCTCCTCTGTAGAGATCGTTAAGAGCACCAAATTTCTTGGTGTTCACCTGGCGGAAAATCTCACTTGGTCCCTCAACACCAGCTCCATAGCAAAGAAAGCCCAGCAGTGTCTCTACTTTCTGTGAAGGCTGAGGAAAGTCCATCTCCCACACCCCATCCTTTTCACATTCTACAGAGGTTTTATTGAGAGCATCCTGAGCAGCTGCATCACTGCCTGGTTCGATAATTGCAACATCTCGGATCACAAGACCCTGCAGCAGATAGTGAGGTCAGCTGAGAAGATCATCAGGGTCTCTCTTCCCACCATCACAGATATTTACACTACATGCTGCATCCGCAAAGGAAACAGCATTATGAAGGACCCCCTGGACACCTCATACAATCTCTTCTCCCTCCTGCTGTCTGGGAAAAGGCTCCGAAGCATTCGGGCTCTCACGACCAGACTATGTAGCAGTTTCTTCCTCCAAGCTATCAGACTCCTCAATACCCAGGACCTGGACTGACACCTTGCCCTATTGTCCTGTTTATTATTTATCGTAATGCCTGCACTGTTATTGTGCACTTTACGCAGTCCTGTGTAGGTCTGTAGTCTAGTGTAGCTTTCTCTGTTTTTTTTATGTAGTTCAGTTTAGTTTTGGTACTGTGTCATGTAACTCCATGGTCCTGAAAAACGTTGTCTCATTTTTACTATGTACTGTACCAGCAGTTATGGTTGAAATGCCAAAAAAAGTGACTTGACTTGACTAAGATATTGGTATCTACTTTAATAACAATATGAATTTCTGTTATAATAATCATCTAGTATATTCCCATTAGCTAAGACAACTGTTCAACATATAGAAAAATCAGTATTGAAACTCTTTTTAATTAAATTATTGTAGCTTTAGAATGGTGACTTTGTACTGAAAGACATGATAAAATAATTATACATTACATACTGTATCATTTAATTTATACTGTTGTTTTCTGTCCCATCGACTGGTTGACCTCAGAAACTCCTACCCACAGAAACCTATCTGTACCCTAGCACAGCTATTTCCTTTGGAATATTTTAGATATTTAATTTATGCCATTTCTTTTTCATGATGAACCTCCTACCATTACAACAATAGAATAATCTACCTTTCTTGCCAAGAAACTGAAGAGCTTGGCAGTTCTTTATATTTAAACCTTTAAATGCAGCAGCTGGACATATTTTTATGGACAATGGACTTGTTCACTTTAATTGCATTTGAGATACTATTGCATCCACACATCATGAGGAACACCCACACAAGGTACTGGAAGAAAAATAGCTTCTGATATCTTTGTTTCCACTAAAACATCTTTTTGTAGTTTAGCTTTCATCAGCTGGGAATATTCATAAAGTCAGTAATGGAAGTTCTGTTTCTTTCATTTCGGTTGGGGTTAGAATATTCATCTCAAGTGTGGATATGCCCAGATTGGGGAAGCATACCAAAATCTTGTGTCTGAATCAAAGCAAGCCTAATGTTGATACAATGTTAGGCATAGCTTTTTCCACTGTCTGCTTCACTTCTGCAGAATATTGAAAGCCTAAGCTGCTTGCTCGATGATGCACTCTGTCTGTGAAGAATAAGACAGCAGATGCCACTGCAGGATAGGTAAATAATGAATGCTTCTGTGCTGTAGACAAGATACCATTTATCCTTTAGACAATTTTTCTTTTGTTCAGTTTTTTTCCAAATGGGAAGACACTGACACTTGCATGTGTAATTTCTACTGATGCATGGCATTTATGCCCAAGTTGGATGCTCACTATTATCTGGAGGGAAGAATCAAAATGAGCAGGAACTGCCAATGGTCTTTGGCAGTGCAGAGGACTTATCACCTCTAAATGCAATAATTTTCTGAAAATATGCCATTTTGGTGGCAGCCCCAACCATTTTTTTTGGATCAGGACAAGAACAGCAGCGTGAGAGCTAAATTCTGAAGGAAGGCAGTTTTTAAAAAAACTTCTTCGAGTACAAGAAGGGTGAGACTGCGCAGGCATGTGGCGTAGACGGGACAGCGCAGAGAGTTTAAAAAGGAAGGGGACTTCCAACTGGCAGGTGCATGACATAGGACAGCACGGCGAGTTTAAAAAGACCACCCTATACAGCGGGCAGCGGAGTAAGTGGCAGCAGAGTATAGGGCTTTGGCTCAATGGACTTAGGCAGTAAAAGCAAGAGCAAGACACCAACTCTTTTTTTTCCCCTTGGTGAATCGGCCCAGACAAACGGAGAAACAGCAGGGCTCACACAGCCAACGGTTTAAAAAGTTTGTGTGTTTGGCGAGGTAAGTGGGTGAGTAGACTTATTTTTCCTTGTTTCATTCCTGTTGAATTAGGTAGCATGTCTGCAGGGTTAGTGCTTTGTTCAGGGTGTCAGATGTGGAAATCATGGGAGACCTCCACCCTCCCTGATAGCCACATCTGCACTGGGTGCACCGAGATGCAGCTCCTCAGAGACCGTGTTAGCGATCTGGAGCTGCAGCTTGATGACCTACTGCTTATTAGGGAAAGTGAAGAGGTTATAGACAGGAGCTACAGGGAGGTAGTCATCCCTAGGCTACAGGGGTCAGAAAACTGGGTGACTGTCAGGAGAGGGAAGGGAATTGCCTGGATAGTGGAGAGCACCTCTGTAGCTGCCCCCCTCAGCAACAAGTATATCGTTTTGGATGCTTTTGAGGGGGATGACCTGAAAGGGGATGGCCACGGTGACCGGGTCTCTGGCACTGAGCCTGGCACTGTTGTGCAGGAGGGAAGAAGGGAGAAGAGGAATGTGGTAGTCATAGGGGATTCCATAGTCAGGGGAACAGACAGGAGATTCTGTGAGCCTGATAGAGATACCCGCATGGTGTGTTGCCTCCCAGGTGCCAGGGTACGGGATGTCTTGGATTGGGTCCAGAATATTCTGAAGAGAGAGGGCGAGCAGCCAACTGTCTTGGTACATGTTGGTACCAATGACATAGATAGGAAAAGGGAGGAGGTCCTGAAGAGAGATTTCCGGGAGTTGGGAAGGAAGCTGAGAAGCAGGGGCTCCAGGGTAGTAACTCAGGATTGCTACCTGTGCCACGTGCTAGTAGGATCAGGCAGATGGATGCGTGGCTGAGAGACTGGTGCAGGGGGCAGGCCTTCAGATTCTTGGATCATTGGAATCTCTTCAAGGGGAAGTATGACCTATTCAAAAAGGATGGGTTACACCTGAACCCGAGGGGACCAATATCCTGGTGAGAAGGTTTAACAGAGCTGTTAGGGACGGTTTAAACTAATTTGGCAGGGGGATGAAAACTGGAATGATAGAGTGGAGGAGGGGGAAGACAGAAATAAATCTAAGATAGTGAGCAGTAAAGATGTCAGCAAGGACAGGCAGGTGATGGGGCAAATTTGCAGCCATTGGGATGAGTTGCAGTGCAATCAAAGCAAAAAGTACCAAATACTGGACTTAAGGTGTTATACTTAAATGCACGCAGCATAAGGACTAAGGCGGATGATCTTGTCGTACAGCTACAGATTGGCAGGTATGATATTGTGGCCATCACTGAGATGTGGCTAAAGGATGCATGTCTCTGGGAGCTGAACGTCCAAGGATACATGGTGTATCGGAAGAATAGGCAGGTAGGCAGAGGGGATGGCGTGGCTTTATTGGTAAGAAATGAAATTAAATCATTAGAAAGAGATGACATAGGATTGGAAGGTGCAGAATCTTTATGAGTTGAGCTAAGAAATCACAGGGGTGAAAGGACCCTGATGGCAGTTATATACAGGCCTTCTAACAGCTGCAATGATGTGGACTACAAATTACAACAGGAAATAGAAAAGGCTTGCCAGAAGGGCAGTGTTATGATCATTGTGGGAGATTTTAACATGCGAGTGGATTGGGAAAATCAGGTCGGCACTGGACTTCAAGAGAGAGAATTTGTAGAATGTCTATGAGATGGCTTTTTAGAACAGCTTGTTGTTGAGCCCACTAGGGGATTGGCTGTACTGGATTGGGTATTGTGCAATGAACCAGAGGTGATTAGAGAGATTGAGCTGAAGGAACCCTTAGGAGGCAGCGATCATAACATGATTGAGTACACTATGAAATTTGAGAAAGAGAAGCCGAAATCCGATGTGTCGGTATTTCAGTGGAGTAAAGGAAATGAGTGGCATGAGAGAGGAACTGGCCAAAGTTGACTGGAAAGGGACACTAGTGGGAAGGATGGCAGAGCAGCAGTGGCTGGAATTATGCGAGAAGTGAGGAAGGTGCAAGACAGATATATTCCAAAAAAGAAGAAATTTTTGAATGGAAAAAGGATGCAAACGTGGCTGACAAGAGAAGTCAAAGCCAAAGTAAAAGCAAAGGAGAGGGCATACAAGGAAGCAAAAGTTAGTGACAGAGGATTGGGAAGTTTTTAAAAGCTTACAAAAGGAAACTAAGAAGGTTATTAAGAGGGAAAAGATGAACTATGAAAGGAAGCTAGCAAATAATATCAAAGAGGATACTAAGAGCTTTTTTCAGGTATATAAAGAGTAAAAGACAGGTGAGAGTAGATATAGGACCGATGGAAAATGATGCTGGAGAAATTGTTATGGGTGGTAAGGGGATGGTGGAGGAACTGAACAAGTATTTTGCATCAGTCTTCACTGAGGAAGACATCAGCAGTATACCGGACACTCAAGGGTGTCAGAAAAGAGAAGTGTGTGCAGTCACAATTACGACAGAGGAAGTACTCAGGAAGCTGAATAGTCTAAGGGTAGATGAATCTCCCAGACCAGATGAACTGTACCCTCGTGTTCTGAAGGATGTAGCTGTGGAGATTGCGGAGGCATTAGCAAGTAATCTTTCAAAAGTCAATAGGTTCGGCATGGTTCCGCAGGACTGGAAGATTGCAAATGTCACTCCGCTATTTAAGAAGGGGGCAAGGAAGCAAAAAGGAAATTATAGACCTGTTAGCTTGACGTCGGTGGTTGGAAAGTTGTTGGAGTAGATTGTCAAGGATGAAGTTACAGAGTACCTGGAGGCATATGACAAGATAGGCAGAACTCAGCATGATTTCCTTAAAGGAAAATCCTGCCTGACAAACCTATTGCAATTTTTTGAGGAAATTACAAGTAGGCTAGACAAGGGAGATGCAGTTGATGTTGTGTATTTGGATTTTCTGAAGGCCTTTGACAAGGTGCCGCACATGAGGCTGCTAAACAAGATAAGAGCCCATGGATTTACGGGAAAGTTATAAACATGGATAGAGCGTTGGCTGATTGGCAGGAAACAGAGAGTGGGAATAAAGGGATCCCATACTGGTTGACTGCTGGTTACCAGTGGTGTTACACAGGGGTCCATGTTGGGGCTGCTTCTTTTTATGTTGTATATCAACGATTTGGATTATAGAATAGATGGCTTTGTGGCTAAGTTTGCTGATGATGCAAAGATAGGTGGAGCGGCCGGTAGTGCTGAGGAAACAGAGAGTCTGCAGGAAGACTTAGATAGATTGGGAGAATGGGCAAAGAAGTGGCAAATAAAATAACATGTTGGAAAGTATATGGTCATGCACTCTGGTAGAAGAAATAAACAGGCAGACTACTATTTAAATGGGGAGAGAATTCAAAGTTCTGAGATGAAACAGAACTTGGGAGTCCTTGTGCCAGATACCCTTAAGGTTAACCTCCAGATTGAGTCGGTGGTGAAGAAGGTGAATGCAATGTTCGCATTCATTTCTAGAGGAATAGAGTATAGGAGCAGAGTTGTGATGTTGAGGCTCTATAAGGCACTGGTAAGACCTCACTTGGAGTACTGTGTGCAGTTTTGGGCTCCTTATTTAAGAAAGGATGTACTGATGTTGAAGAGGGTTCAGAGAAGATTCACTAGAATGATTCTGGGAATAAGAGGGTTAACATGAGGAACATTTGACTGTTCTTGGACTGTACTCCTTGGAGTTTAGAAGAATGAGGGGGGACCTCTTAGAAATATTTTGAATGTTGAAAGGCATGGGCAGAGTGGATGTGGCAAAGTTGTTTTCCATGGTGGGGGAGTCTAGTACAAGAGGGCATGACTTGAAGATGCAGAGCGTCCATTCAGAACAGAGATGCAAAGAAATTTTTTTAGCCAGAAGGTGGTGAAACTGTGGAATTGGTTGCCACATGCGACAGTGGAGGTCAAGTCATTGGGTGTATTTAAGGCAGAGATAGATAGGTACCTGAATAGCCAGAGCATCAAAGGTTATGGTGAGAAGGTGGGGGAGTGGGACTAAATGGGAGAATGGATCAGCTCATGATAAAATGGTGGAGTAGACTCGATGGGCTGAATGGCCGACTTTTGCTCCTTTGTCTTACTTTCTTTAAGAACCACTGTTAGACTTTAAATAAACAGTGTTTTCCTGAAATGAAAATGCAATTGCTGGAAACAGTCAGCATGTCAGGTAGCATATGTGAAAAGCAAAGCATAGTTATAGAGCACTACAGCACAGAAACAAGCTCTTTGGCCCATGTAGTCCATGCCAAACAGTTATTCTGCCTAGTCAAACCAAACCAAACCTTACCTTAGCCCAATCAAACCAAACCTTAGCCCTCCATATCCCTCCCATCCAGGTACTTATTCAAAATTCTCTTAAATGTTGCAGTTAAACCCATATCCACCACTTCCGCTGGCAGCTCATTCCACACTCACACCACCATCTGAGTGAAGAAGTTCCCACTCAAGTTTCCCATAAATATTGCACCTTTCACTCTTAACCTGTGACCTCTAGTTCTAGTCTCACTCAACCTCAGAGGAAAACCCTGCTTGCATGAGCTCTATCTATACCCCTCATAACTTTATGCACCTTTTTCAAATCTTCCCTCTTTCTCTTATGCTCCAGAGAATAGTCTTAGCTTATTCAATCTTTCCCTATTACTCAGGTTGTACACTTTCAATCTTGTTGATATCTCTGCTGTAGGTAGTTGATCAGCACTGCTCACAATACTCCAAATTTGGCCTCACCAACATCTTATTCAATTTCAACATAACATCTCAAACTACTCTGCTCAGTACTCGGATTTATGAAAGCCATTGTGCTAAAAGCACCCTTTTGACCCCATCTACCTGTGATGTGTTTAAAGTCAAAGACTCTTCATCAGAATTAGATAAGAGAAAATAAATTAGATTTAAGTTGCAGAGAAAGTGGCCTGTGAAGGGGAGGAGGGTCAGGTGTGGATGGATTGGATAAAATAATCTATTTGTCTGAAACCCAGTTTGTCAAGGGTTTAAATTGTACAGCAATCCAGATGATGAATTAATGGGGGCCAATTAAAATGTGAGAATTTAAAGCAGCATAAAACTTTATAGAGTTCTATGGGTTATGCCCAGCAGGTCAGTCGGATGAATGAAGAGAAAACAAAACAGAGCCTATATCACAAATGAATGACTTGCAGCAGAAATGGCTGATTCTAAGAGAATTCATATTTTATGAGGATGTAGAAATCATTACTGAGTCAGGAAGACTGCAATGGGCTCAGACAGAAGAAGAGGTACTGTTCCTCAAGTTTGTTTTGGGGCTCATGTTAATAATGAAGAGGGCCCAGACAGAAGTCTGATTGGAATGGTGAATTAAAGTGGCAGATAGTAGTAAGCTCAGGGTCCTCCCCATTCTGCAGATTGGGTGCAGGTGCTCTACACAGTCAGCATTTGGTTTCTCCACAATGAAGGACTCCAAATTGTTGGTCCTGAATGCAGTACACTGGATTGAAAGAAAAGTAAATGAACTTATGCTTTGTGTGCAAGGACTATATTGGGTCCCTGGATGGCTTCTATATTGGATTTTTGGCTACATTCCTTGTCCATCAAAAGTCAACAGTGCCTTCAGATCTCTGGGCTAACAGTTTTAAGAAAAGTTTTCTGTTTTTTTTTAGTATTTGTACCTACATTTTGTTCTATTGTAGCTTATTTTTCTTATTTATGATTCATGTTGTATAGCAACTTTTGGTCTTGCAGCAGGATCAGTTGCACTGGTTCTATGAATGTATTATCGCAATTTAAACATTCACCCACAAGAACCTCTTAATTGGTGTCTGATTTTAACTTGAGTTTCTTGGTGTGCCTGTATAAAACACATGGTAATTGTAAATCAGCATTGTTTACATTGATGCCACTAAATTTTCTGTCCTTTGTGCTTAAAATTCCACCAGTGCAAATATAAGGATGGTGTCTCTTTTCTAGAAGTTCCTTTCCTATCTTTGTACTGGTATCTTTGTATTGGATTGAAGTTAATTGACTATTAAATGTTATCCCAGATATTCATATGGTAACTCTGTAGAGAAAATCCACTTTTGAACATATATTCATCTGCAAAATAAAGTTCATGATTCAAAGTACTGTGTACAATGAATGTCTTTCAAGAAATTATATATATTTAACAGGAACCTGCTGATTAGATGATTAAATGTGTGTCATTAAATAATTTCATTCTCCATTTTCTTCTCCCTACCTATTCACCACTCCTGACACCCTATTGTACACCCAGGTCCTTGTTCATTCTACTCATTTCCCAATGTCTGTTAATCAATAGCAAATCATTTCTTAAATTCATTTGCAAGTCACATGAGATGAAGTTCTGATATTTTTGGCACCTGCCTGGTCTGTACTAATTGTAGCCCACAGCATTGCAGTTTTAATCAAGGTTTCAGAGTTTTGGGGTAGGGTCAGGCTTGGAAGGAATGAAAGAGTGGAGATGATTGGCTCTGCTGTTGAATAGTGTGCACCACTGCCAGATTGCCACGTTGTTTTTTTTTTTATCCGTTGTGAAATATTCAGTTCCTGCCAACTCTTCAGATGGTTTTTCAGCCTTCTGAGGTTTGTTGTTAACATTGTGTGCTTCCCAGATTCCCTTTTTTGTGCTTGGAACGGCATGATATTAGAAGCACAGCATGTTGCCATGTATCATTACAGATGTTTCACCTGTTGAATCACTGCAGCCTAATCCTCCTTGAAGCTCTCTGAAATTCCTGTATCTTTGTTGCTCTTCTTTTACATCATCACACTGCAAATTATGAAGTGATTTAGTTGAAACTGTTCATCTCCTTCAAAACTTTTTTGAAAAAGATTCACTGTTACAGAAAAGCAAAATACAATTGTGACATTTAACCCAATGTAATTTATTTTGCATCTTATAAATTGTTTTTTTATATTTAATGCATTATGATTCTGTGTGTTTACACATGTATTTCAAGAGAGTGTGCTTTCATATTTGTCATTCCTCTTTTGTAATGCTTTCACAGTATTGATAGCTTTGACAGATCACTAAGAGTTCAGTTCTGTGTATGTTGGCCAGCATCCAGTTAAACACAAACACAGTTCCTTCATTAAACTCACACTCAACATTTTAGGAACAGCTTTTTCCCTCTACCATCAGATTTTTGAGTGATTCATGAACCCATGATCACTAACTCACTATTTGCACTATTTTTTATATACTTCTTATTGTAACTTTATATTGTATGCATTTCATTGTACTGTTTTAATTACTGCCAAACAAATTTCACCACATATGTCAGTGATAATAAACTTAATTCTGGTTCTGATTGATTATAATCTTAATTCATACTCAATTCACTTGTGTATATTTTTCTTGCTGGGAAGTATTTTACTTAACCGTTAGTCGCTCTTCAAGATCACTTACAAGCTCATTTTCTAGCTCCAAACAATTTATACAAATTTGGCTCTAGAATAAAACCTGCTTCCTTACTACAGTTACTTTGTGAATCGATGGTTTAAAAAGAAAAATATACCAAAAACAATTTATTATATGGCAAATATTAAAAGCTACCTTTGGACTTCTGACAACAGGAGGCATATTCTTACACTATCCAGATCTGAGCTTTTGTTTGAGAGGATTTTAATTCTACTTTTTGCACGCTTTTTACAATTCTGTCAAATTGTTTAGAAACTTAGAGTGGCAAAAGCATCAATAGCCTACTCCTGTGAACCTTTCCTTTCAAGTAGAATAACTTATAAATTCAGTAGAGAAAGGACAGGTAAAAAATCATATGAAGGAAAATGGGTTTGAGACGAGATGTTTAAAGGGTGGAAAAAAGAGGCAAGGAGCAGAAACTGTAGGTTGTACATGAAACAAAGATAGAATAAAAAATCTTTTCGAGAACTGTCTAATTGGCGTAACAAATTGGAATGGGTGCTTACTGGCAGAATCACTTATACAGTTGTACTTTTTATACCTTTTTCTGTTTTCATGACCTTATGTTTTTTCAAACTTGTTGGTAAGCCCCACACCCTGTGGGAAAAAGTAAGTAAATGATCAACATGTTCACATTGTTAAAGTTATTGCCATTATAAACAATTCAAAACAATAAACAACCCTGCTTAAGGTTCTCACCCAATATTTTCAATGATTGACATCAATTGATTCAAGCAGCAAGTGGAAAGGGCAAGTTGAGAGTATATTGATGATTACAGGGAGATACACACAATGATTTCACAAACTATTGAGGCAACAGTTTCCAGAAAAAATTCAATGAAGCAGGCCCCATTGGTAAAACAGAACACAGGCAATAATCAAGCCTCAGAAAACCAGATAGTATTACTTGTGATAGATAATTGAACTTCACTCAGAATGAAGCCTCTGTTCTTTGGCAATCCCTTGAAATCACAACTGAACTTCTTTCCACCATTGTTTTGAGGAATGGCAGATGCTTGTGCTGGTACTCTTTTAAAGTGCAGTGGATGCACTGTACATAGGTTTCCAGAAGGATTTCAAAATGTCAAAGCTTATGATGTGCTATGCTTTTTCTAATTGGCAAGATACATTCAGTGAACACTTTATTAGGTATAGGAGTGGAGACTGGTGTAGTATTTTGCTGCTGTAGCCCATCCACTTCAAGGTTTGACATATTGTGCATTCAGAGATGCTCTTCTGCGCACCACTGTTGTAATGCATGTTATTTGAGTTACTGACACCTTCCTGTCAGCTCATTAACAGGGCGTTTTCACCTGCAGAGCTGCCACTCATCAGATGTTTTTTTTTGTTTTCCACACCATTCTCTGTAAACCCTAGAGACTGTTGTGTGTGAAAATCCCAGGAGATCAACAGTTTCTGAGATACTCAAACCACCCCATATGACACCAACAATCATTAAAGGTCAAAGTCACTCAGATCACATTCCGACTAGGAGTTGAGGATGCCATCGTCTACCTGCTGAACCACTCATACACTCAATGGCCACTTTATTAGGTACACCTGTACACCTCCTCATTAATACAGTACTCCAAGTGGGGCCTGACCAGGGTCCTATATAGCTGTAACATTACCTCTCAGCTCTTAAACTCAATCCTACAATTGATAAAGGCCAATGCTCCGTATGCCTTCTTAACCACAGAGTCAATCAGCATAGCAGCTTTGAGTGTCCTGTGGACTCGGACCCCAAGATCCCTCCAATCCTCCACACTGCCAAGAGCCTTGCCATTAATGCTATATTCTGCCATTATATTTGACCTACCAAAATGAACCACCTCACACTTACCTGGGTTGAACTCCATCTGTCACTTCTCAGCCCAGTTTTGCATCCTATCAATGTCCTGCTGTAACCCCTGACAGCCCTCCACACTATCCACAGCACCCCTAACCTTTGTGTCATCAGCAAATTTACTAACCCATCCCTCCACTTCCTCCTCCAGGTCAGTTATAAAAATCACAAAGAGTAGGGGTCCCAGAACAGACCCCTGAGGCACACCACTCATCACTGGCCTCCATGCAGAATATGACCTGTCTACAACCACTCTTTGCCTTCTGTGGGCAAGCCAGTTCTGGATCCACAAAGCAATGTCCCCTTGGATCCCATGCCTCCTTACCTCAATAAGCCTTGCGTGGGGTACCTTATCAAATGCCTTGCTAAAATTCATATACACTGCTCTACCCTCATGTGTTTAGTCACATCCTCAAAAAATTCAATCAGGCTCGTAAGGCACGACCTGCCTTTGACAAAGCCATGCTGACTATTCCTAATTGTATTATGCCTCTCCAAATGTTCATAAATCCTGCTTCTCAGGAGCTTCTCCATCAACTTACCAGCTGCTGAAGTAAGACTCACTGGTCTATAATTTCCTGGGCTATCCCTACTCCTTTTCTTGAATAAGGGAACAACATCCACAGCTCTCCAATCCTCCGGAACCTCTCCCGTCCTCACTGATGTTGCAAAGATCATCGCCAGAGGTACAGCAGTTTCCTCCCTGGCTTCCCACAGTAGCCTGGGGTAAATCCCGTCCAGTCCTGGTGACTTATCCAACTTGATGCGTTCCGAAAGCTCCAGCACATCCTCTTCCTTAATATCTGTATGCTCAAGCTTTCAGTCCTCTGCAAGTCATCCCTACAATCGCCAAGATCCTTTTCCGTAGTGAACTTAAACCAGACTCCTTAACTCTGCCTCCCACCCTTAAATGTTTCGTTCAGTCTCTCTCTTGCATTTCTATGTCTCAGCCTCTGCCCGCTTCAGAATGAACAAAGGGGGGTTGTGTAGATTAATATTTGGAATTTCTTTCAACAGGGTGCAGGGTAACCACAAAGTTTAAAAGGCTCGTCTTCCTGAACTTGGTACAGAAGGAATTGTGAAGTTAAGGTAGTCAGAGTGCATTTGCTCAGAGCATTCAATTCAGAGATATAGTAGAAAGACAAGTTGGAGCTTGAATAGACTATTATGCAGATAGAACATTATGATCTAGTGATAGGCCAGGTATAAGCTTTAAAAAGCTCTCTTGAGACTCAAATGAACTTCCACATTTCACTGAATTATAAGTTAGTATATTTTGCTATTATACTCTGAATATCTAAATTTGATGATTCACTAATCTATAGTTGGTAATTATATTTTAAAAAACTGACTTTCTGGTGCATCTTTAATGACCTATTGAGTAAATGTACCTTGGTGTAAGTGAGACAAGACTACAGTAGCTTGGAATAGATAAAAATCACCAGCATCTGGATTCTTGCTCACTATCTAGTGACCTTTAGTGTGTAAGTGTAAGAGATCTGGCTGCTAAGAAGTCCATATGTGATCATCGTCCATACATTTCTACAGGAGCACTCTGAACAATTAAGAAATGCAATTCACTAAAACAGTTTTTACAGAAATGGTGATTATTCTCTGTTCATTGTTGTTTTCCTGACCAGTGTTACTTTGAAGTTGTGAAATATTTGCTTTGGCACAGAAACTTGTTCATGTGACACATCTGGTGAATGGAGTGTAGGACATGCAGTGCCTATTAATGCAAACTGATTTTTGTAGTGCTTGACATTAATTCTGGGCCATTTAAAAATGGCATTTCCTGCAAACTCCTTTTCATGGCCTCTCTACTTTGACAGAAGACAACAATGTTTTCCAATATTTTTATTGACTTATTTCACTAGTACAATGTGTTCCCACACTGATTTGCAGCCTTAACAAAGCATTGCACAGCTTAAATTGCAAGTTGTACAATCAAGTTCATTAAACAAGCTGACAATTTGCTTACCTGGTCATCTTCTAACACAAATATGCCTTCTGCTTCTGTGAAAATGAAGGGCACTAGATGTGGACAGTGATATCAAAAGGCATACAACGATTGTTTGACAACACATAGATAAAAATCTAAGGTGTGTATGAGACCCACGTATATGCCAAAGAAGGTCTCAACTGAAGATTGAGACTTGCTTTGCTGTTAGTTAAAGAGCTCTAATCTATCTGCCGCAACACCAAACTATAAACTATCTGCCTTGGAGGTGAGTTATACAGCTCTCGTTACATGCACATGCAGTTCAACTCTATGAGCGATTATGCAGAAAGTTTGAAGTTAATAACTCATCTCCTTCTACCTTAGGCCACCAGCTTATCAGTCACCACTGCTGTGGACTCTTTCTGGAGGTCCAAGATCCTTATGCTCCACGACCGCTGGACTAAGTGTGTAAATGTAGGAGGGGACTTTGTTGAAAAATAAATGTGCTAGGTTTTCTAAAATTGACTTCTTCTACCTTAGGCCATGAACTTATCAATGACCCCTCATATGTGTCATGGTATACAATCTTGAGGTTCATTTTCTTGTGGGCCCACTCAATAAATCCAATAACCATAATAGAATCAATGAAAGACTGCACCAAAAGGTGGACAACCAGTGTACAAAAGACAACAAACTGCGTAAATAAACAATAATTATAATAATAAATAGATAAACAATAACTATCAGGGACATAAGATGAAGAGTCATTGAAATTGAGTCCATAGGTTGTGGAAACAGTTCAATGATGAGGCAAGTGAAGTTATCCCTTCTGGTTCAAGAGCCTAGTAGCTGAGGGGTAATAACTCTTTCTGAACCTAGAAGTGTGAGTCCTGAGATTCCTGTACCACCTTCCTGATGCCAGCTGCAAGAAAAGAATATGACATGGGCGATACGGGTCCCTGATGATGGATGCTGCTTTTCTGTGATTACGCTCCATATAGATGTGTTCAATGGTGAGCAGGGCTTTACCCTGTGGCCATATCCACCACTTTTTGTAGGATTTCCTGTTAAAGGATATTAGTGCTTCCATACCAAGCCGTGATGCGACCAATCAATATTCTCTCCACCACACATCTGTAAAAGTTTGTCAAAGTTTTAGATGTTATGCCAAATCTTCATAAAGTACGGGCACTGCTGTGCTTTCTTCATATTGCACTTACAAGCTGCTGATCCTCTCCACCTTTGATCTTCCCCCCTCCCCCACCAATGAGGACTGGCTCATGTACCTCTTGTTTCCTCCTCGTGAAGTCAATTATCAGCTCCTTTGTCTTGTTGACATTGAGTAAGAAGTTGGTGTTTTGGCACCACTCAGTCAGATTTTCAATCTCCCTCCTATATACTGATTCATCACCACCTTGGGTACAGCCTTTGACAGTGGTATCATCAACAAACTTAAATATGCATTCGAGCTGTGCATAGCCAAACAGTCATAAGTGTAAAGTGGGTAGAGCAAGTATACACCTGTGCTGATGGAGATTGTGGAGGAGATGTTGTTGCCAATCGAACTGACTAAGATCTGCAAGTGAGGAGTTAAGCGGATCCAATTGCACAAGGAAGTATTGAGGGCAAGATGTTGAAGTGTATTGATTAGTTTTGAGAGAATGATAGTATTCAATGCTGAACTGTAGTTGATAAAGGGCATGCTGATGTATGTAGCTTTGCTGTCCAGATGTTCCAGGATTGAGTAGAGAGCCAATGAAATGGCATCTGTTGTGCCAGAAGTCAAATTGGAGTGGATCCAAGTTGCTGCTCAGGCAGGAGTTGATAGGCTTCATCAACCTCTCAAAACATATCATCACTGTGGATGTAGGTTCTACTAGACTATAGTCATTGAAGCAGGTTATCATGTTCTTCTTAGGCACTGGTATAACTGAAGACTGCTTGAAACAGGTGGTTACCTCACTGCCGAAGTGAGAGGTTGGACCAGGGCAGGCCATTATTGATGTTCATCAGCAGGATCTTGAACCTCCTAACCTCAGCATATGCACCACCCCGTGATTGAAACTAATAGCAAGGTATTTTGTTTTTTTACCGGTCCGGTTCTGGTCTTTGCGATAACCCAGTAGCAATTAACTAGCTTCCTACTGTACCAGTGTTATCCTCAAATCCATAATCCCTTATTTTATAAAGCATACTTTTGTGTGAAATCTTACCAGATGCCCTGAAGATCCAGAAGCATGATATCCACTTCCCTCTTATCTAAACTGCTGGTTTCATTCTCAAAAACTTATTACTTTTTATAAAGAGTTCTGTAGAATCTGCCCATTGATAGCACAGCCAGCATTTATCCCCTGTCCCTAATTGCTCTTAAATAGAGTGTCATTTCAGAAAATATTTGAAAGTCAACCACATTTGTCATGCATAACTCTCCTTGCATAAAATACTATTAGTTCTGTCTACTTTTATTTGTATTACAGTATTCTTAAAGGATTCCAGCATGGATGTTGAGCTAAATGGTTATGGTACCCTAGTTTCTGTTTCCCTCCGTTCTTAAATATCAGAGTTACAATTGCATACATTTATTCTTTTGCTCTAGAATCTAGGGAATTTTGGTAAACATTGCTAATGTATCCATTGTCTCTTTTAGAACTAAATATACAAATAAATCGTATAACTATATTTGTAATGCCATCTAATAACTTCTGATGGTAGAATCTTTGGTAGTGGAATTCTTGGTTGTGAGGCCACACCTTGGTGGGGTTTGTTCAGGTGTGTGAGTGAGATTGGAAGCATGCAGATGACATCGTGGGTTGGCAGCTAGACGTAATTCTGCTGGGCATGGCAAGTGCAATGTTTGAATGTGCTTGGCAAATAACCTAAATAGCTCTAAAAAGTATTTATTTCAATCCAGAATGACAATTTATATTTTGACCCTCCTGTTATTATTTTCCATTTACATTAATAGTCAGAACTATTTTCCACCAGTTTTCAACCATAAGCTGAATACAAGAAGGTTCATGAACCAAGAAAAGTTAGCAGCAGAGCCAGTCAGCACTTTTAATGAAGTCAATAGTTGGACTACTGCTTTGAACACAAATTAAAGGAGCTAAATCTGTGCTTCATTTCATGTGTATTAAAAAAATAACAATCTACTCAGTGAAATGAATACTGAAATAATATAGCAGGTGTATCATCTGTGGAGAGGAAGCACAACATGTGTCCAGTGCTGAGTTTAAAAACAAAGAAATGGACCAGTACCATTAAAGGCGAGCTGGTTAGAATTCAGAACCAGCTTTTTCATGGGGCTGTAAAATCAGTATGGCAATGTTTGTAAACTTCAGATGACACAAAACATTGTAAGTTTAGTTAAAAGAAGGAAAAAGGGAAACATATGTAATGTTCAGGCAGCTGAAATCAGACAAGGCTCTTGAAAGATTTAAAAGGAAGCAGGAAAGAAAGTAAATAAGCAGGGCTCAAAGGGGCTATGGAATGCTCTTGGCAAGTAAGATGAAGAAGAATCCCAAGGAATTTTATATGGCTATTAGCAGCAAGAGGGGGCTGTGGAAAGGAAACCCTGACAAAGGAAAGAATTTATGTGTGGAGCCAGGGGAAGTGGGTGAGGTCTGAAATGAGTATTTCCCATTGAAGAGCATGGATGATGGTGAGGTCAAAGAAGGGTATGTTAAAGTACTAGGGTAGGTTGATACTAAGAAGGACAAGATGTGTGTCTCTTGAAAAAGACTGAAGTGGATTAGTGCCTTAGACCTGATGGAATCTATCCCAGTACATGGAGGGAAGCAAATGAGAAGATTGCTGGGACCTTGACTGAAATATTTGTATTTATTCATAAGGTCCCAGAAGACTGGAAAGTTGCAAATCCTACTCTTGTTTAGGAAGGTCAACAAAGATAATACACAAATTTTTAGGACAGTAATCCTTCCATCAGTGATAGGGAAATTATTGGAGTAGATTCTTAGGAACATGATTACTCATTTGAGGGTCACATCTAGCTCCTAGCCCTTGATGTCACTTCCAATTAGTAACTAATTAGAAAGGCCAAGATTTACTACCCCTACATTTTATTATGTTTAACCAGAATTTCCAGACCAGTGTGTGTGAACGACCAAAGAAATGTTGAGCATGTCCTCCTGAATGTCTTCTTGGATAAATTCAAATCATTAGGAAATATGTGAACACACCTTAAATCAAAAAAGATTAATGTGGTTCCAATGCTTAAATAATATTAGTTCCTACATCATGTATGAGAATTATTTTCTGTATATACTCAATAAAACAGGAGTGAAAAGTGTGTTTCATTGACTTGATATGTTCCTGACCTAGTACAGAGTAGTGTACTGTATGTTTGCAAACATCGTGAAGCGGAAAACTAAGCTTTTATTGTATTTGTATCAAAATTACCATGACAACACTTGTGCTGCTGGGATACCAGTAATTTGCAATTTTTGACTGCCAAAACTGGTGATGTAGAGTATGTTGTTACACTGGATCCATCTCCATGCATTTTAATTAATCGTACACAAACTAGAAGGGTTTGAGAATCTACTTTTGAATCTACTTTTGAATTGCAATGTAATAAACTTGACGATTGGTGTGAACCAAAACAAAAGAACAAACCAGCATGCCTTGCTAGTTTGTTAGTCTGCTTTTCCGGAAAAATGACTGCAGTTGATTTTAAGCCCACCTTGCATTTTGGATTTTCAAAATATGCTGTGAACTTGCAGAATATTTTTTGACAATTTGATACAGAGTCATCATCACGTAGCCCAGAAACCGGCCCTTCGAACAACCCCCCCCCCAAGTCCATGCTGACCAAAAATCAAATCTAAGGTAGTCCTATCTGACAGCATTTGGCACAGTTCCCTTTAAACATTTCCAATCCGTGTATCTGGCCAAGTACCTTTTAAATTCTAAAAACGGCCTCCCTCAACCACTTCTTCTGACAGCTCATTTCTAATATTCAGAACTCTGGGTGGAAAAAAACTGCCCCTTAGGTTTCTATTACATCTTTCTCTTCTCACTCTTAAACCTTTGCCTCTAGTGCTTGATTCTCCAGTCCTGTGGAACAGACTGTGAGCCTTCACCATATCTATTCTCCTTATGATTTTATACACCAGTATAAAATCACCGCTCATTCTTCTACACTCCAGTAAAAAAAATGGTCCCAGTTTGATCAATCTTTCTCCATTACTCAGTCCCTTTAGAACTGGCAACATCCTCATTTCAGCTTCATGGCATCTTTCCTATAGCAGAGTGAGTATGACAAAGGCATTCTCACAAACATTTTGTACAATTACATCATAACATCCCAGCTTCCATACTCAATACCTTTACTGATAAACCCAGTGTGCCAAAAAATTCTTCATCACTCTCACTGACCATGATGCTACTTTCAGGGAACCATGTACTCATAATCTGAAGTCCCTGAGTTCTACAACACTCCCCAGGCCCTACAGTTCACTGTGAAAAGAATACAAGAAGGAACTAGGAGCTTAGTAAAATGGTGTCACAACGGCAACCTTAACCTAGGTCTTTATTCTTTGGAGTGTAGAAGGTTGGGGGGCGGACTTGATAGAGGTATTTAAAATTATGAGGGGAATAGATAGAGTTGACGTGGATAGGCTTTTTCCATTGAGAGTAGGGGAGATTCAGACAAGAGGACATGAGTTGAGAGTTGGGGGGGCAAAAGTTTAAGGGTAACACGAGGGGGAATTTCTTTACTCAGAGAGTGGTAGCTTTGTGGAACAAGCTTCCAGAGAAGTGGTAGAGGCAGGTTCGGTATTGTCATTTAAAGTAAAATTGGATAGGTATATGGGCAGGAAAGGAATGGAGGGTTATGCGCTGAGTGTGGGTCAGTGGGACTAGGTGAGAGTAAGTGTTCAGCACAGACTAGAGGGGCCGAGATGGCCTATTTCTGTGTTGAAATTGTAATATGGTTAACCTCAACATAAGCAAAACAAAAGCACTGGTTATTGACTTCGGAAAGGTAGCTGTTGCACATGCTGTTTACTTCAACAGGGTTAAGGCTGAGAGGGTTGAAAGTTTCAATTTCCTAGGAATGAACTTCACAGTTGGGCAAAGTACATTCGGCTCTCCTTATCCGCGGGTGATTGGTCCCTAATGGATACCAAAATTCGCGGATGCTCAAGTCCCTTATTCAACCTGTCTCTATCCAAAATATACATAAATATACTTTATGTATATTTAAGGCAGAGGTTGATAGATTCTTGATTGGTCAGGGCATGAAGGGATATGGCAAGAAGGCAGGAGATTGGGGCTGAGAGGAGAATTGGATCAGCCATGGTGAAATGGCAGTGCAGGCTTGGTGGGCCAAATGGTCTAATTCTGCTATAACTTATGGTCTAAAAGTCAGAATTGAATTTATCAGGTATGAGTGGCATACATCTGGCATAAAATGCAGGAACTAATCATCGCTAGTTCTTCACTTGGATGGAATAATTCTAGTACTATGTTATTACAATATGTTTAATTGTACCCTTCAGCATCTGATTTAGAATCTGTGTCATATCTGATGATGTACTCAAGCTTAAACACCTTGTCCAATCCAACATATTTTTCAATGCCTTCTTTTTAAAGCTCCTGATGTTTGCCAGACACACATTCCAGCTTATCCATTATCTACTTCATATCATGTTGCTCATTCCCATCCTTACTGGTTTTGCATACCCAGTACATTAAATTCAGAAATTATTAATCATTCGCTGCTTTCTTGCACCTGCAACCTATTTCATTTCTATTTCTCAATTGATGCACTTTGCTGCTGTGATTCTGATTCATTTAATATTTTTGTCTTCTCCATCAGTGGCATTGCTGTCAGCAGGCTTGACCCTATGCAATGAAAACTAAGTGACCTGGCTACCTTTCTGTCTACTTCTACAAGCCTGCTTAAACCTGTTTGACCAGCCTTGCTTTGTCATCTTACTAGTTCTTCCATTACTGTTCAGTATCTACATTTGTTCTATGAAGTGAGGTGGAATGTTTCGTGAAAATAGTTTTAAAAGAGTATAAAAAAGACAAACTACTATTTAACTGAGTAGCGAAGTGTAGGTACTGGACTGTCTTCATGCTATGCTTCTGACGATTGCATCCTCCAAACCTTCATTTTCATTGTAACATTCAAGGTGATTGTTGATGTCTTCAAGTTCTTTGTAGTTCCTAATTTGTTGAAGCAGTAAAATCATTTCCTTATCACTCCCAGCCGTTTCTGGCATCTCCAAGCCTGAATGCTTGAAACCACAGTGAGCAAAACAGTTCTGAATTGTCTTACTGCTTATCTCTTGCCAACTATCAGTGGCAAAAAAAACATTGCTTTTGAACATAAACACATGGACGTTACTGATTTCCAAACCTATTTTCTTAATTAGCTTTTGTTATTGTTGTCCCCAGTAAGTGGATGCCCCAATTAACCAATGGTCCAATTAACTGGAACGCTCTGTATTTATATATCCTCATTGAGTAAATTCTCACAATCTTAAAGATATTAATATGAAGCCTTAAGTATTTAAATGAAACAGAAAAAAATATTGAATACTTTGATTTTTTGATACAAAAATATAGTTGCCAGGTATGTACTGTTCTTACTACCTATAATTACAATAAAGCCCAAATAATCTGGCATTTGATGGTCTAGAAATCCTGATCATTCAGCATTTAGCTAATAGGTCTGGATTGTGAGCTAGATGTTCAGAGTGCAAGTAGGGTAAGTAATTGGAGCCTGTGTCCAAGTCTGAAACTAAGAGGTGAGGAATACTAGGAAATCTGCAGCCAGAACTGGAATGTGGAGTGATCATATATTTTCTGCTACCCTTAAACTCACTGAAAAGTACATTATACTACTTTGTGACATGTAAAGAAATTAATTACGAGTATGCTATAGGAGTAGCATCCAGTAGTCTGGAAAATTGCCAATCTGACACCATCTAAGTCCTAAGCTCTTTAAAGCACTGCTCATGAGTGCCAGAAGGAAGACGACTAGGTGACCTTTTACAGGGCGATTGGAGCTTAGCAAGTACAACCAGAATCAGAATCAGGTTTATTATCACTGATATATGTCATAAAATTTGTTGCTTTGTTGAAGTATATTAGAGTATCAGAAAGTTGCCAAATTCTCCTTGTTTCAGTGATATTGGGTACTGACATTTCTGGAACTTGAAAGCTGCTGTTGAATGCTGTGACTGTTCATATTCTCAGGAGAAACTAGTAATATACCATCAGGGTGTATTAAGAAAGCCAACTGCACACAATGCAAGCTAAACTGTGGAAGCATTAAAAGGGACCAGGATTTGACTACAGTTCTATTTATGATGTGTGTGATAGGAGAACTGTAATGGCAAGGGAAAAAATTCCAGTAACTCAGAAAATGTCTTAAATCTTCCTGAAAATATTTTTGGTTTAAAAGTGGAATGGACACATTTATTATTGCTGTGAGTTTGTAGATAGATGTTGGTGCATGAATGAAGTGCATCTTTGCTTGTATAGTGCTTTTCTGTTAATGCCTATAACAGTTGAGCAAGTGATAAAAGTGATGCACTCTGCACCGCTGAGATAACTGAAGAAATAAATTACACTTAGTAATAACTTACATCACGGAAGGTGCATTTTGTAAAAGATCAGTCCATTTAATTCCATGGAAACCACGAGCTAGCATTAACAGTGAAGGTGACTGTGGCATCTTAATTTGGTTTTGGTTTTATTTCTTCTGGTATTCTTTGCAAATGCAGAAACAGGTGTATATAATATTTTTTTTAATCGATTCAACCTATGATCTTCAAGATTTTTTGCAAAATAAGTTTCATTTTTATCTGATCTAAACTTCTTTAACTCTATGCAATTTGTTAGTTTCTAATGTGCATTGGTGCTGAAATTGATGGCAGCCCAAGCTCTTTGAGACCGTACATATACATATTTGATAGGCATGGTTTGGGGTATTCCTCTTTATCTCTAGTTTGATATTGGATTGAAAGTTTGCTTATAGTAGTCTTAATTCCCATTACCTGTGGATCCGCAGTGCAAAATAATGAATAAATTGACAAATTTCAGAGGATTTTGAATAGACTTTACATTATGCTGGAAGTAAAAGCAGAGAGTAAAGTTCCAGTATGATAAAGATAATGGAGGAAAGGAGAAAAGTGGAAGCAAACAGCAGGAAAACATTTAAATCTTTCAAAGACAGTAAACTCAACCTCACATCAAACTGAATGCTGTTGCAAAATGTTAATATATTAAATAATATAGATTTCTGAGACTGAGGAAGCAGCTGCATTTCAATCTCAAGAACTCTGCTGTTTTAGAATTTGGGAATTAATCTTTTCCATTCTTCAATTTGATGTCAATAATTTATTTGCCAAAATATATCTGTAAACAACTCTAAACTCATTACTTTCAGATCAAGACAAATAGATAACAGGTCAGTTTGGTTACATGGTAAGGAGATTCCAAGTAAAACACTGCAATGGTGGAATGTTTAAAAATTCAATATATTATACAACTTACACAGTGCACATTGAATATTTGTTTTTCGACAAGGTAGTTTCCAAGTGGTAAGGTGCCCAGCAACTTGAAGAAATGTGTTATAAAATTGTAATGTAGGCATATCAGAGTGGTGACACCCAGACTGCATAACTAGTCAAAGGTGGCAGACAACATCGAAAAAGTTCAAAAAACACAGTTCAAAAATAGCTCTGATTTTGAAAGCATATTAACTATTTTTGTTCAAAGTTTTTAATTGCACACAAAATAGTCCTAAAGGGATATAATCTTTGGATAGAAGGAACACTGAAACATCTGAACTACAAATGAACAATGACAATGCCTCTAATGAATTTGTCACTCATCATGATAAAAGAAAATCTCTTGCTAATCCCAAGTAAGACTTGCCAGTAAGACCACCATGAACCACATAGCTGCAAGACTAGATGATGAATAACTGTAGTTTTCAAAGTTGGGATAGAAGAACTAGTGCTGAAGCTGAAAATTTAATTTTGCAAACATGGAATTATAAGGAGATTCCAGGGACTTGAGGAATGCCAATACTGTTACTCTCCAAAGCAGAGAAAGGTTTATGTTTGGAAATTCATAATATATCAGCCCTTCATGCTACTAAAGAAATTCTTCTAGAATCTCATTGTGTGTTTCAGTCATCCTGTGTAATAAGTGTATTTTTGTACCTTTCAAAAGGAAAATTAAAAGATGCAAAAGTCAAGGACGTTATTTGAGCAGGAAATTGCTGAGGTGAACGCAGGCTGTTCGCAGCTAGTACACAAGCGTGTGAATCCCAACCTTGCTGGAAGATTTGGAATGGTTTATCCATTTATGTTGGGGAGTCAGTTATAGATTGTGCAACAAGTTACATCAGGAACAGGATTCTTAATGCCAGTTATTTCAGTGAGGATTTGCAGGGCCAGGGGAAAAACAAATGGTTCCTTTTTTAACTTTATTTTCTAATGTTTGTAAGTGTTTTATCCATATATTTTAAATACTTGCTATAATTGTTGGAACATGTATTTATTTTTTACAGAGTCATATAGCAGTACTATATGGACACAGGTCCTTCAGCCAAATCAGTTCATGCTGACCAGATATACTTAAACTATACTTAAATACATAATCCTTACAGTTTTAACAGCTGTCAAAGCCAATGATGGAACTTTCCACTGCCAAACCTTCTGGAAAGGAAATTCTTAACTGTGTGGCTTGTGCTCCTCTACTGTCTGTCATGCTTTATGCAAGCAAAATGAGCCCTGTACATCCTCACAAGTATGGGTGTGAGATAACCGTAGGATGCGATTGATGCCGGTCAGCCTATGCCAGCAAGAACTGTTCCAATAAAACATTGAACAATAAATAGTCTACTGTTTGATAGCTATCTCAGTATTTATATATGCAATATCAGTTGCTTTATGCTCTATAACAACTACTGGTCAATTCTGGGCAATTGTTTACTGCTGTCTTCAACCTCAAGCAAGAGGCAGAATTTCATTTTTGCAGTGTCACACATAATGTGGTGATAATGTGGTGCTAAACAACAAATTTAGTTCTGTTTGATAAACAGTTGGAATATTGGTTAGACACACCTAATGGCCCACGCCTTTTCTCATTGTTGGGCTTTCATTGTTCTTTTTTTCTCATGGTGAGGATACAAATTGTTTGCAAGTACTACTGAAAGTAAACTACAGAATGCTATTTAGTCTGCTTGAAATGACAATGTAAGTTGTATATTTTGAAATAAATTGTTCTACCTTCCTCTGATCTATGCATAACTTAGCAGAGTTAGACTTAACTCCTTATTTTCTTTCCTCAGTTGGAGAAGAAACAGGTGACTCCTCCATTTAAGCCACAGATCACTGATGATTATGGTTTGGAAAACTTTGACACTCAGTTTACAAGTGAACCTGTACAGCTCACGCCAGATGATGAGTGAGTATATTGATTTGTATGTTCTGGAGATTTTAAATTCTGGTCATGATTTATTAGTTTTTGAAGTTATAATTTTGCATGTATTTTACTAGAAATTAACTTGACTTGTATCTTGAGTCAGAGTTAACAACTTTAGTTCATACTATTTCCAGAATAAGTAAATTTTACAAAATTTAAGATGAATCTGGTTTTATGTTGGTAGAGTATATAAATGAACCACATTTTTTAAAATGCCAGTGATTAAAATAATTCTGTTCAGCTGCATACAATTCTTATTTTAGGCAATTTTTTTGGTATAGGAATGTGTATAACCTGCAGTTTGGAGCATGTAGTATAATTTACTTTCAGCTTCAGCACTGACAGCTAATATTTCATCTCAGATGTTCAAATAAATTATATATTACGTCTTCCGCAGCATCTCTCCCCCCAACAAAGTCGATACACATTAACAATTTACACACACAGATGCAAGATCTTCAAGGGCTTATTATTGTATTAAAAGTGGTCTGAGGCTTATTTAACTTTGGGGCACTCATAATACAATTTAATGCATTAAATTAAATTTTTAAACCTCACTAAACTATAGATACAGTAAATAATAGTTATTTGAACCTGTAACATCTTGTTCAAGTTGAACATGTTGCTGCCAGAAATATGTTAATTTACAGTACAGCAGAAGCAGCTACAAAAAAAATCTAGTAGTTACCTTGCCAACTACAGCATCTGCAGGCCAATAAAATTGGTGAAACCACCCATTTTAGACATTGTTTAGATGATTGCCTCATCTCCTTATTGCTTTATTGCCTTTCTTGTGAAGTATTGAATTGGTGTAACAGCTAAGGTGTGGTGCATGCTACAGGAAATCAACATGAACATTAACAAACAAACATTGAAGCTAAGCCCCATGAAGAAATATTAGAGTAGATTACAAAATTATTAACTGGGCAGTTAGAATATCAATAAAAGGTCGCCCAAGGAAGAGGTACAAGGACAACCTCAAGTCAAACCTTAAGTGGGCCAAACTACAGCCCTGTGATCTCGAACACACTGCTGCTGATCGGTCCAAGTGGCGCAACCTATGCTCCAAGGCAGCAAACAACTTCCAAGCCAACTGGCGCATGCACCGCCTCAAGGCAAGTCAAGAAAGATACAGGAAGGCGTCCGCTCCTGCCCCAACAGGCAATGTTCCTTACCCTATCTGTGACCGTATCTGCGCATCAGACTTCAGCCTCAGAAGTCATATGTGTGCCCACAGACGTTGACTGCGCAACATATTCGTCTTCCTCAGACTTTGAGAGTCTACTACTAATACTAATGTCTTAAAAGAAGGAAAACGAGATTGAGTGTTGAAGGCGTTTTGGGAAAGAATCACAAATGAAAGAATCTGCAGATGCTGGAAATCCAAGCAACACACACAAAATATCCTGCTGACTGTAGTTTTTTCCATAGAAGCTGTCTGGCCTGCTGAGTTCCTCCAGCATTTTGTGTGCTTTGCTTGGGAAAGAATTCCACATTTGTGTTGCTTAGCAGCTAAAGACATTAATACAGTGTAAAATTCAGAAAAAGTGTTCCAATATCAGAATCAATGTAGCACTGAGACCCTGGAGAGTGATATGGCTGGAGGAGATCACAAAAAGTCTTTTTCAATCACAGTGCGCAGGTTTAAAGTAATTGGATGGTAGATTAGAAAGGAGATGAGGAGAACCGGTCATCCAGAAGGTCATAAATTTGGAGGCAGGATTTCCCATCACATTTCAATAGTACTTGTGTGTGTACTTTTAGAGCTATGGGATGCGGTCTTGGTTTTGATAGGTTGGATTTACTTTGGTAGTTCTTTTTCAAATAATATAATGAGTTGAATGGTGCACTGTTGCAATTTTCAGTGGTTCTGTTATTTCATGTTTGCACTAAACCAGTTAGAAAACTGAGTTAATATTTCATTGCCAACAGGCTTTTGATTTGCACTTCGTATGTGTTTTTAAACTTCTTTCTTTGGTACAATTTCCCCACTGATTATTAGCTATTTCCACCTCTGCCAAGTTGCTAGACTTTGCCTTTTCTGCAGCTAAAGCCTTCATACAAACCTCTGCTGCTTCGAAATGTGAAGTTTCAACAACTCAATAAGTTCTTGATTGGTAAGAAGATTGCAGAGAGTAGGGTTAAAAAAATAACAGATGTAATTCAATGGCAAAGCAGACTTGGTATGCCTAATGGCCTAATTCTGCTCCTGTATCTTATGGTATTATGATGCACACTCATTTTGGTAGCTTCTAAAGCCCATTGAACTGTTCACTTGTGGTAGATTGACATTCAGCCAATAGGTGATGATAGACAGCATGGCATGTGGCGTAGTGGTTAGCACAATGTTTTATGGTACCAGTGACATGGGTACAGTTCCTGCCACTGCCTGAAAGGAGTTTGTATGTTCTCCCTATGACTGTATGGGTTTCCTCTAGGTGCTCCGGTTTCCACTCAAGTCCAAAGATGAACGGGTTGGTAGATTAATTAGCAGTGGTAAATTGTCCAGTGATTAGGCTAAGATTAAATTGAAGGATTGCTGGCTGGTGCAGCTCAAAGGGCTGTAAGGGCCTAATCCTTGCTTTATCTCAATAAATAGATAAAAGACACCCACTAACTATGCCACGAGAAATAGCTGAGTGTGCTGGCAATAAAGTAGATCTATTCCATCTATAAGTAGACTATTAATGCAAATTGCCAGCATCTCTTAACAGTACACACTCCTCAAAACTTCTAAATATAATAAGTTATCCTCATTGTCTGCAATTCTACGAAAAATATATCCGAAAACTGAATCAATTCCTGAATAGGGCAGATGTGCTGAGTAATCAGAAAGATAACTTAATGACCACCACATACTTGGAAGTCATAGAGGAGGTCCTACAAAGACTTTATCAGCAGAATGTACAATTTAAGTAGAATGAAGATTCCTTCCTTCACAAGCGCATAGTATATTTGGAACTCAGTTTATGAGTAATGCTACAACCTGTGAAGGAGAAAGATAAGGACAAAGATTTTCAAGAATGTGTTTCAGTTGCTTGATTCTATAGGAATGCTCCAATAGTATGCAAGATTTTTGCCAGGTTTAGCTCTTATATTACATTCATCCCACTATTTTTTTTAATAAAGCTGTCAAATTGGCTTGGACAACAGCCCACCTAAAGGCATTTGACCTTTGCTGGAATCAGCAGTGATTCACTAGCTGCACACTACAAAATAAACAGGACTCTGAATTTGGCATTTGACTCAGTGAAGAATGGACTTGTGGCTCCAATTAGCCACTTAAAGGGTGATAGTTCAAAAAGATTTGTCACATTTGCTTCAAAACACTCAACCTCAATGAGCTCATTTATGTGCAAATAGAAGAGGTGGCTCCATTTCTAGACGGGGGGGGGGGGGGGGACATCAAAACCACCATTTGTCATTCCTGGATTGCCAACCATACATTTCAAGGGCATATCAATAAATGCAACTTTTGACAATATTCTCTCTCAGTACCTTGGCTATCTAATGTGGATCATCAAACTCTGCCTTATCTTGCATGTTATTTGAAGATTTTGACCTAGGGTTAGAAGTCTCAATCTTGAATTTTCAGTTAATTGACATCAGACAACATTCTCAGGTAAGTGAATCTAGAATATACAGTCCAGCAAAGGCAATGCAGGCATATATACAGAAAAGATTCATCATACCATAAGCTTGCAAGGGAAGGCAAGACAAGCAGGAATGCTTGGTGAGGCTGAGGTAGTCATGGTACCCAGGGCATCACAGAAATCTTTTGACCAGTTTGGTAGAACCATTTGGACTTGACGCACAGTAAGGAAATAAAAGGCAAATTTATCCAGCAGCCCTGTTGAATTGCCTTTTATTGTAAGTAGTCACCAATTAGCTATTCATGTATAGGGACTCAGCAAATAAGTCCCTTCAGAATATTTCTGGCCCATTAACTGAAATGCAATGATCTGCATCTGAGTCGCAAGTAACCCAGTGTGTACTTCATGATCCTGTTAAATATTGCAAGTGTAAGACTTATCTGCTTTTAATATTTTGCATGTGTGGCTGAGTTAATTGTATATACATAATTTGTTTCACAGTAAAACCTCTGAATGATTGTTGCATGAGAATAAACACTGCACACACAATGTGCTCACTATCTCAGGGCATCATGTGAATGGAAGTAACCAGACAATGTTCTCGACCGTGTACAATAGATTGTATTACTGTTGCAGTTAAAATTTCTTATTAGTACAGTACATTTGTCTTCCCTTCTCCCCTGATTTATTCTGTTTGTTTGGCCACAATTTGGCTTGTCCCTTGCCTTAATGGTGGGTCTTGAAATCTTATTTTACCATGGGCTCCAACCCAGCATTCTGATCATGTTCTCACCTAAGATCAAGCATATTCAAATAGGTTCTTGGATAAAACTTTAGATTAGTTTAGACCAAAGCAAAGATACCAAATGTAGCACTCCTTTTATTGTTTGGGCTGAATTCAACATGAAAACAGAAGTGGAAGAAATAGGCCATTCAGCCCCTCTACCATTTGATAGCATCATGATTAAATATTTACCGCAGTACAACATTCCTGATTTTCTTAATATCCAAAAATCTATTAATCTTTGTCTGGAATAAACTCAGCAACTAAGCCACTACTACCCTCTTGGGAAGACACTTCCAAATATTCAATATCCACAGGATGAAAAATTCTGCCATGCACATCCCAAGCCCAGCTGTGAAAGGAGGATAGGGCATGGGGCTAGCAACCCCATCCCATAAAAACTCAGCACTATAGAAATACTAATTGAAGCTCCAAAGACTTGGGAGGGAATGATCTTCGATGGGAAACATCTTGAAAGACTGAAAGACAGACCCAGGACAGAGGACACTGCAAGCTACTGTCAGTGACCTATTCCCTAATAGGGGTTAAGAAGAAGACTAGGTGAAAACCTCCCACCATCTCTGTCCTATCTAGCTGATCTTTATTTTGATACAGTGGTCCCCTGGTTGCAGACACCCAGCCAAGGGAAACGTCATTCCTGCATCTGCTGTCAGGATCCACGTGAATTTTGTATGCTTTAATAAGATCACTTAACGTTCTAAAACCTAGAGAATACAGTGGTTTCCAGTTAATTGGGATGCATCGAGACCAGTTCATTTTGTCCCAATTAAGCAACTGCCCAAATTAGTCAAAAGTTTTATGGAAATAAATAAAAAGACAAGCTGAAAAACAAATTATGTACTATATTTAAATGAAATACAGAACAAATTAGAACACAACAAATTCTGCTACAGTACTATAAAACTGTGTATTTCATCCTCCAAATCTTCATTATTCATTCATTCATTATACTTTATTGTCACTAAACAATTGATACTAGAGTGTACAATCATCACAGTGATATTTGTTTCTGCGCTTCGCACTCCCTGAAGTACAAATTGAAGTAAATATAATAAAAATTTTAATTATAAATCATAATTAGAAAAATAGAAAAGGGAAAGTAAGGTAGTGCAAGTCAGGTCCGGATATTTGGAAGGTACGGCCCAGATCTGGGTCAGGATCTATTCAGCAGTCTTATCACAGTTGGAAAGAAGCTGTTCCCAAATCTGGCTGTACGAGTCTTCATGCTCCTGAACCTTCTCCTGGAGGGAAGTGGGACAAAAAGTATGTTGGCTGGGTGGGCCTTGTCCTTGATTATTCTGGCAGCACTGCTCCAACAGCATGTGGTGTAAAGTGAGTCCAAGGATGGAAGATTGGTTTGTGTGAGGTGCTGGGCTATGTTCACGATCTTCTGCAGCTTCTTCCGGTGTAACATTCATGATGATTGTCAATATCTTCCAATTTTTTTGCGGTTCCTAACTTGCTGAAGTCGTAAAATCGTTTCATTTTCACTCCTGGCCTTTTCTGGCATCTCCTAGCCTGAATGTTTGAAACAGCAGTGAGCAAAACAATTCTTAATTATCTTGCCACTTATTTCTTGCCAATTATTAGTGACAAAAATCACTGCTTTTTGAATGAAAACACCCACAACTTATACTATTTTAAAAACTGCTTGCTCTAATTATGGTGCAGTGTCTAACAATCACACAAGTTCACATGACTGATGCTAGTTTGAAACTGTTCGGCAAAAGTCTCCTGTCCCAATTAAGCAGCATAGTGTCCCAAATAAACCAAGAGAATCTCAGCTATTTTTCTTTTTTTTTGATTTTTAAGAGTTATCCGAAATAAGTGGCTGCCCCAACTAACTGACGACCCAATTAACCAGAATCCACTGTATGTGTGAAACTCTCACTTCGGCTAGCGGCTTAATATAGGGGATGATAACCCCCTGGCCCAGCCAAACTTAAGGAGTCTTGTTTGGGTGGATGCTGCATGATGTGTCCCCATTACAAATCGGTACCACGAAATAACAGACAGTACACAATATGCGATTAAACGATGTGCTTTATAATACTTAATTTGACTATATGGTTAGTAAAGAAAAAAAAAAGAAAAAGGGCACATTCTCATGAAACAGTCTAATGCGCAATTTTGGAGCTCACTGATAAGGCCATTCGTCCACCATCAACCTCCTCCAATCGTCGCTGACCTTCGGACCCTTGCTCCTAGTCCACTCTGCCCGAGGTCTACCAACTCTCTCTATTCATGTCTTCTCTCCTCATCTCTCCCCAGCAAAAGACCACGAATTCCCAGCTCCCGGACACACAAGAAAGAACAACATTGGCTAGCGTGCCCCATTATCTCTAATCATAACCCAAACATTGCTGCTACAGAGAAACCATTACCTCAGCAGTGGAACGTTACAGAGAGGCCATTAATTTCTTATCAGAGGGCAAAACTTATTCACGGGAATCAGTCTTAATTCACTCTATATGTATGTCACTAAGTGAAGAGACTCAACAATGTACATGGTATTCTAGTTGGACTCACATCAATTCAAAATAAATGCCAATGTATTGGTTGTCTTCCTAATTAATTATTTATTGTATCTAAAAGGTAACTTTTTCAGTAATTTTGTACAAAAGATACCCATGCCCCTTTCTACACTAATGCTCTCAATCTCTCATCAACTAAGTATTCCTCTTTTCTGTGTTTTTTCTACCAAAGTGAATGATATCATATTCTACCTTCTAAATTCTTGCACATTAAGCTTCCATTGAAACTTTTTCACATTGTTCTCACTACCAACACTATCACCCAGCTGCAGAGTAGGGCATTTTACATTTGATTCCCAGATGTACTGTAGATTGTGAACAGCTGGGGCTACAGCACTGATGATGCCTTGCAGCACCCCAGTAGTTACAAATGCAACTTGAAAACAACCCATTTATTCCTTTACTGATTTCTGTCTGCTAAAGAATTTTCAGTCCTCAGCCAAAAGTTCTTGTACTTCATGGCTCCAAATGGCACCACATAGCCTTTAGGTTAATTGACATATCCAATAATGTAGCAAATTAGATGAGATGAAAGGACTTTTCAAATGATTCAAATTGTTCAATTTAATATCATAGAATGTATACAGTATACAACCTGAAATTCTTACTCTTTGCAGACATCCACAAAACAAGAAAGTACAAAATTCAAGTTTAATTTATCATTGATGGCATCTGTTGGTCTTGCGAGACCATTGATCTGCATCTGGAATCCAGGGCGCAGGATTGGGCAAGATTGTATGGAAGACCAGCAGTTGCCCAAGCAGCAGTCCCCCCTCCCCTCCATGCCACCGATGTTGTCCAAGGGAAGGGCAAGGGCTGATACAGCTCGGCACCAGTGACGTCACAGGAGTTGCCAGAGCAAGGTTGAAGGCAAGGTCGGACTGTCTTAGGGACTCCAGCTCCGGATTTGTCCTCAGGATTTACTCCTGAAGCCTTTCCCATGAGTGGGTATGGCCACAAGGCAGCGGAGGTTTGAAATCAGTGTTTTCCCTCTCTTAGATGGACTGCCTTCCCAGGCTGACAAGTTCCATCTAGCAGATACTTTAATTTATTATTGAAGTATATATATGTCACCATATACAACCCGGAGATTCATTTTCTTGTGGGCATACTCAATAAATCCAATAACCATAATAAAAATGATGAAAGACTACATCAACCAGTACAACCAGTGTGCAAAAGGCAACTAACTGTGCAAATACAAATAAATAAACAAACAAACAAACAGTTAAAAAAAAGCAAGCAAGCAATAAATATCGAGAAGAAGAAAGAAAGAGTCTTTGAAAGTGAGTCCATGACAACATTTCAATGATGGGGCAAGTGAAAATTGAATGAAATTATCCCCTTTGGTTCAAAAGCCTGATGATTGAAGGGTAATAACAGTTCCTGAACTTGGAGGCTCCTGTACCTTCCTGATGGATGCTGCTTTCCTGCGACAACACTCCATGTAGATATGCTACATGGAGGGCTTTCCAATGATGAACTGGGCCGTATCCACTACATTTTGTAAGATTTTCTGTCCAAGGGCATTAAGTAACAGATTGTTGTTGTGGTACCACTCAGCCAGATTTTCAATCTCTCTCCTATATGCCTCCTTTGATTTGGCCTGAGACAGTGGTACCATCAGCAAACTTGAATATGGCATTGGAGCTGTGCTTAGCCACACAGTCAAGTGTAAAATGAGTAGAGCAGAGGGCTGAGCGCACAGCCTTATGGTGCACCCATGCTGATGAAGATTGTGGAGGAGATGTTGTTGCCACTTCAAAACTTATGGGGTCTGCAAATGAGGAAATCGAAGATTCAATTACACAAGGAGGTACTGAGGTTATTGATTAGTTTTGAGAGGATGATGGTATTGAATGCTAAGCTGTACCCAGTATAGAGCATCCTGATGCATGCATCTTTGCTGTTCAAATGTTCCAGTGTTGACTGAAGAGCTAATGAGATGGCCATCTGTTATGTTGGTAGGCAAATTGGAGTGGCTCCATGTTGCTTCTCAGGCAGGAGTTTGATATGTTTCATCACCAACCTCTCAAAACACTTCATCAGTGCAGACGTAAGTGCTTCTGGATGATAGTCATTAAGGCAGGTTACCACGTTCTTCTTAGACACTGGTATAATTGAAACATGCTTGAAGCAGGTAGGTACCTCAAATTGTTGAAGCGAGAGGTTAAAGATCTCAGTAAATACTTCAACCAGTTGATCAGCATAGGTTTTTAGTACTTGGCCAGGTAACCCATCTGGGCCAGATGCTTTCCGTGGGTTCAACTCCTGAAGGATGCTTGCACATTAGCCTTAGAGACTGAAGTCACAAGATCATTGGGAGCTGTGGGAGTTTGTAATGGTTCCTCCATTTTTTGATGGTCAAATCAAGCATAAAACACATTGAGCTCATCTGTAAGCAAAGCCTTGTTGTAACCTATGTTGCTTGATTTTACTTTTTAAGAGGTGATAGCATTCAAGCTTTGCCTTGATTAGATAGTTCTATCTAATTATTATGTAAGACAGGAAGGATAAACATAACATCTGTCTAGCAAGCAGTCAGACATTTCATCATTTTAACAAGAAAAACATTTAGCCTAGTCTGTCAAGGTGACTTTTAGCAGGATATCCAGATCTGGAGACAATTACTCCAAATATGGCCTAACCACCACATAAGTGCACTTTCCAGCAGAGGTTACTGGCTTGCAAAGAGGTGTAGAAACATTCTTCTCCTGAGCCTATGGATAATAAATAGTTACCCAATTTCTGGAATTTCAAATCAGTATGTGCTGCAAATTGAAGCCTAGCTGTTGTATAGAAGCATTAGCATTTCTCTAGAGAATTAACCATGGACGTTTGTATCAAAGGAGACTGTTTGTCAATTCAGTGTTTGCTAGCTTTTTTTATTGAAATGTCCAAAGCTAATCCCACTACTCTCATGATTTTCTTGTTTGCTGCTGTGCTTTCTTCTATGTACTTACAGAAACTCTTGCAGTCCCTTTTCATATTCCTTGTTAGATTCAGGTTCCATTTTCTTCATCCTTATCAATTTTTTAGCCATTCATTGTACACCTTCAGTTTTTTCAGTCCTTGGGGCTATCACTGTTGTTGGCAATATTGTAAGCCAATTCTTTTGATAAATATCATCTACAACTTCTTCATTAGCCACAGTTTGAGCTCCTTGCCCATCAGGTCTTTATTTCTCAATGATACTTATCTTTGTTGAAATAGTATTTCTTGGAAAAACCTGCCACTGCTTTCTACTTTCTAGATAAATCTCCCTTCAATCCTATGCAATTACCTTTATTTAAATTTTCGGGTCTTCATTTAAGTCCTAACTTTGTCACATTTAATTTGAAAGTGAAATTCTGTTGTGTTATGATTGTTCTTTCCCAAATGATTTTTAAAGGTGAGTTCAGTCATTAAATTCATCTCTTTATGTGTCCAGATCTAAAATAGCCCTTTTCTTGGTGTGGTTTTAATGTATTGCGGTAGAAAATTGTCTCCAGTGCATTGACAGAACCTTTCCCAAGACTACTTCTGCAAATTAGATTTCCCTAATCTGCCATTGTTATAATCATCCTTTTATTTCCTAATTGGTGCCTTGTCCAAAGATATACCTGTTGCTGGTGGGTCTTTTACCTTTTCCTGATGATTTCTTTCCTTTTTTAGTGTTTTTTTGCTTCCACCTAAACTAACAGGCTTACTGATTTTCTGAAACAATATCATTCCTCACTTCTCTTCAGATGTCATCATTTATTATTGGAGCTACCTATTTCCTCTCCCGTTCTGCCTATCAGAATGTCAGGTACTTTGGAATATTCAGTTCCCATTCCTAATCCCCTAACAATGATATCTCTGTAATGGCTATCAAATTATTTCCATTTATTTCTACTCAAGCTATCAATTTTCTTATGTAAATGCCTTGTAATGGTTTTTTTTAACATGATGGTTGAGGGATAATTATTGACCAGGACCCAAAATAATCTCCTCTGATCATCCTTAGTTTATGTTGTAGAATCTATTATATCCAACAAGAACAATAAGTACAACTGTGTATTTGATGTAAGGACAGCACTCTTAACAATCCTGTAGCAGAACATCAACCAAAACTGAATGTTTCAATTCTCTAGTGAGGCTTAAAGCACTATTGCATGAAAAGCCCTTTTGCTGGCAATGAACCAAGATAGACAGAGAGAATTTCCCACACTAAATATTACATTGTTACATTGATTCATTAATACTTCCATTATTACTGAATCTGAAATGCTGATCCCAGAGTTAGATTGGAGTAGATGCAGAAACCACTCTCATTACTGCTATTTATAATTTCTGTTCTTTATTTTTAAAAAATACTTATTTATTCTTTGCCTTGTTCTCAACATTAAAATGGTTTAAAACCACTGCTACCAATTTTTAGAATTCTAATGTGAGGACCCCTTAAGGCCCATTTTAGTCACTAAACTATCTAGCTGGCAACTTGAGATCAGTGAAGAATAATGAAACCCACTTCTTCAATTATGTGAGTGTACTAGCATGAGCATAGTATTTATAAACAACTTTAGTATTGAGTGCAAAATATTTTAATTTTAGGAAATTATATTTACCAAAATGGAACATTTGTTTCAGCCACTGGGCACTTTACAGTGCAGAATGGTGTTTTGAGGTCTTTCTGTCTTAGTGAATCATCACTGAGTATAGTTTTATTTGTAATGAGAAAGCCTGGTCAAGAATCAAAATCTGATAGTGTAAGACATGACCAAAGTTAATAATAACTAATCAAAATTCAATATATTTAATAATTAGCTACTAACAGGTTTAATTTTAAAGTCTGTAGGTTCTGGAAGAATCAAAAAACATATGAAGTTATTCTATGAAAAGTTTCTGAGGAATTAAAAGTAAATAATTGGTCATCCCTTTGCTTGTTTTATTGGAATTTAATATGATGGCAGCAGAATGAACATCTTGAGGTAAGGAGTGAATAGAAGTAATGTTAAAACTGTTCAAATTCTAAGATATCATGTAGAAATATGAGCATACCTTAATTAACTTTGCAAATAATGCAAGTATTTGCAGTCATACCTGTTGTGTTTAGCCTACTTTATATTTCACCCAGTTATTCTTATACTGGAACTCCGCAATCTCGTAATTCTCTCTCATTAAGTCTCATACACATTGGTTTACTTTGAGTTAATTCTTTTATTATCAAAGTTAGATTAGTTTTCCATGCTTGTTGTAAGCAAAAAGCATTTGGAGGAGTTAACCCTTTACTAGCAGCAGACATGATTTTTCACCTATTGAATATGCATTTTATTTATGCCGAAGTATTAGCTATTTTTACCAATCCCATTGGACTGTGTCCCCCAAATGCAGCATGTAGCTTATAGGAATCAAAGGAATTGATTATAAAGTGTGCCATTAAGAGTTCTGATGGCAAATCAGCAAATACAATTAAAATGAAAGCTGTTGATACATCCAGTTTTCAGCATTAGGACTTAAACATCAGCAAAATAATGGATGTTTAGGAATTTGAATCTGCTACACAACACTGCTTATCAACCACCACCATCACCCGACCTTCTTAAAATAACTGAGATTGCTAAATTCCCCACACTTTAATAGTGGAACAGAAATTAGCAATCAAAACTGATTTTAGAATTTCATTTCTTGGCACAATTTTGATTGAGAATGAAATACTACATATAGTGGGCTGTAGTGGACATATCATAATCAGTAGGCATCTTATTGTGACTATCAATCCATATATGTAATTACTTGGCAGAGCAGTGGTCTTTATCATTATTTAACTAGTATTCATCTTTTGAGAAATGGCCATTCATATGCTTGTGTATGTACTTTCACTCTGCTGTTGTTTGTGCTGCTGCCAAACAATTACTGTAAATGCAATGTTTCTTTGTCTAAAACTGAGCAGATACTCTGCTATAAGTTGAGGATTTCATATTTAGGACAGATTTTTGTTAACTGCTAGTTAGTTGGAAGACATAATCCACATTTATGGTTGCAAATTCAGGCAAAATCAAATCAAATTTTCCACTGAAGGCAGATGTTCTTAGTCATTGATTTCAGTAAGGTATGGTATATTTCACAACAGTTCACATCATCCAGGTGCAATTTCCCTTGTGTGACAAAAGAAAGTATTCAGCTAATGCAGCAAATGAACTCACATTCACTTTCTGGCAGGAAATAGTTTCATTTACATGAAACCAGTGGCACCATCCACTTAGAAAGGTCTTGAGCAATTATTAGTTATCTAAGCTATTCTTAAACTTCCACTTTAGAAATGCTATGTTGGAAGTTCATTTTATCCATAAGATCATTGTGGTTCATATGATTCCTGCCTTACTCTATTGGCCAAAAAATTTGCTTTCCAGCACTGGATAGAAATTAAATGGAAAGACCATCTTTACCCACCTTGAAGTCCAGAAACGTAGCCTCCTTACTAATATCCTGTAGATCAGATAACTCTTGAATCTAGATCTTTTTGGTTTTGACTGATTCAGTGACATGGTTCTACGTCTGCACATCACCTTTAATAAGTATAACTTTTATTTAAATCTGTAAGTTTATAACTTGGTCACCCTTCTACACAGGTTTTACCAACAGTGACATTTAAACACATTAATTATTTCACAGTAACTAACATCTTTCATGGAAGTAAGGGTCTCAGCCCAAAACGTCAACAGCGCTTCTCCCTATAGATGCTGCCTAGCCTGCTGTGTTCTACCAGCATTTTATTTTGTGTGTGTTGTTGTTTGAATTTCCAGCATCTGCAGATATCCTCGTGTTTGCTCTGGGTATTCATGAAAACAGCTTTTCTATTTTATATGAAACATTGACTTTTTTGTTTCTGTATACATACTGTTTTCTGTGGTTAAGGAATGACTGGTTCTTCTTTCCTACTGTTACAACTTTAAAAAATATTATTCCTTGTTATGAATTTGTTTTATAAAGTTCTCAAATGTCCTTATTTGTACAGCTGAGTACAATGAATTACAATGAATAGATTCTAGCAGTATATAATCAAACTCAGTGGGTGTACGACCTAACTGGTTTTAATATCTACCATACTGTTTATTCCATTTTGCATCTAATGAGACTATTCCCCCTTATGAGGGAGCTCAGCTTAAATTCAGACTTGAACAAAGTGTAATGTGGCTGATTTCTGTTCAGTTTAAAGGATGACTTAAAAGTCTTCCGAAATTATTGCAAATATTTTGAAATAAAATTCATATTTGTGTTTGTTCCTGTGACATATTCAATGCTAGTAAGGTAATATAATTTGCTCCTCCCCACTTAAGATAAACTACTTGATGTGTTGCAATGATAAAGTAGGTGGAAGGGCAGGTCTCATTGAAGGTATTGTGACTGCAGTAGGATATAAATAGATTGAGTGAGTGGGTGAAAACCTGGCAAATGGAGTTTAATGTGGGAAAGTGTAAGGTCACGCACTTTGGTAATAAGAGCCAAAACGAAGATTACTATTTTAATGCAAGTAAGTAAAGTACAGAGATTTCAGTATTCTTTGAATCACAGATAGGCAGCTGCAGTAAGTAGCTAAGAAAGTAGATGTCACGTGGCCAAAGGGTTGGAAATCAGTTGGAGTACAGAACATAGCTTTGGTCCTCTTGCCTTGCACAGGAGGCAGTCCAAAGGAGGTTCACCAAGTTAATTCTTGCAATGAGGATAATTCTATTAAGAGATGCTAAACAAATGGGTCTGTATTCTTTGGAGTTTAGAAGAATGAAGGCTGATAAATTAAAATGTACAATATTCTGAGGAATTTTGATAGGTTAGAAACTGTTTTCATTTGAATTAGATGACTTAAATTCAAGTTAAATAGGCAAGCATTTAAAACTATGGTACATTGAAATTTATTTTGCAAAGGCTAGTGAATTTCTGGAATTTTCTAATCCAGAGAGTTGTGGAGGCTAGACCATTAAATGAAGATAGATGCACTTTTAAAAGATTGAAGTATCTGGCACAGAGAAAGAATTGAGGCCCCATGATAGATAAGCCACAAGCATATTGAATGTTGGGCAGTTTTGAAGGGCCAGATGGCCTATTCCAGCTATTTTCTTGTGTTATTGTAGAGTCTATTTGTTATTTTCTACTGTCAGATAATCATAGAGTTGTGAACTGTTTAGCCAAGTAGAGAAGGTGTTGGTATAATTTGAGACACACCATCCACTCCACATTTAGGATGACAGTCTATTTGCATATGCAATTGGTGTTACAGCTTTTGAATTTATCTATTGTATTAGGAATTAGTTTTCAGTGATAGCATTTCCTGAAGAATTGACAGCATCAAATTTGAAGGCACAAGACTTGCAGATATTACTGACTGAGAGATTGATATCATTGCAGATGGCTTATTTGAGGGCGGGGGCATGGAAGCAAAAGAGTGCTTGAAAGAGTTTTGTTCCCCGTGGTGATGGAGGAATTTGGATTGGCACAGTGATATTTAATAAAATGCATCCAAAAATTAGTCAGACCTTGAGGAACGTTACAGAAATTATTTGATGATGAGATCCAGGCATTGTGTACAGATTCTTTAATTCATTGTAACTGCAAAAGGAATAGGATGAGGTTGATTTTTAATTTATGAAAAAATAGTCAGAATCAACTTTATTATCAGATTGATTTGTTTATTTATCACATGTACATCAAAGCATAGAGTGAAATGTGTCTTTTTGTCATTTGTGTTACCAACCAACCCACGAGGATTGCTGGGGTTGCCACACATTCTGGCGTTAAAATGAGCATGACCACGATATTTATAGAATACAAACAAAACAACAACTGCAAAACAAACCCCCTAACCACCTCCCACTCACACACACAGACAGACCTCTATTTGCAGGACCCACTGCCTCCAGGCCTCCCATTCTTGGCTCAGGCTCACAGTCATTGGGCCTCAAATCGCCAGTCCCTTGTCCAAACACAGTACTATCTTGACTAGAACAATATTATCACTGGCATGACACATAAGTTATTGTCTTGTGGTAGTAGTACAGTGCAAGATGTAAAAATTACTATAATTTATAAATAAATCTTACACCTTCCTGTAAGATAGCAGTGTGTTCATACGCAGCAGCTCCTACCGGGTTAACCAAAGGTATTATTGTCTTTTTTAAACTTATTTTTTACGATTGTAAGATCCTGCTGGACTTTAAGAACTTAAAGTACTGCGGGGCTTCCCCATCAGCGAGTTGCTCATTGGTGGAGAAACTGAAGAAACTGGACTTGGTGCACAAAGGAGGTATGTAGTCTAACAGTGAGTGATCATCTTAGTTGTTTTTCTTGTGATCACAAGACTCTGTTGGACATTGGTGGTGTGGAATGTTGCAATTCCAATTAATTGAATTAATTGGTATATTGACAAACAGCAGGTGGGGGAGTGACGGCAAGGAGCTTCAGAGAGAGAATTAGCCCTCAAAGCCGCAGCGTTGCCTGTTTGCAACCACCCAAGGGGAGGTGTTGGAGTTAGGCACTCCACCCCCCCCCCTCCCCCCAGTGTTCATTTGGCAGAAGACAAGCTGTATTATGTTTGACTGTGGACTGCTGCAGCATTCATGGACTCAGGAGCTTGGATTAATTTTTGTGTGACTGTATTTTACTGATATCTTATATTTTCTTGTTATTTAATATGTGCCTTGTGCTAAGTATGACTGTTGGTACTGTGTTTTGACCTTGGCCCAGAATAACACTGTTTCATTTGGCTGTATTCATGTATGGTTGAATGACATTAAAATTTCAGTTCATATCCTGTTTTTTACAGAATGAAATATTTTGCATTGCTTAAGTGTTAGAGTAGTTGAATATAAGAAGAAGAAGAAGATAAAAAGAAAGACCTACAATTACAGGGACAACCCAATTACATAACAAGTGCTCTTAAAGTAGAATAATTGTCTTCCAAGGACCATGGCAGTTGAATTGCACTTAGTAAGCTCCTATAAACAACAATGTGATAAAGACCTGACAAACTCTTTTATGTATGTTAATTGAGGGATAAGTATTGGGCAAGTAACTCTATCATTCATCTTCAAATGATTCACTTCCTCCTGAATCAAAGAAGCTCATGGTGAAAATCAGCTTATCAGCAACCACAATTCTAACTTAATCCTTGCAAGAGCTATTGTAGCAGTGTGCTACACGCTGCGCTAAAATAACGAAGGAGTCGATAAACTGCAATTAAAGAAGATTTTATTCGAACTTCACAGCCTTGCTTTAAAGCCTCCCTCATCCCGCCCTCCCCGGGCGCGGATGCTGTAAGGGGCACGTACTCACAACCCCCGCAGGCTTTCCCTTTGTTGGTGAAGCAGACCTGGCCTTTGTGCTGGTGCGCTGGCTACTTGTGAGCCGGTTCGAGTGCGCTAGGAAGTGGATCACCACAGTATCACTATTACAATCCTTAGCTTCCTCGTGCTCAATCTACATTTGGTATTTTTATTTAAAAACTGAATTAAATTGACTTTATTACTTACATCCTTCACATTCATGAGGTGTGAAAATCTTTGCATTACATCTCCATCTAAATGTGCAATTTGTAATAAGTAGTATCTACAACAGGACAGTCAACATGGCATAGAAATTCAGCGTGAATTAATCAATCTGATGGCCTGGTAGAAGCTGTCCAGAGCCTGTTGGTCCTGGCTTTTATGCTGTGGTACCTTTTTCCAGATGGTAGCAGGTGGGACATTTTGTGGTTGAGGTGACTTGGGTCCCCAATGATGCTTCACGCCCTTTTTACACACCCGTCTTTGTAAGTGTCCTGTAGAAGTTCACATCTACATGTTGATTTGTCCACACCACTCTCTGCAGAATCCTGCGATTAAGGGAGGTACAGTTCCCATACCAAACGGTGATGCAGCCAGTTAGGATGCTCTCAATTGTATCCCTGTAGAAAGTCCTTAGGATTTGGGGACTTATACCAAACTTCTTTGACCGTTCAAGGTGAAAGAGGCACTGTTCTTTTTTCACCACACAGCCGCTATGTACAGGCCACGTGAGATCCTCGGTGATGTGTATGGGAGGAATTTAAAGCTGTTCACCTTCTCAACCCCAGATACACTGATGTCAATAGGGGTTAGCCCATCTCCATTCCTCCTATAGTCCACAACCAGCAACTTTGTTTTTGCGACATTGAGGTATAAAAATACGCTATAATTTAATTTTCTTAGTACTTTAGTTAAACCATGCCTTGAACTTGCACCGCAAATTCAGAATCAAGAATAGAATATGCGATTTTTGAAAGTAATGAAATAAACCTTGAAACTTGCATTGTTTTATTTTGTAAATAAGCCTACAAATCTCTCTCAAAAAAGGATGCATTATCTCACTTAAGATGGCTTCACAAGAAAATCACTACAGACCTTCAGTGCAGAAAGGTGTATCTGATGGTAACAGGTTGCTACAATATTTGCTTTGGCTGGGGTCTAAATATATTTAATAAATTTACTGGAATACCGTCATAAGATATAAACTATGTATATCTATTAAGAAATGTAACTTGAGAAATGTAAAGAGCATGTTAGAGTACAAATTACAAGCAGCAATGTTCTGGCACATTAAATAATGTCTGCTAAAACAGGATGCAGTAACTTAATACAAATATATTAATCATTCAAAAAGTATCTTTCTGCAAGCAACTCTTACGGTTTTGCCTTTGAAAATTTTTTTTAAATGTTTTATCAGGAATATTAGAGATGATTAGAGAATATTAACAATAGACATTAAGCCTGGAATATAAATAGCTCAATTAGTGTACTCCTGCCAAGAGACATAACTTCAGATTTTAGTTTGTATGTGAATGCTATAGTAGCATATCAGGTTCTTGACTAAATCTGATTTGGAATCCCATTTCTAGCCTGAAAAGAATCAAAACTAAGGATAGGCGATGTAGAGACATGATACACCTCCTAGATCCATAAAGCATTTCCACCACCTACAAGGCATTATCTGGAAAGTGCAGCTCAGTTAACATAAGAACATCTTTAAAAGGCAAAATACTGCAGGTGCTGGAGATCTGAAATTTAAAATACTGTAAATATTTGGTATCTGCCTTCTTCTTAAGCCAATCACCCCTATTGGGGCATAGGCTGCCAACAACAGCTCACCAGAGTCCTCAGTCCTAAGCCAGTCTTTCAAGATGTATCCCATTGAAGATCCTTCCTCTCTCAGGAAGGAGGTCTTTGGAGCTTCTGTTGCTGTTCCTGTATCACTGGGGTTTTACAACCCTTGTCCTGTGTAGCTGGGCTTGGGTCTATCCATGGCAGAGGTTTGTTATCTGTACTCTTGATATTTTAGGAGCTTTTCTCAAAACTGATAGTGAACAAACAAATTTTAATATACAGAGAATGGGAGGGGAGAGCACCAGGGAAAGTGTGCACAAGTTGGAGGGTAAGAGTGATCAGAAAGAGTGATGGTGTAAATTGATGAGTAGTAAAGAGATTGGTGAATGACAGAAGTCTGGGGAGAGTGGAAAGGGATAAGTAGACAATTATCATAAGTCACTAGAAACTAATTATTAATGTTGGAAATGGTAATTAATTTAAGTTATCATCACGCTGCCTTAAAGGTGGTGGAAATATTGTATAGATCATTGGATTTGATGTTGAATCCAAAGGCTTTACTGTCCCCATTAGCAAGTAAATGTCCTGTTTCTCAAGCTTATAATGAACTTCATTGAAATGGTGTTAGGAGGCCAAGGTGAGAATAGAGAATTAAAGTGACAGCCATGAAGCTTGTATCACAATTGAAGACCACATAGACGAGTTCTATTGTGGTCACCCAATGTATTTGATTACAAATGAAGAGGAGACCACATTGTGAGCAGCAAATCCACATGATATCAAGAAATGGCTGAAAGCACTGAATTCTGCGAAGATTATGGGCCCAGACAAAATCCTGGCAATAGTCCTGAAGACTTGTGCTCCAGAACCTGCTGCAGCACTAGCCAAGCTGTTCCAGTACAGCTACAACACTGGCATCTACCTGGCAATGTGGAAAATTGCCCAGGTATGTCCTGTACACAAGGAATAGGACAAGTCCAACCCAGCTAATTACCGCCTTATCAGCCTACTCTCAATCACCAACAAAGTAATCGAATGGGTCACCAACAGTGCTATCATGCAGCACCTACTCGGCAATAACCTGCTTACAGATGCCCAGTTTGGGCTTTGTCAAAGCCACTCAGCTCCTCACATCATCACTTCCTTGGTCCAAATATGGACCAAAGAGCAAAATACCAGAGGTGAGGTGAGAGTGATAGCAAGGCAGCATTTGACCGAGTATGGCATCAAGGTGCCCTAGCTAAAAGAAAAAACCTCCACTGTTTGGAATCATACCTGACACAAAGGAAGATGATTGTGGTGGTTGGAAGTCAATCATCTCATCCTCAGGACATCACTGCAGGAGATCCTCAGGGAATTGCCCTAGGACCAACCATCTTCACTGCTTCGTCAAATGACCTTCCTTTCATCATAAGGTCAGAAGTGGGGATGTTCACAGATGACTGCACAATGTTCTGCACCATTTGTGACTCCTCAGATAGTGAAGCAGTTCATACCCAAATGCAGCAGGACCTGGACAATATCCAGACTTGGGCTAATAAGTGGCAAGTAACATTCAAGCCAGGCAATGACCATCTCCAAGAAGAGAGGCTTTAACCATCGTCCTTTGACATTGTGGCATCACCATCACTTAATCCTCTATTATCAACATCCTGGGGGTCACTATTGACAGGAAACTGAACTGGTTTAGCCCTATAAACACCATGGTTACCAGAGCAGGTCAAAAGCTAGGAATCCAACAGCGTGTAACTCACCTCCTGACTCCCCAAAGTCTGTCCACCATCTACAAGGCTCAGGTCAGGAGTGTAATAGAATACTCACCACTGAATGAGTGCAACTCCATCAACACTCCAGAAGCTTGACACCATCCAGTACAAGGCAGCCCACTTGATTGGTACCCCTTTCTCAAGCATCCAATCCCTCCCCCATCGATAAACAGTTGCAGCACTGTGTACTATCTACAAGATGCACTGCAACAACATGCCAAAGTTCCTAAGGCAGCACCTTCCAGACCCATGACCACTACCATATAGAAGGGACAAGAACAGCAGATACTTGGAACACCACTTGGAAATCCCCTTCCAGGTTACTCACCAACCTGATTTGGAAACATATCGCCATTCCTTCATTGTTGCTGGATCAAAATCTTGGAATTCTCTCCCTAACAGCACTGTGGGTGTACCTACACCTCAGGGACTGCAGTGGTTCAAGAAGGCAGCTCATCACCACCTTCTCAAGGGCAACTAGGGATGCTGGCTTAGCTGGCAATGCCCACATCCTGTAAATGAATAAATAAATTTTAAAAAGCAGACAAATTTGGAGTTCCTCCAAACTGTTGGGGGTGGGCTAAGATATATTGTGACATTGGAATCTTCAAGAATTTACAAGGCACTTTTTAAACTAAGGATAAGGAAAAAGCTATACTTTCTGAGGGTAGGAGGAGAAGGGGTTAAATTGTAATCAACGGCTGAGGACCACAAAACTCTTATGGAGAGAAACTCATGAGCAAATAAATATGGAACGTGTGGAAGATGCATTGTCAAAGTTGATACAAGGGAAATGGAAAAATAGCAGAATTCAGCTAGCTGACTGGGAGCTTCTGGGTTTGTGGCAAATTTATTTTATCTTTTCATTTCTGAGTATCTGCAATTTCCTAGGAAAGCAAACATTTCCTGCACATCCTTAAATTACCCTTGAACAGAGTACCTTGTTGTGCCACTTAAGTCAAATTACTTTGGTGGACCGGGAGTTACATGGAGGTCAATCAGTAAGGGCCACAGAATTCCATCCTCCCAAGAACATAAGTGATGGATTTTTATAATAATCAAGTAGATCTGTAGTGTTAGTTAATGGGTCAATTGATACAGGTTACATGGCCTCTGAATTGTATGGTATTTACATTCTTGATCCATATTAGTTCCTGTTAATGATGACCCTTAGGGCCTTTATGATTTTAAAGCTAGTGAGTCTCTTGTTGGAGACTGTCGTGGTCTGGCCTTCAGTGACATGAATGTTACTTGCCACTTTCTGTCCTTTGTGTGAGGGAGATTAGGTTGACTAAATCTGTATTCACTTGAGTTTAGAAGAATGAGAAATGATGTAATTTAAACTTGAAAAGTTCTGACAGGCTGGATGAGGGGAAAATGACTCCCCTTGCTGGAATTTCTAGAATTAAGCATTTCTTCACTCAGAGGCTGGTGAAGCTGTGGAATTTTCTGCATGTGGAGGTTGTGTGCTGAATATATTTAAGAGGAGAGATATCAAATTCCCAGTGCAAAAGAGATCAAGGAGTGTGGGGAGAGACTGAGAGTTAGGCATGAAGGTAGATGATCAGCCATGATTTATAGCTAAGTGGGCTGAAGGGCTGAATCTCCATAATTACCTTTAATTTCTATTTTTTTAAAACTTCTTGCTCATTGTGAGAGAGAAAAAACAGCACCAATAATTGTCATTGGTGAACCAGGAAAAACTGAGGCCCTGAATGGAGTGTAAATAAAAATAACCCACATGTATCCCTTTTATCTGGCAGATGCAAGCTAATGGAAGGGAATTATGCCATGTGAGAACAAATTCAACCAGATAGAGAGGAAAGTGATGTGTGATAAGAGTAGACGATCTAATTGGACCTCTGTTCAGGGGAGACTAGGGGCCTCTATTTGTTTTTGTGTGGAGAGATTGGCCAGAAAACTGTTAAAAGTGGGCAAGGATATCAGAAGTTTGTGTATCTAAATGGAAAGAATAGGTAAGATAGAAATAAATGACCAGGAAACTGCTAAAGTTGGGTTTGTGATCTCACGGAGAAGATAGGAAATTGGAATCAATGGCAAGAACATCTTCGGAAATAGATGACTGACTGTCAGGGAAATGAGAACCACTGGTGGGGTGACAGACCAGAAGGAGATGTAAAGAAATGTCAGGAAGTTGCTGTTCGATCTCTCCAGTGTGTTGGTATACATAACAATAGCACTGCTGTTTTCAGCTCTTTTGATGTCAGTTTTGACGCGGACCCTTAGTGAAATGGAATGCTGCAAGTTCAGAGAAATTTTAAGAGTAAAGCGTCACACCTATTCATTATTGCATGTGTCACTCTGAACATTCATTCCCTTCCAAATTCATAATATTCCTGCAATATGCAGTTAACACTCTTATGAGAGAAATGTATTGGGACATTTTATTACAAGTGCTGTGTGAATGCAAGATTTTTTTGTTGAACTTGAGATAAGTGATGATAAAAACCAAATCTAAAATATGGTTGCAAGATGCAGCTTAATATTGGTAATGCTACAAATATTTTTCTGCTAGTCAATAAGCAGTAATTTTAATGGATTCCTACATAGAGAGGTTACTTCCAAAATCCGGGATGCATTACAGTGCAGTAGAATGATGCTTGAACTTATGTGGTGCTGGGGCTGAAATAGTTGCAAACATGTTCACTGAGCCTTCACTGAGGTATTTTATTACTGAAAGACCAATTTATTATTAACGCTGAGTCAATGGTCAGTTATGGTGCTTTTTCTCTTCACTATCTCTTGGATAAGTTTGAAGGAAAGAAATTCCCTCAGATTACTAAATAGCATCTTCTGCTGGAAAGTGTATGTAGATTTCAAGTTAGGTGTGATGGCTTGGATCGAATACGGATGGTTTCTTAAGTGAGATATGAGAGGCCATGAAATTCTGTTTACTAAAATGTGGACTTTTTTAGATATTAGGTTGGTAGGAGAAGCAGAATTCTTATGTAAGTATAAAAAATCTAATTTAAAAATATAGTTGCTAATCAATTGTTTATAAGCTACCTGACTAGTTTGAATTCTCTTATTATTATTTGCCCCAGAACTGAACCTCTCATCACAGCAAGGAAGTTTCAGTTGTACCTGGAAGAATGCCGAATGTCAAGTTCACATTGAAATCACCAATATGTCTAAATATTTATTGTCATTTATTTTTTCCACTTTTGCAGAGATGTAATAAAAAGAATTGACCAGTCGGAATTTGAGGGATTTGAATACATTAACCCATTACTGATGTCATCAGAGGAAACAGTGTGAACAAGTAGCATTTGAAGGCGGGACTGTTTTACCTCATTTGTTCAAAGGTCAGCTTCAGTAAACTTCAGACTCAATTTTGACTTCTCAAGTTGGTGACTTTTTTCCTAACCTACCTGCATGCAAGGTTGTGGATCTGGTGCAAGATTTCCAAGAGTACCGCAAACCATGGTGACTGCTGCCTGAGCAACAAAAATGAAGGCTGTTTTAATGGTAGTGTTGTATCAACAGCCACAGTTTCTCCTTAAAAACTGGACTTTGATTCAACTGGCATTTTATTAATGAAGGGAAGACTGCCTGACCCGTGCCTGCTTCCATGAAGGAATACTCCTTTTGTTCCCTCAAAATAAGGAATTATATGATGGTTTCTATGAAGGAACTTGGAGACACTGCACTTTCTCTCTCTCTCTCTCTCTTTATAAGTAGATATTCAGAGGTTTGACCTCAAGAGAAGGAATGTACTGTACTATATTATTTAAGAACAGTAGTATGGGTATCTACACCTTTACCTGAGATTGCCTTTTGACAACTGGCTAATGTGATTTACAAACCACTGGCTCTAACCAATACTTAAGCAATAAAGTACAAGAAATCCGTGCTCTGTTGGTCAATAATGTGCACTTGGATTGATCTTGGTTTAACATTCTACAATCAAGATCTAGTCCAGTAATACTTTATTAACCAATGAATCACAGTTCTTGCTAATTGCTGCTATACTATATAATGCCATGGAACAACTGGATTTAAAGAATTTTAAAAATCTGTGTTTTTTACCATATTGAATATTGTGTAATATACACAGCTAGATGCAAGTTAATTGTTCATGATTATTCACCAGGATTTTTTTCAACTACACTGTAGATTGCAACTAAAACTAAACTGTTTTTGGTTTCTTGCTAGACTTGCCCGAGTGTTCCCTGTTGAAATTAATTTTCATTTACTTATGATAAAGATAATAGGATTAATGGCTTGCAAAGAACATAATATAATAATGTTTGTCCTTCTCCCATAAGTGTACTAAAGTAGACAAAAGATTTGTATTTGTTAGAAATGCTAACTTTGATTAATGCTGCATTTAAAAGCTTCGAGTAGTGCAGACCATCTTTTAACCCTTAAATCAAAACTGATTAATGAACTGGATGGGCACTAGGAAGGTTAATAATCTGAACTCACTAATTTCTAGATATCAAGCTACTAACAAACCAGCAATAAAAAGATATTTCATTTTTGTAGCCAATATGTTATTCAAAAGCCATGAAGTTGCATTTTTCCTCCAAGTTTTTTTAATCAAATTTCCATCAAAGTCTACTTACATTTCGATACAACTTTCACTTTATTTTTTAAAACAGCTTCTAATCCAGAAATTAGGAAATTCTGTATGTATGTGGATTCCAAAGATTTGTTTTGAGACAGTGAAGTGCCTAAAATGTTCTCTGACTGGGTCAGGTATTTCTTTTAAAAATTAGTTATAACCAATCCAGGATAAAAATCTACAGGGATGTCAGAAAGAACAATGTATTAAGATTATCACAATTCCACCAATGTACATATATTATTCATAATTTATATTTGGAACAGTGTGATCTGCTGCTTTCTAAAAGGAGAGGAGCATGTCAGTCTCCAAATCATTTCTATTAACAAAAGATTAATACTTTAAGGTCCATGGCTTGCCATTGCTCTGCTTCTAAGGTAAAAATGAGAAAAATCAATTGATATAATTAGTAAATAATGATCAGCTTAAGCATTGTGCTATTAAAATATTTAATTAATTATTACACAATGACTTATAAATTCATTTCTGCAGCTTTTTTTTGGTGGTGCTGTGAATTAGTTTTAGACCTTACAACCACTTAAGTCCTGGTTTAATAAGGTCCTGGAACAATGTTTATAAAATTCTCTCATTTTATTTTTTTCTCTACTAATTATGTCCCATTCCACTCACGATATTGCACAATTTAAGGATTAACTTTAAATGTTGGAAAATGTATCATTTGAAAATAAAATCCTTGAAGCATACAACAGATCCATAGGCAACTAAAGATAAGAAACAGTACTATTTTATGAGGAAGGGCAAAGATCCATGTGTTAAATGTACACCACTTTTCTGGACCTGCTCAATTTCAGTTTATCTTCACAACCACGGAATCCTGTTTAAGAAAGAAAAAGATGTACAAAAAGCTGGCTGTATGCCAGCCTGAGCACAGTTTGCTCAAAACTAGGTTTATAGCAGGCAAAGGAATTAATTCACACACTCACCCACATCCTTTAATTTAATCAGAGGATCCATGGCATTATATATACTGACTGGAACTGCACACTACTTAGCCAATCAGATTTTAACCATCTGGTCTATGACATTACTGGATATTAGGCCGGCTGCCAATTTTAGAAGTCTGTATGCAAACTGACATGTAAAGCAGTGGTTTCTTTCTGTTGCCAAATACTCCGCCATTTGCTAGTTCATTCCTCTTCATTTTTGCTATGTGAACTGTGTGTGTGCATCATAGAGGTTGATTATATTGTGCTGAGGGGGAATTGTTTTTCATTTGTTAAGTACTTTTTTTAAAATTTGAAAATTATAAAGAATGTCATCTAATTGTGCTAATATAATGTTTCCATGGTCAGGTTAAATAGATGTATATTCTCCAAAGGCAATTCAGAATAAGAATGGGATTGTAACCAGTGCTTGATCAGTGCAAATACTGGGAAGAGGTGTTATATCTATCCTTGCTTCTCTTTTTAATGTCTATAATTATAATAATGAACAGAAGCACAGAGCCATGTCTACTTGGGCTCCAAATTGTATGTCAATTTTTCTTGAGAAACTGATAATGTTGGAAAAGTATAGAAAGTTGTCAGCATTTGAAAGAAAATGAGGTCAATATTTCTGGTAGGACCAGTCACCAAAACTGATGAGCTGTACACAGAATTATTATCTTTGGTGGTAAAGACCAGCTATGGTAATCCCAATCAGGAAAATGCAGAGGGCACATACCATGTAGTGGACTGGACCACAATTACCACCGCTTGGACTCCCTGGTGTGGCAGTTTTTCAAACAGTTGCCAAACAGATTAATTTTTTTCCAAACACTGTTTACTTGTCCTTCTGTGTACTTGTTTTCTATCTGGCTGAGGAAAGTCAAAATCATTTTAAGTTCTGCCACAAAATACGTTTTTATTAACCTCTCAGTTCAAAAAGAGTGGAAAAATCAGCCAGTGCCACAGAATTAAGGTACTGTCAATTAGTTTATTTGACACTGCCCTATTTCACAATAGGCAGTGTCATTTTTTTAAACCTTTTAAGAGTTGCACCAATAAAACACTCCCTCCATTTCTCCTGTGGTCCAACTAAAATATTGAATGGTCAGAGGCAAATGCAGACTTCTTAGATTATAGAACACTGCTACCTGTAGCGAGGTAGAGTAGGGGAAATAAAATTTCATTCAATTGTGATCCACACCAGTTTTTTTTCTAATAGAACAATGAGCACAGAAAGGAGGCTATCATTGCCTGCGTCCCTGCTAGGATCCTACCAAAGGCCAATTTCCCTGCATCCTTAAATATTCCAGCTGGGTCCCTATAATTTAATCCTTGGGAGCATTGAATATTATCCTTGACCAAATGACATATGTCATTGCCCAATGTGCCACATTCTTTTTAGCTTTCTTAACTGTCCATCTAAATTATTTTGCCAGTCAGTGGTTTCTGTGCCACTGAAATCTTGGTGCATCTCTTTTGCTCATGATCATTCTCCACAATAATTTATTCAGAAATTAGATAGAAATATGAGGCGAAGGGTTGCAAGAGATTTTTTTTTAAATTGCAGCCTAGCTGCCCCAAAATATTACCAATGTCTGAATTTTATTTGCTGTATGCACTTAATTTTAGCAAATTTTCAGTCTGCAGATGTACAGAACAATTTCTGGGACATTGCAATGGGAAACTGTGCCTAAGGAAAAATAATCAGTTTGGTCTGACCTGTTAAAATTTAATAAGGTTCTGGTACAAGTGCACAGTGGTCTAACTTTGATTAGCCCTTAAGAAATTAGAGCTAACTTAATGACTGTAAAATAGTGAAATGTTCATTGTAGTTATTTTGTATAATGACAGTTGATTTATGGGTGTGAATTGTACTGTTCTTGCCTATTCTCATAAAAAAATCGCTAATTTGAAAAAAAATCTCAAGGCTTCTTTGCCGTTCGAGGTCAATTATTGTGTGGGAAATGGCTGAACAAATCTACAACCAGTAAAGAACAGGTTTATTCTTGCACATCTGAGTTTAACTATTCTAGTGAAAGTATACAATAATCGATTCAATATCCAATGTGATGTGCTTCTAGCATATAACCCATTTCTGTAGGTGCCATTTACATACAGTCATAGCAAAGATCTCCCTAAGAGTTAGTTTTTAAAGAATCCATTGTCATGGAAAATTATATAGCAGGAAGTGCAGTGATCTAATAACTTTCATAGTTCTCACAAATGGTAAGAAAAGAAGTCATTTCTTCCAAGTAGGGATGCAGTAAATCAAAAGCAAACTGCACTTGTACAAATAAGCTAAAAGGTTGAACCTTATCAGTGGTCATTGTTGCTGGATTGAGAAAGGTTTGCCTTTTTGGCCTGTTTTAAATAACTATTATTGTTTCTCCTAGACTCCTTCGTATTAATCTGATCAAAAAGACTGTTAAAAAGACAATCTGCAAATATCTTCACTTTCCTTCACTGTGGCAAACAAACCTTCCTTAAGCAACATATAATAAATCTTCACTAAAATTAAGAATCATAATTGAATCTTCACTAAACAGACTAATCCTATATTTTGATATTCACATCAGATATTGCAAGCTCCAAGAAAGACTAGCTGAGGAGGTGCACTACAATCAGCCTTACTGAGTGGTGCAGCCCTTTTAAATATATTTTCAACATTATTTTGTGAATTCTTCAAAAAAATTCTAGAACAGAAGCAAATGAAACCATTCCCCTGTATATTTGAGAAAGGAATTGAACATAAGGAAAATTTAATACTTATTTGAAATATAGGAAAATCTGGTTGCACATTCAAAACCTGATTAGAAGGCACAGCCCTTTTCAACATTAAATGCTTTAACATTGTAAATAGTGGAATTTTAAAAAAAAAAAATTTAATTAGTTTTTCAAAACATTTTACAAATTAAAAACCCCAAATCCCAATGAGGAACATTAAAACAGTGCAAAATTAAGCATACAATAACAATATGTTACAAAGGAAGAGAATTTAGCAAAAAAAAAGCACCAAAATTAAAGACAAGTAAGCTTAGTGTCCTCCCCAAGCCCCACAACACAAGAAAAAACAACAGCAACTCCAGACCAACCACAACACAATATAGAGAGTATAAGTCAGGACAGCCAAGCTCCCAGACTGTGAATACACTCAGCAACAGAGGATAATAATGCCTTCTACCAGAAAAAAAAAGGAGCTGAAAGCAAGGGACCGAAGAGAAAAAAAAACCCTAGTCAAGAGGAAGGTTATGAAAGTACTCGATAAAAGGTCCCTAGACCTTATGGAACTTTAGATCCGAATTGAGAACTGAATAATGAATTTTTTCGAGGTCCAAACAGGCCATGATGTCGTTAAGCCATTGAGCCTGAGTGGGCGGGGCAGCATCTCTCCATCTGAGGAGGATCAAGCGTCTAGCCAGAAGAGAGGCAAAGGATAATATTCGGCATTTGGTCGGACCCAGACATAAATCTGTCTCGCCCCAAAAACCGAACAGAGCAATTAAGGGGTTTGGTTCTAGGTGCTGATTCAGAATACACGATAACGTAGTGAAGACATCTTTCCAGAATTTCTCCAAGCGAGGACAGAACCAGTACATATGGATGAGAGAGGCCACGCCCCTCTTGCATTTATCACAGAGCGGACTAACGCTAGGGTAGAATCGAGATAGTTTAGATTTAGACATATGGGCTCTATGAACAATCTTAAACTGTAAAAGGCAGTGGCGAGCACAAAGAGAGGTTGAGTTAACCGATTTGAGAACTGAATCCCAGCTCCTTATCTAAGGAGATATTTAAATCCTGCTCCCAGGCCATTTTGATTTTATCCATGGGGGCCCGTTGTAAGGCTGCTAGTTTATCTCGGATGATTGATATTAAGCCTTTACCTAGTGGATTCATGGAAAGAAATAGGTCCATAGCATGTTTCGCAGGCATTTCAGAGAAGTTAGGAATTAAAGGAGCAATAAAGTGTCGGATTTGGAGATATCTGAAAAAATGAGCATTGGGCAGATTGAACTTAACAGAGAGCTGCTGAAAAGAAGCGAAGCGATTATCAATGAAAAGATCTTCAAAATGTCTAATGCCCTTCCTATACCAAACCTGGAATGCTGAATCGTATGTAGTAGGTAAAAAAAGGTGATTATGAGCGATAGGGCTGGAAACGGAAAACCCCTGGAAACCATAGCATTTCCTGATCTGAGCCCATATACGCAAAGTGTGTCTAACAAGAGGATTAGCTATTGATCTGGGCAGACTACTAGGGAGTGCAGAGATAGATAATTCTTTAGTGGAGCTCAGCTCCATCGCCACCCAGTTAGGGCACTCGGGTTGGCCATGGAAGAAAGACCAGAAGGTAGCACAACGTATATTAGCTGCCCAATAATATAAACGAAAGTTAGGTAAAGCCATGACACCCTCTTTTTTAGATTTTTGGAGATGAATTTTATTAATTCTAGAGCGCTTATTCTGCCACAGATATGACAAAATAATAGAGTCTAAGGAATCAATAAAAGATTTAGGAATAAAAATTGGGATAGATTGAAATAGGTATAAACGTTTGGGGAGAACATACATTTTAACAACATTAATACGACCTACCAAATACATAGATAGAGGTGACCATTGTACCAGACTCTGTTTTATAGCATATGAAAGGTTGGCAAAGTTTTCACGAAAGAGATCTTTAAACTTCCTTGTGACTGTAATTCCAAGATAAGTAAATTGCTTATGGACTACTTTAAAAGGGAGATCATGAAATGTTAGTTCTTGTGCTTCTTTATTAATTGGGAGAAGTTCACTCTTATGTAAATTAAGTTTATAGCCAGAGATCTGGCTAAACTGGTCAAGACGTGAAAACATTAGAGGTAAGGATGTAGACGGATTTGAGAGAAAGAGTAATAAGTCATCAGCATAGAGAGAAACTTTATGCTCAACACCCCCTCTCCAAATCCCAGTCAATTCAGGGCAGTTTCGAAATGCTATCGCCATAGCCAAATCAAAGAGAAAGGGACTTAAGGGGCATCCCTGGCGGGTGCCACGTTTGAAATTAAATACTTGGGATTTCTGAAAATTGGTTAAAACAGAGGCAGTAAGACACAGGTACAGCAATTGGATCCAAGAGATGAAACTTTGGCCAAGGTCAAATTTTTCTAAAACTGCAAAAGGGTAGTTCCACTCTATACGATCAAATGCTTTCTCCGCATCAAGGGAAATAACACATTCAGGAATCCCAGTTGGAGGTGAGTATAAGATATTAAATAAACGCCGAATGTTAAAAAAAGGGAAACGGTTTTTAATAAAGCCTGTTTGGTTATCAGAGATAATGGAGGGAATGACGGTTTCTAATCTATGAGCTAAAACTTTAGCTAAGATCTTTACATCAACATTGAGCAGAGAGATCGGCCTATACGAGGAGCACTCTGTTGGGTCTTTGCCCTTTTTTAAAAGAAGAATAATAGATACCTCACTGAAAGAGGGTGGCAGTTTGCTGTAATTAAACGAGCCAGATAATACTGAAAGTAACTGAGGAGAAAGAAGAGAAGAGAATGATTTATAAAATTCTACAGGGAACCCATCAGGAATAGTGGAAATCTAAATGAAAACCACAAAATAGTGAAATTAAACCAAACCATAAGCATTGGGGGAATACTACTAAAACTCTCATGCTCTGTTTGTGACCTCCAATTAGCGCAAACAGTGCATTACAGCAGCACTATTTTTGGCTAAATCGACTTAAAATGCGCTAACTTACAGAATGCAGGCAAAGTTCAGGGTTATATATTCGTATAAAATTGCTTACTTGACAAAATCAGCAGCCCTGCTTTCACCCGAGAGCCGATGTTAGCCATGATGGAAACCGCGACGCAACACCACGACGCATGCACACGGCCAGCCTCAGCAGTGACACCAACCGGAGCAAAAGGGCAGGGCAGCTCTCTTTCGAGTGGTCACATTCTGCTATTCACCATCAGCATGTGCAGGATTAGGACAGATCTAACTGCCACCCATCAGTAAGAGATAATTAAATCTTATTGTAATGATGTACTTCGAGACACCCATCAAACCCTTTGTTGCAGTCAAAGAACAGCAGTGACTATATCACAGCCATTTAGGAGAGCACCAACCACATCATCAAGAATAATCAGCATCCTGGAGGCTTTGGTGTTACTGCTTCGTATCTTGTATCCAGAATTATCCCATGTGGAAAGAGAAGGAGGGCATTATGGTCAAGAGATGATGCCAAACGTCGTCAGGAAGCGGCAAGGAGAAGGAGAGAACAAGAATTGGATGTGGCCAGGGCTGCATGTCTCCAGGATCAGAGACAAAAAACAAACAGCAGAAGAGATGAAGAGACAGGGGATGAAAGGACTGCATGTCTCTAGAATGACAATGAGAGGCACAAAGGCGGCAGATCAACCAGAAATGATGCTATCAAATGTATCCTTCGTTAAACGAGGAGGAGCTATATTTAATAAAGCAAAGTGATACCAATAGCATTCAGGAAAATTTAATGTTCATTCTGGTCACATCAGACTGCACTACCCTTCTCTCAAAGGGTGCCCCAGCGGGTCACCCTGTTGTCTAGTACAAGATAAATTTCACCAGGGTCCTCTTGGCTTTCAACCTTGCTGAATGTATCACAAAATGCCCCATATTGTTGAGACTTACCAGTGATTACTCCTGTTGACAAGGCAACTTTCACAAAATTTATCCTCTTTCTCAAAATCAAGCAAACTGTAGATGCTGGAATTCTAAGTGTTCTGACAAAGGGTCTTTGACCCAAAATATTAACTCTGTTTCTCTTTCTAGATAGGGCCTGACCTGCAGTTTCTGTTTTTATCCTCATGTTTAATTTGTTACAGATATGAATTGACCTGCTCCATTAAACTCTGTTTTTCTGCTTTTATTATTAAATTTGGATTTGTAAAGTATCAAATTAGGATGCTTCAATCCTGCAGAGTACCATTCAGTGCAGTCAACTTATTCACTTATACCATTTTGTCCAGCCAGGTTCTATATTTATACATGATACTGACCCATTTCTAAAATTCAAGACAATAACATAACAATTTTCATTGAGACAGCTCAACAAGCAACGCTTGTTTTGAATATTTCCTGTTGAACCACAGTTATGTGACTGGGAAACTTGCCAAGGATTTTCAAGAAAAAAAAGACTCTGGAGACTCAACAACTTGCTCAGTGCCTGATTGAGTATTTAACTAGAGAAGAGCTGACAGGAAGGCAGTGACCCAAACTCCATTCAATAGCAAGAATCTCCTAGCCAGAAAGAAAGTATACAGAATGTTTTATAATTACAAATAGAACCAATAAGAAAAGGAGACTGTTCCAGACTTGTCCATTGCAGCATAGATAGAAAATACTTCCTCTTCCAGTGACAGTCCAATTTTAAACCATTTTGAAATGAGCCACTATCATTTCCACACCAGTCAAGAAATTACAACACATAAACACAGTATTAGAGATATTTTTTACTTAGAGCTAATGTCAATTCCCTGCTTGTTTCATATTCTTTTTATTTTACAATTTTGATAATTGGAATATTATGCTCTATCCAAACAAAAAGTTGTAAATCTCTCCACAGGATGTACTAGTAAATTTGAAAAAAAAATCACAATTATAACCGCCTTAAATGTAATTTTATTTATGTCAAAACACATACGTTGTCCTGCTGAACCAGATTCAGATACCACTTTGATAACAGACATTAAATCCCAGTATTTTAGCTTTATTCAGACTGTGCTGGATATGACCAGATTTCTCTGCTGCAGCAAGTTCCCTTGAACCTTGAAATGGTCTTGATCCTTATAAAGGTAAGGATTATCTTGATCTCTGTTTGAATCTAAACCATGTTTCCAGGCCTAGTAATAGATTATGTATAACTTTTTTTTAAGAATTCACTGTTTAAAATAGATAAGCTCTGTAAATGTCTCTATTCTTCAGTTTGAAAAGTTTGAAAAGATCAGAGTTGGACATAAATAGTTGTTACGATCTAAAAATGCCAAACAGGGAAACTCTTGGACACACTGGTAGCCTCTAACGTTTTTGATCGTTCATCTTACCCACAATGTTAACTTTTCAGCAAACTGTTTTAATTACCAACCAATGATTGATATTTATTCACATCACAATTCAGATCATAGGACTCAATAAATCTACTCAGTAATTAGCTTAACCATACAGATTAGAAAGGTCACAGGTCTGAATAAAAAAATGACTAACTTAACCAGACAGATTAGAAAGGTCACAGGGTTGAATCCAATATAGAGAAACTTGGCTCATTTTACTAGCCACTCATGCAAACTATTTCTAAGTGCAGATAATGCAGAAAGCAATTTACCCTGGATTGGAGCACCCTAGCAATGATTTCCAAATCAATTAATACCTTTAGGAAAAGCATGTCCATATGCTACTAACTGTTAATGACGTCAGAACTTGCGCAATGCTATCTCTGCAATTTCCAAATAAATCGATGCATTCAAGTGTAACCTATGACCTTGTTCATCATTCGCTAAAACATAAGAGCAGATTGGAAAGCTGTTCATTTATACCTTTACCAGTGATTAACTCTCAGCAGTAGCCAGGCTCCTTTTACATTGTTTAGAGTACAAAAAAATTGCTTAATGATTGCATCACTTCAGTTATCACTGCAATGTCTGAAAATGGACTGATGTGCACCACCAAGCAAAGGATGGGATTAGTGCATTGGTTCGTGCTGTGGGTGGCCCCACGCTCATCCCTCAACCTTTTCCTTGCAGTTAGTCTGTGGCTACCAGAGAGGATGGTTCTGTATGGTCAGACCACTATTCTAGTCATCAACATGGAAATGACACAACAGCTCTGCTTTTAGCACTCACTGGGAACAAGACTGGTCCTATTTTACTACAGGATTTTGGGAAATCCAGTGGCCTTTAACTCTGTATGTAGCATATGTTTCATGTACCATTTAAAGGTGAACCCCAGTTTCCCAGCATGAATGCTATAAATAAATCTCAACAGACCCAATTTAGGAAGTCAAAAGTCACTTAAGGGTTCTCTGTTCCTAGCCGGACACCCTTGTTGGAAATGTATGGATGGAATGGATTAGCCTACCCGTTAAGCCTCTGCGAAAAAACACAATGACTTGTAACAGGGAGACTGAAAACTGACTAATTGGCACAGGTATTGTGCTGTAAGATGCTTGGCGCCTAGCATGGATTCATTACATTCAGATGAGGTAAAAAAGTAAATCACTTCAGCATATAAAGGGGAAAAAAAAGATTTTGCTAACCATGCAACTAAGCATATGCTAACAATCAACATTCAAAGTATGAGGTATCCTGACTTGATCTAAAGTAATAAAATTATGTTGAAAACAGCTGGTTTAGATGGTCAGCAATTGGAGAGGACTCTAAATTCAGCTAGATGTGAATAGTTGGATAGAATCATAATTGGTTTAAAAAAAGTCCAAAGAAACATGGAATATCACCACAAATGCTGTATTCATTGTCAGCTCCCAGGCTCTAGCATTTTATTTATAGTCCCAGTTGAATTATGTCCAAAAGCTGCATTAACATGATCCTCTTTCAGCCAAGTAATTACCACATCACATCTTCTGTGCTCTCTGAGAGGCATTTGGCGAGGTGGCTATCGACTTCCAACTGGGTGAATCTGAAAGAACAAGGGTCATTCTGTAATCAATATAACGTGGGAAGAATTAACACCAACTCTTGCTATGTGCAGTATGAGAGAAAATAATTAGTAAAGTAGCAAACAAAGATAAGCAACAAATTTGAGCCGTACAGTTTTGCTTATTTCAAAGCTGTACAAATGAAGTATACTTTTTCCAGAGTAAAGTGCAATGGCCATTTCTTGCTGCCCTCACATAGCTCTTGAAATTCAACCAGACACTTGCAAGCATGTGTTGTGCTTGCACACATGATGTGCTTTTGGTCCTCAATGATGTCAATACTGTTTGCTCTGTGGCTATATGATATAAAAAGGACATCCGTGCCCTCACAACTTCTCTACAGACTGTATGGGCATGCCAAATATGACTCCTAATCACCACTGGAACTTACGCTGACCTCAACTCTGAAAGGAATCTCTTAAGTGCTGAAAAAGCATTAGTAAATGCATAGTGCTTCATCTCATTTTTGCTCGGACTTAAACCTGGAGCACAGGGACCCTGACGGATGATGTATACAAGGCCTCACTATTTAAAGCTCACTTCACCAGGGACTCACACTCCTATCTCAAGCTCTGCAACCTTCTGCTTACCAAGGCAATTATCTCAAAGATCTTGAGCTACCACAGCCTCATAACTTTACATGTCAAAGTCAAGCTCATTATCGAGCAGAATTTCCTAGCCTCAGGATCATCCCAGGTGTTGTGGCTCACCAATGCCACCACTGTTCATCACAACATTCATTAGATCACTTTCACTATCGATACTTTTAGGAAGAAGCTATATTGTCCTTAAGCACAAAAGACAAATCAGCACAAGCCTGATTCATCAACATTGCCAACTTGCCTCAAAAGTTCAGACATTCAAAGGCTGCACTCAACAGACTCTGAGCTCAGCATGCGTTGCCAAGGGCTCCCAATCCCTCATTGTTCAAAACATGGTTATCATCAAAAAGAATTCCTCCTGAGCAGTACAAGCAGTAGCTTGTACAATTTCCATTCCAAAGCAAATCCATTTGCCTATCCAGGGCCATAATTTGGGTTAATGACAGAATTTCATTCCTCTAAGGCAGGGGTCGGCAACCCGCGGCTCCGGAGCCGCATGCGACGCTTTCATCTCTGTGCTGCGGCTCCCTGTGGCTTTGGAAAATAAACGATGAGTATTTAATTAAAATGTATTTTATGTTAGTTTGTTAGTTTTTGAAATGTAATTCTAAATTTGAAGATTATGGTGATCTTGTACAATCTAAATAAAACGTATTTTTTGTCGCTATTAATATACGTCACCACTGCCAATGCCGGACACCCGCCAGAGCGCGATTTCTTTAATTTTTCAATCCAAGGTAGGCTAACTATGGAGAATTCTAAAAAAAGAAAAGTGACTGAAGAAAATAGAACGTTTAATGATACGTGGGCAGATTCATTTGCTTTCACTGCTGACGAGACTGGTTTACCGGTATGCTTAATATGCAATGAGAAACTAGCAAACAACAAAATGTCAAATGTCGCAAGACATTTCCAGAATAAACACGCAGCCTTTGCCCAAAAATATCCGGATGGAGATGAGAGAAAAAAAGCCGTTTCGGAACTGATGCGGAAGGTTGATCTGAGCAAAAATCATTTCAAGAAGTGGATGAAGTCTGGAAAATCAACGACATATGCTAGTTTTGTTGCCGCTCAGGAAATAGTCAGGCACGGGAAGCAGTTTACAGATGGTGAATATATAAAAGAATCTTTCATTAAGATTTCAGAACATCTATTCACGGACTTTAAAAACAAGAGCGAAATTGTGCAGAAAATCAGGGATATGTCCCTCTCTGCAAAGACTGTCAAAGACAGAACCATAAAAATGGAAGAAGACATCACAAGACAGCAAATTAAAGACATCAATTCAGCTGTGGCCTACTCGATTGCCTGTGACGAGTCTAAAGACAAAGGTGATATTGAACAAATAGCGCTGTTCTGCCGGTATGTAAACTCTGCCGGGTCACAGGAAGAAATGATTGAGTTGATACCTCTAAAAGGCCAAACACGGGGGGAGGACATCTGTGAGGCTGTCTTGAATTGTTTAAGAGCCAAAGGAATAAAGACCACCCACCAGGTGTCAGTAGCTACTGATGGGGCACCAAGTATGACAGGAGCGCACAAGGGATTTGTGGCTTTACTGCAGAAGTCGCTGGACAGAAAGCTGCTGACTTTTCACTGCATCTTGCACCAAGAGGCACTGTGCGCTCAAACATTTCCTCCGGAACGCACAGAAGTAATGGATGTTGTCATTCAGACTGTCAATAAGATAATGGCAAAAAGTTTAAATCACCGTCAATTCTGTTTGTTACTGGACAAGCTAGAAAGCGCATATTCTGATCTCCTGCTGGACAACAAAGTCCGGTGGCTGTCAAGAGGGGAGGTGCTGAAACGCTTTGTCGCGTGTCTGGAAGAAGTGAAAACTTTCCTGGGCAGCAAAGGTCTCACCTTTCCTGAGCTGGAACAGCCAGAGTGGCTGGAAAAGCTACACTTCATGGTAGACATGACAGCGCACCTGAGCACGCTGAACACAGCTCTTCAGGGGAAAGGACGCACAGCCCTGCACATGTTGGAGGATGTTTTGGCATTCGAGCGCAAGTTGACAGTGCTTGCCAGAGATTTACAGAAAGGCACATTGTCTCACTTCCCCAATTTGAGAGAGTTCAAACAAGCTCACGACATGATAAATTCGGAGTATTTACATTCTGCAATCATCTCAATGCAAACATCGTTTGGGAAATGCTTCTGTGAGTTCAGAGAGGAAAAAAAACACATTATCCTTCCCGGTCACTCCCCTAAGCATCGATCCATCCCTACTGAATACGACTGCATTGGCAGGTGTGAGTCAACCTGATCTTGAGATGGAACTGGCCGACATAGCCGACAAAGACACATGGGTGTCCAAGTTTAGATGCTTGACAGCAGACCTTGAAGATGTTGCCCGTCAGAAGGCCGTTCTTGCTCAGAATCACAAATGGAGTGATATTGAAAACCTCCTCAAACCAGACAAACTTGTGTTTGAAACATGGAATGCTATCCCCGACATTTATGTAAACATTAAAAAGTATGCGCTTGGAGTCCTGTCGATCTTTGGATCCACATATGTATGTGAGCAGGTGTTCTCTAACATGAACTTTATTAAAAACAAACATCGCGCACGCCTCACAGATGACAGCTTGCGATCCTGTGTAAAGATGAAGGTGACGTCATACAGCCCTGATGCGCAGACACTGTGCGCTGAGGTTCAGGAGCAGAAATCCCATTAACCAAGTATGATAAATATTTTAATTGCCTATTATTTTACATATATTCATATTTTTTCATTGTTCAGTGAAATAGTCCTTTTATTTTTCAGGTTGACAGCTGGCTGATGTTATTTTTGGTTTGCTGCTGGCGGACAATTTAAGTTCAGTGTTTTTCATAAATACAAGAAGGACTCAAATAGACATTGAGTATTTTACTTAAAAGTAACCTTCAACCCAACTTCTTTTTTTTGGAGTTCAAAATGTTTTTGTTGCATGCAGAAATGTAATTTCGTTTTCTCTGCAGGAGTTCATCTATTTCATAAATGCAAAACATTATACTTTGTTTATACATAGCATAAAGGCAAAAAAAACGTTGTATGCAGTGTTATTTCATTTTAAATGTCAAATGGGTTTTGTGGCTCCCAGTGTTTTCTTTTCTGTGGGAAACGGGTCCAAATGGCTCTTTCAGTGGTAAAGGTTGCCGACCCCTGCTCTAAGGGATGCCCTGGGAATGCTAGCTTCCTTCAAAGGACTTTGCAGATAAGAGTATGTGGATCTGCTGTAACCCAGATCACACAACCTGATGAGAAAGCCAAAACACAAAGTACACTGCAGATGCTGGGCTCAAAACAACACGTACAACAAGCTGGAGGAACTCAGCAGGTTGGGCAGCATCCATGGAAACGAGCAGTCAACGTTTCGGGCCGAGACCTTTCATCAGGACTAGGCCCGAAAAGTTGACTGCTCGTTTCCACAGATGCTGCCCGACCTGCTGAGTTCCTCCAGCTTATTGTACTTGTTGATGAGAAAGCCTCCAGCCCACTGCTGATCCCAAAAAGCTCCTCAAAACAGCTCTCTGCATTCTAGTGGTTACAGTGTGCCCCATCACATGCCTTTACCACACAAAAATAATTTGCGCACATTGGAGATTGCTCTGCTGTCAACTAATAGTTACAGGCAGTACCAGAGACAGACCAACAATGGCACAATAACTTCCAAAAGCCTGTGCATTTACCTCCATTGCTACAGAATCCTCCTCTGTGACCTGATGTATTATCAATGTTGATGGTGACATATTGAGAGAGCAACACCTCCAGAATAGAAGCGATACAATCCTGGCTAAGTTTTTTTTTTAATTGTTCCTCTACTCCGCTACCGACAGTTTCCCTCTCATGGACGATAGGGAATGGGTAAAGTTCTATATAGTGTGGAAGGCTGTCAAAGGATCCAGCAGGATATAGATCAGTTAGACATGGCAGAGTTCAATCTGGACAAGTGGGAGGTGATACATTTTGGGAGGTCAAATCCAATGGGAAAGTTGCAAAATTCTTAAGAGCATTGACATACAAAGGGATCCTGAAAGTGGTAGGGGCAGCATACAGCTTGCTTTGTCAGAACAAAGTCAGCAAATCGTTTCCCAGAATGAAAATGTCCACTACTAGAGGACATCGGTTTAAGGTTGGGTGGGGGGGGGGGGGGGAGTATAAAGGAGATCTGTGATGCAGGTTTGGAACATGCTGTACCTACAATAGCAGTGTATAAGAGGCGTTTAGTCAGACACATGAGCAGGAAGGAATAGAAGGATACAGAGCATGTGCATGCAGATAGGATTAGGTAGACTGGCATGGTCTCTAGAGATGCGATATGCTGAAGGCCCTGCTCATGTGCTGCACTGTTAGTTCTTATCTGATACCCCCAAGGCAGTATACTGTATGTAGTCATCCTCTTGTAAGTTTGCAGAGCAGACCCTGTCTGACTACAGCTCCCATGAGAAACACACTACTCTACCACTGCCCTCACAACACCAGCATTACAGTGGATATAGACACTGTGATACAAGGCAGATCAGCCACTGGGTAAAACAGAAAATACTGGACATGCCCAACAGGTCAGAGAGAAATTAATAATAATTCTTCTTCCTATTTCTTTTTCTCTTATCCTCAGCTCTCTGAGGGTGGTGAAGGATTCTTGCTGATGAGGTTACAGTGACAGACAGCAACACTGTTTACATTGCCCCTTGTGTAAAGCATCCAGCACTTTTGGAACCATTCAGACAGTGGACACTTCAATTGGCAAGAGTCACAGGAAAGCGACACAGCATACTTGCACCCCATGGAAATGGCATGCTCATTCCATTGACCCTGGAATATCAGGCTTGACTGACAATGACCATGATCAGTCCAAAATCGAGTCTCAGTCCGACAATCAGCTGTGGCAGGACATACCTCCTATAAGGCGCTACAAAACACAAAGTCAGGCAGCATTGCTGTCAACAATACATCCCCTCCCGGTGCGTTTAACACATCTCATGCACATTTTGAACAAAAGTGTCACCACCCACCCTGACTGTCTCCAGTGTACCTGAATCTACAGACACCATTGCAGGCGTAAGATCAGTCTTCTGGAGGGTGAATCCATGAAAGCAACCAGCCCGGATGTTGTCCCTCGCTATGTCCTTAGATCCTGTGCAGATCAATTGGCAGGGGTATTTGCAGACATTTTTAACTTCTATCTGGTTTAGGCTGTGGTTCCCTCCTGTCTTAAGAAGACCACTATTATCCTGGCTCCCAAGAAAAACAAGATAACGTGCCTTAACAACTTCTGTCCAGTGGCTCTAACATCAACCATCATAAAGTACTTCAAATGGCTGGTCAAGGCATGTATTAACTCCAGCCTCCAGAGCAACCTTGAGCCACCACAATATGCCTACCACAGAAACAAGTCTATGGCAGATGCCATTTCCCTTGCCCTACACTCATCTCTGGAGCAGCTGAACAGTAAAGATATCTACATCAGACTATTGTTTGTTGACTACAGTTCTGCCTTCAATACTATTACTCCAAGCAAACTTGTCACCATACAGCGGAACCTCGGAGTTAATGCCTCCCTCTGAAAAATGGATCCTTGACTTTATGATCAACTGACTGCAATCAGTAAGGTTTGGCAACAATACCTCAGCCATGATTTTTCTAAACATTGGTGCTCCACAAGGTTTCATCCTCAGCCTCCTACTCTAATCCCTGGACACTCATGTCTGCATGGCCAGATTCTGCTCTAACCATCTACAAGTTTGCAGATGATACCATTGTACTTCTCATTTCTCAAATAATGACGAGTCAGAGTACAGGAAGAAAATAGGGAGCTTAGTGACATGGTGTCATGATAACAACCTTTCCCTCAATGTCAACAAAAGATTTGGTATTGACTTCAGAAAGGGGGGTAGTGCATATGCTCCAGTCTTGAAGTTGTGAGCTGAGAGCTTCAAGTTCCTTGGAGTGAACATCACCAATAGCCTGTCTTAGTCCAGCCACGTTGACATTACAGCCAAGAAAGCCTCTAGTTCCTTACAAACTCAGCATGTCCCTCCCCTATTGACCCTTATCGGCTTATATCAATACACCTTTGGAAGCATTCTGTCTGGATGCACAATAGCTTGGTATATGGCAACTGCTCTTCACGTGATCAAAAGAAACTGCAGAGATTTGTGGACACAGCTCTGCACATTACAGAAAATAGCCTCACCTCTATGTTGATACTTCTCGCTGCCTCAGTAAAGCAGCCAATATAATCAAAGACCCCAGCCACCCCAGACATTCTCTCTTCTCCCCTCTCCCATTGAGAAGAAGATACAAAAGTCTGAAAGCCCATACCATCAGGATCAAGGACAGCTTCTATCCCACTGTTATCAGACTCTTGAATGGACCTCATATGATAAAATGGATTCCAGAATCTACCTCATTATGATCTTGCACTTTACTGTTTATCTGCACTGCACTTTTTTCAGTAGCTTTTACACTTTATTCTGCATTGATACTGTTTTACCTTATTCTAGCTCAATGCAATGTTTAATGATTTGATCTGTGTGAATAATATGCAAGACAAACTTTTTCCTATAATTTGGTACATGTGACAATAATAAACCAATACAGATACCAAGTAGCTACTCTTTCAGAACCCAAGGTAACTCTACCCCTCCTGGCCGGTGTGACAAATGAGTAAATCAGAAAAGTTGACCTATGCCAGGGTTGGGTGATCAGTGACCAAGTGTCACTAAGTTTGGGAGGAATGCTGCTAGCTGTCAGAAAGCAGGAAGGAAAGGAGGATGTTGGTGCTTAAGAGAATACACTGGAATACAACCTGATACTGTGTGGAAACAGACTGTGGGATTGTGTGTTATGAGCTAATGCAGGATAAAAAAGAGTGATCATATCATATCTGGAAAGGCCATGATACGTCTTCCTGCTCTATATTTCTTGGACTGTCTGTGGCCGAGTAGCAATAAAAGATCTCTCTCCTGTGGTGTAACTCCTCCAAGAGAATAAAGGTTTCTAACCATAGTCTCTCTCTTTCTCTATTTCTCTATTTCTCATACTGTACCATATTCCATCAAAGGTTTGCAAAAGTGCATGCCACTATCCACATCAGAAAATATCTGAAAACAAAAGCACCTCTACTGTTATATTATTGTAATCCTTTAGTAAGCTACAAAATCAATGCTTTGGCAAAGCACAGGAGTTAAAAGGACTTGAAAGTGAATGAACTGATTTTGCTCTCATTGCAACTCTGTACTGGGAGTGAGGAGTGAAAGATAACTCATTTCAGGAAAGGGAAACTAACTCAATAAATCATTACTGGATTTCTTTCTATAGGACAATAATCTATACATAACCAAACTGTAAAGATATAAATTTGTTACACTTGGCAGATATTGCATGGTAGATAAGAATCACTATTCTGTAATTATCAGGCTGCTTCAGTTTTTCCATTTTGATTCCAGGCATACTAGGCATTTTTTTATACCCAAGGGAAGAGCTAATCTTTCTGCAGATTACAAAAGAACATCTGTGGCCCACAGCAACATCTCCCAGCAAGAGTCAGCACCTTTGAGAGCCCAGGGAAAACCAAGCACTAAAAGTTGACTGTTTCTGCAACTCAAACTGAATGTTCTACATCGATTGAGCTGCTGATCCAAAGTCCTGTCTGTAGCTGCGGAATGCAGCTGCCATCGGTCTCAATTAGTTGCACAATGAAGCATGTACAAGGGCAGATTGATTGGAGCAGTGTAGCAGTGAATCCTTTCAGTCCCACTAGAAATTAAATCTCTGTCCAGGAGGCAGTCACTCCAAGTAATTTATTTCAGCTGTAGTCTCTGCTTCCCAATGTAGAAAAGGATTGACATTGAGTCAGTAAAATAAACTCCCAAAAAGTGGTCTGATTATAACCATTTGAATTTCTTTTCTGGATGTCTGCTTTAGCCATGAAAAACTAAGTTAGATTGGTTAGGACATACCCTGTGTGTACAAAACTGTACATAATTCTCATTGTTCTTCAGTGAATTTTAGCCATGGGACAAGCTTTGGCTTAGCTGGGATGTCATTTAATGATGACATTAAACCCTGTTAACAACTAATTGTGGTACAGAAGATTTTTATGGAGTTGCAGTCTTATACAGAGTTAATAGAGACAAAGAAAATGGTGAGAAGTATAAAAAAATGCTAATGCTGAATCTCAATCACAGCAACTTGCATTTCCCTGTCCCTTCAATGTACAATACTATTTCTCCAGTTGCTGACGTAGCCTTTACTCCTTGCAGAACAGTGCTTTATATTTGGATATTACTGAATATTTTCTTCCAATTCAAATCCTTTTTAAATTTAAGAAAAAATTCCCATTAAATTCTTTCAAAGATATGAATGTACCATGATATTTTTTTTCAAGCTTTTGATCATAGCCATCTATTTCCTCATTCCAGGTTCAACTTTGTAAATTTACACTGCACCAGCCGGATGGTTCAATTATCATTTCTATTAGGAAGTCTGTATACAGAGTGTAGATTGGTTAAAAGTGGATGATGTCCATTGATGCAGACAGCAAACTCTATTTCCACTGGGAACCCTGAGAAAAAAATTCCAAAGCAAAAATTAGTCTGTGGTGCAGACAGTGTCTCCTATCTTCACCTGACCTGCATTAAATAATAAAGACTTCTTTTGCTTAGGCAGTCCTGGGAATTAAAGATGAAATGAAGCTCTGTGAATTCTAAGGTAGCTGCTGAAGGAGGTGTTTGACTGAGTACATGTGTGCTAGTATGACTGTAAAAGCTACATGTGATATATATATTCAACCAGGTCCAACATGTAACTTACAAGTTTCACCGTACAATAGAATAAATATAACACAAATATAATGGTAGATTACTCTGCCTTTACTAATGCCCTAGACATAGTATGGAAACACTGTAATACATTCAGTTTCTTTCTGGTTTAGTAATAGGGAAGAAAGCTCATTAATCCAAAGGCTCATTGTAATTGACAATCATTACTGTCCATTAACTGGGCAGAGAGAACAGTTTTGATTGCATTTAAAATTCACAGAGTAAAATTAAACAAACCCCTAAAACTGCACTACTTACCAACATTTGTTTCCAAAATTGTAGAAGCCTGCAACATATTTGGCCCACCATATCCAAATGGGCAAAAATTTGCTATTCGTACACCTCAACTCAGGTTCTCAATTTTCTTTATCCAAAGGTATTTTTTTCCCTACAACAATCCTGAATCCTTCTGCTAATTACCTTATATCCCATAAATCACTTCTCTGGAGTAACCTATAGTGTCCTCTAGTTTTGCAGTTCCAGCGTGATCTTCTTGCTCTTATATTCTTTGCTTTGGTGAATAAAGGAAAATGGGCCCCATTTGAATTTAACCAGCATAGATCCGTGACAGGCACTCCAGCATCCCTCTGTCATTTGCATTATCCTTTCATCTATTGTGATTTCATTTGGCTCGTTTTCCGTCCTTGTACTTCTCTGCAGTGAGTTCCATGTGCCATGTGTCTGCCCACTAGTCCAGTCACCAATGTCACCTACTGTTTGAAGGTCACTTTCCTACTGTCAACCACATGGGTACGTTTTGTATCGGATCACCAGGATCAAATCGATGGAATCCTCAGGCTATTCCTATTCCTTCATTTTCTTTCTCCATCAGCTTCTCCCTCCGAACCCCCTCATTCATCTTGCCCTCTCGGTTCCAAGAAGGTTCACCCTGACTTTCCAACTGCAACTGACAACAAATTCAGTGATAAAATATCACTATTGTCAGGGAGATCTTGCTTCAGGTAAATTAGTTGCTGTTTTTAACTACACAACAGTCATTGCAATTCAAAGTAATCCACTGAAAGTTGAGTTTGCGAAAATCTGACAAAAAAGGCAGAAACATTATAAAATCAAGTAACAATAGCTAATGTTAAATGTAAAATACTGGGAGTGAAGGGAGAAAACTTGTAAAAAGTTAGAACTGGAAAACGAACATTTAAGATTAGTGGTTTGCCAGATGTAGTATTAGAAGGAAACGTGTACTGATCAGAACTCTCAACAGCAGTACTGGAGAGAGAAGACTATGTTTCTGCTGTTAACCAGATTAAAAAGCAATATGCAATTGAAGCCGAATGTGAAAGGACAGGAAGGGGGGGATGAAAGAATATGTGGAGCTGTTTATTTACTAAAATACTCAAGTTTAAAATTAAAAAGTTTTCTTCATGTTTAATGTACCTGTCACTGTTTCAAGGTATACAATGCTAATTCTGAATATATCAGGAATTAGGAGTAAAATCAGTCAGTAAATTCAGGAACACTTTTCAGTAACATTCCTATTCCAACTTTCTCCATGATAATCTCATGTTGCAAGTACGTGGTGGACCACCAGTGGCAGCTACACAGTGGTATATTTGAAAGAACATTGGGGAAGGATAGGATTGAGGTGTGAAAATAGGGGAATAGGGAGATCTTAATATTAACTCAGGAACTTGGAAATGTCATGATATCCAGTCAAATATACACAAGAAAATTTCATGCCAGTTACATCCTCCCACCTTCATTCACATCAGATCTGTACATTAGTTTAGGTCAAGCAGGTCAAGAACGAACATGGTGATACAGGATCTGCATGTACCTCAGCAAACAAACCTCACATCACCTTCTGCTCTGTCACAGCAGGGACTTTACCCAATGCCAAATCACTACAGGACCAACATGCAAGTACCAAAAATGTGCTTGTCACTGGAGAGAAACAGGACTTTGGTGGGTGGAAACAGAAGAGAAAGAAACTCTTCTACTATTGAACCAGCACTCTTGTGCTGGACACAAGGTGAAATAAGACAAGAGGCAGCAAATCATTGATTGGTTTTTTTTATATCTCTCACCAGGACTGGCTCCGTAAAGCCATCACCAATTGAATCCTGAAGCAAGTGGTTGCCAAACGTGGTCTGTAGAAGGTGAAGAATAAGCCAATAGTGAGAACTTCATCTCACCAACCTAGCCTGTTACAGAACTCTCCTGTACATAGAGCTAATGGCAGGAGCAACCACAGCTTGTTTTTTATGGAAAAGAATTAATATTTTTCACACATAGTCACATCATGTTAACTGCAATGGTTTCAGAATCAACCTGGCAGCTCAAAGTGCTATAAGCTGCCAGCAGTGTTCCCATTTGTGGCATTTGGCATTTAGAGTTTAGTATGGCATCCCACCAACTAAACCAGAAAGCAACAGCAGCTGTAACAGTACTTCCATGCACAGGGATTCACATCTGTGTGGACAGTTGGAGAGTATACTCTAGATCCAGTAAATAGATAGTCGGACACTACACATACAATTAACCATGATCTTAGTGAATGCCAGAACAAAATCAGGGATCTAAATGGCAGCTGATTGGAGGCTGCAAAATTTTGTTAAGGACCACTTTCTAGGTCGGGGTCCTAACCACCACCATCTAAAACTCTCACCAATGACTTTCCCTCCATTTTCACAACATAAGTTGCAATGTTTGCTTTTAATTGCAAAACATTCAGTTCAATTGCATCCTCAGGGAGTAAAGCAGTCTGTGCCAGCAGATAGCAAGCCTTGAGCAATATTTTAACTTGAGCTTAATTCCTTCTCCACCAATAGTATCAATATTCAACCGAATCACAGCTTTACTGTCACTGAAACTCCAATGTCAGTATTTTGATTGGGACAGGAAGATATTCACCAGAAAACCCACCAGACAGTCAGGGAGGAGGATTCCACAAATGATGTGTTTTCTGATTCTCCAAAGTGTCTCCACCATTCAAAGCACAAGAAGGTAATGGACTTTCTGCTTAAAACCAGGACTAAAGAACCTGCTTAACTGAAAGCAACTTATATGACCCGATCCTCTTGTATGATAAGCTGGTCTCTTGGCCTCACAATCTACCTCATTACGATCCTGCACTGCACTTTTTTGGTAGCTTTTACACTTTATTCTACATTGTTATTGTTTTACTTTATTCTAGCTCAAAGCACTGTGTAGTGATTTAATCTGTATAAACAATATGAAAGACAAGCCACAAACCAACAGGTTCTGGAACAGTTATCACCCCTCAATCATCAGGCTCTTGAACCAAAGGTGATAATTTCAGTCACCCAAACACTGAACTATTCCCACGTGCTACGGACTTATGTTCAAGGACTCTTCATGTTCTCAATATTTATTGTTTACTTATTTATTCTTTATTTTGTCCATTTTGTATTTTCATAGTTTGTGTCTTTTGCACATCGGTTGTTTGGCCATTTTGTGTGCAGTTTCTCATTGATTCTATTGTGCTTCTTTATACAGTGTGAATGCCCACAAGAAAATGAATCTCATGGTAGTGTATGGTGACATATATGTTTTTCAATGATAAATTTACTTTTCACTGTATTTTTGGTACGTATTACAAGAATAAACCAATTCCAAAAGCAATATATTCATTCCTTCCTCCACTGAAGCAGTTTGCACCGTTTGTGAGATATACTTAATCATCTTGCCAAGGCACCATTGATACAATAGTCCAAACTCTATCTCTGCCACTCAAGGACAAGGTCAGCAGACATGCAGGAGCACCATGCATAAGCTGCTCTGAGCCACTGTGCAATTTGTTCGCTACAACAGGAGGGTCACACTTCGTGCAAGAACAGCGTTCAAATCAATCTCCCATAGGGCCACAGTGAAAAGAAAAAGGAGAACTTAGGTTGTTCAAATTTCTTACACACATTTAGCACTGAAGTCTGAAGTTCAGCTGCTCTCACTTGCATGGAAAATGAGCTCCTTCAATTCTGCATTCATTAATTTCATTGGACTTAATAGCGAGCATAACTTCATACACATTTCAACTTTCCTATTGGAATTAGTTAATGCAGGATCTGCCCTATCTCTGCCTCCCCTGTGGCACTACACCACATGCAACTGCAGGGATATAGGGAACTGTTTCACTGCTTGTTACATGAGAACAATCATTTGTTTATATTGCTGTACAAGGCTATATAATTTTACAAGCTATGCATAAATTCCTTGTCTTTGTGCCATCTTTCCCCCCCAGATTTTATTATTATTCCTCAACTAGAATAATTGTTCAAACTCTGAGAATAGGAAACAGCTGAGAAACATTGAAAATGATAAATGGTCAGGAGAGTGAGTAATGCAAGAAAAGGAATTACCTCACCGCTGGTACTCAGCCTCTCAAGGTATATAAACGGTGATTTGGCTCCTAAACACCATGAAGATGGCAATCCAATGTGCAACGATCACCACATGTTGAATCACACAGCACACAAAGTCATTCAGGCCATTATGCCATGTCAGCACTCCAATAGCGTGATCCCATTAATCCCCACAGAACTGCTACCCTCCAGCTCTTCCTTTTCAAACACCCACTTCAAATATCAGCCAAGCTCATAAAAAATGCACTTCAGAATTCAGAATTCCATATCTACACTAAACATCTATCCAGCTTCTTCAGTTTTCACAAAATTACTCTTCACACAGCCCCATTCATTTCCTATCAGAACTGATTACTGGAAAACCTATCATTGTACTAATTCCCTTTGCTAAATCCAACTTCAAATGCCCGTTACACATGAAGAAACAATCAAGTGCCTGGTGCTCAAGTTGATCTCAATTCGTCCCTGGTGTGGCGATAGCACCACAGATTCTCCACGTTGTGATTACACTGTATCTATACTGGAGTAATCCAACAGCAACCTCGCCGGGCAGCTCTGTCCTTAGTTCTACATTTAAATTATTCTTCCCTTAAGGGAGGAAACTGACTCTGCCTCATCTATTCCATGTGGCAAATCATTCTTTGCAACTCACGTACAGAAACTTCCTCTGTGTTCTCAAGACATTACTTCAGTAATTTCAAACTGATACTCTCATGTGTCTGTTTTCATTACCAGTCAGTAGGAAAGTCAACTTTTGCTTTTAAAACTCATTGTGAGAATTACACAACACACTTTCTACAACTGTATGCTTTTGTACAATGAATCAGCAATTGGTTAATTAACAATTGAAATATTTATTGCAAGGTGCTGACCACAGAATTGTTTAGTACCTTCAAATCTGCAATTTACTCATGATTAATTATTTTAAAATTACAAGATTAGTAAGTGAAAAAGCACAGTAATCATGGTCTTAACCTCAGAACTCATTTCTATCCTTTAGTACCAAATAGCTTGTACTCTTTTTGCATTCTAGCTCATTAGATTTCTTCTAATCCATTAGAATGCAGAATACTGCATGTTGCTGTTTGGCATTAGGTCAGGTTCCATCATAGTCCCAAATTATTATTGAAACTTGCCTTACTTAATCTTGCTTTCAGATGTGGAGCAATGCTCTCCTTGTCAATCTGAACTGTGAACCTAACTACATTGTTTGCTACTTTCCCAACTGTCCTTATTAGATCCAAAATGGACCTTCTCAATTACTTGCAGCACACAAAAAATGCTAGAGGAACTCAGCAGGCCAGGTAGCATCAATGGAAAAACGCAGTTTACATTTCGGGCCAAGACCCTTCAACTGTACTCTTTTCCATAGATGCTGCCTCCCCTGCTGTGTTCCTCCTGTGTTTTGTGTGTGTTGCTTGGATTTCCAGCATCTGCAGATTTTGTCTTGCTTCTCAATTGCTTCTCTGGCCTTAAAGGTACAGGAGACTCACATACACCGTTTAGAATTGAGCAATGGGGTTGGTGATGAGCTACAATAAAACAATCCGATCCTCTCCTGAAAGTGCAAACTCTACATCCACTGCACATCCATTAAATGGTGAATATTTGAAAGCTGCTCCACCAGAGGTTATAACTGGAGTGTAGAGCAATTCAGTCTTCTGAAGCAAGTGATAGGGCAAGTGCACAATTTGTTACTGGTACCCACTCTTTTGACTTGACTGTAGTCATGATCATCAATAATTCTTTTAAGCAGCAAAGTTTGATGTTTTTAACAGACTCTCGACAGGTATATGGAGCTCTGAAAAATAGAGGGCTATGGGTAACCCTAGGTAATTTCTCAGGTAAGGACATGGTCAGCACAGCTTTGTGGGCCGAAGGGCCTGTATTGTGCTGTAGGTTTTCTAAGTCAAAATTAGTACAAGATAATCCTCCAGAGACATTATATTTCCATAAAAGATTCTTGCCTCTTTCTTCTCTATTTGGGGAGGGAATTTATGCATCATGCCAATGTCCAGAAGCATTCTGTCCGAAGTTGACACTTCACATTTATGAATATACTAAACACTTTGTCACACACATATTGCAACTGAAGTAGATATGTTAGGTTTAGCTAATTTTTGATAATTGTCTAAAGTGGCTGATAGTGGATCTTTAGGGCACAAAGTTGTAGGATTTGGATAAAAACAAAGCATCACTATGGTAAATGATGTAAGCAGAGTCTCAAGTACAGAAACAGTTCACAAAACACTTCAATTCCAATAAATTCACAATTTGAGCACTGGCTTCAAACACAATTGTTACAGCCCATAAACTCACCCCCATTCATGACATCTTTACAGTTTCTCTTCAGCTATTTCCTTTCCAAAATGTGTTCTCTGCTTTAGCTCTGGGCTTGTGCTCTCCTGTACTAAGGCCATATGAAACACCCTGATGCATGCACCAGATAGCTCCACAAGGCTGCTCATCCCCAGGAGCCTTGAGATTGCGTGATTCAACCACATTATGAGGAGCTGCAGTCTGATGCAGTGCCAGCCATCTTACATTCTGTCCATACAGTAGTTAACGTTTGCAAACCTATATCAATGGCAAATTAGAAATACATCCCTAGCAGGTATTAAGCTCCATTTCCTTGTGACGTGATGCAAACAAAATAATGCAATATTTTAGCACTTTGAATCCATTTCATTCATAATCAGAATCAGGTTCATTATCATCAGCATGTATCGTGAAATTTGTTAACTTCATCACTTCACATGAGAAAGATAAGGGAATGCTTAAGAAATAATCTTGTTCAAACACAAAAGCAGATCCAATTCAACATCTGGTTGGTCCTGGACAAACAAGAAAGCAACACCTTTAGTTTTTCACTCCAAGGCAAAGCAAGTTCCTCAGATTATGTAAACCTATGGAACTTTCTGCAGATTTAACAGTGGAGGAGGTTATGTTCTCGTAACACAGCATGGGAACTGCATAAAAGGTTTATAAATTTTACTGAATCACAAGTCTACATCAGAATGGTGGAGACGCAGGATCTAATTCAACAAAGACCTAATTCCTCAAGCTCACCCAAATGGTGCTCCTAATGTGAAGCTGAACAGTGCGACTGCAGAAAACTCTCCTGTAACACTGATGAATTGTAGGAATCCTGGATAATTCCTCTGTCCTTCCTGGAAATACTATAGCAACATCACCCCATATAAGAACAGGATTAGGCAAGTACAAAAATCCCATCCACATACACACACACACACACACCATCTCTCCCCCACCCCCCCCCCTCCCCAGAGGAACTCAGCAGGCCAGGAAGCATTTATGGAAAAGTGTACAGCTGACATTTCGGGCCGAGAACCTTCATCAGGACCGGAAAAAAATGTAAGTGGAGGTGGCATTACTGGAAATTCAAGAAATTGATGTTCATGCCATGAGGTTGGAGGCTACACAGACATATTAAGGTGCTGCTCTTACAACCTGAGTGGGGTCTTGTTACAACAATAGATACATGGCAAATTGGAACAAGGTGGCCACTGGTAGATCCCGCTTTTTCTGGTGGATGGAGCATAGGTGCTCGGCGAAGCGGTCTCCCAATCTGCATCAGGTCTCGCCGAAATTCAGGAGGCCACGCTGGGAGAACCCGATACAGCAGATGACCCCCAACAGACTCACAACTGAAGTGTCGCCTCATCTGGAAGGACTGTTTGGGGCCCTGAATGGTAGTGAGGGAGGTGTGTAGGGGCATTTGTTCTGCTTGCAAGGATAAGTGCCAGGAGGGAGATTAGTGGGGAAGGACAAATGGACAAGGGAGTCACATAGTGAGCGATCCCTGCAGAAAGCAGAAAGTGGGAAGGAGGACAGATTTGTTTGGTGGTGAGATCCCATTGGAGATGGCAAGAAGTTACAGAGAATTACCCTACAAAAGTCCTAGATCTTTCTCAACCACAAGAGTGTAAATTTGTATTTGTGGTCTGGGGACACCAGAGAAGTATTTTATATAAACAAAGATTATGTTGCTGAGTTATGTTGTAGCAGTCTAGATAAGAACCGCAGCCTACTTTGAGCCAGTAAATGATCACACCTATATTTTGAAGTTCAGCATTTAGCTGATCCTGAGGGCTCAGCAGCAGCAACTGTTTCATTTTTTTTGAATAAGGCGATGATTTTGCAGCGATGCCTCAAAGGGCAGCAAGCATTAAGGACAACCATCACTAAGGACACGCCCTCTTCTCATTGCTACCATTAAGGAGGAGGTACAGGAACCTGAAGACACACCATGTTTCAAGAATAGCTTCTTCCTCTCTGAATGGGCAATGAACCCACGGACACTACCTCCCTATTTTTCTTACTTTGCTCTCTTTTTGCACTACTTAACAGATACACTTATTTTTAAATATTTTTTTATTTATTCATTTATGGGATGTGGGCATTGCCAGCTAAGCCAGCATTTATTGCCCATCCCTAGTTGCCCTTGAGAAGATGGTGATGAGCTGTCTTCTTGAACTGCTGCAGTCCCTGATGTGTAGGTGTGCCCGCAGTGCTGTTAGGGAGCGAATTTCATGATTTTGACCCAGTGACAATGAAGGAATGGTGATATGTTTCCAAGTCAGGATGGTGACTTGGAGCGGGATTTCCAAGTAGTGGTGTTCCCATGAATCTGCTGTTCTTGTCCTTCTAGATGGCAGTGGTCGTATACCTTAGGAACTTTGGTGTATTATTGCAGCGCATCTTGTAGATAGTACACACTACTACTACTGATCGTTGATGGTGGAGGGATTGGATGCTTATGGAAGGGGTACCAGTTAAGTGGGCTGCCTTGTACTGGATGGTGTCAAGCTTCTTGTGTTGAGGGAGCTGCACTCGTCCAGGCAAGTGGTGAGTATTCCATTACACTCCTGACCTGTGCCTTATAGTTGGTGGACAGGCTTTGGGGAGTCAAGTGGTGAGTTACACACCGCAGGATTCCTAGCTTTTGACCTGCTCTGATCGCCACGGTGTTTAGATGACTAGACCAGTTCAGTTTCCTGTCAATGTTAACCCCCACGATGTTGATAGTAGGGGATTCAATGATGGTGATGCCACTGAATAGCAAGGGATAATGGTTAGAGCCTCTTTTGTTGGAAATGTAATTTATAGTTTTTTTATTATTATTATTAATATTATGTATTGCAATGCACTACTACTGCAAAACAACAAATTTCTCAACATACAATATGCCACTGACGTTAAACCTGTTTCAGATTCATTGTGCCCTGAATAACTCTGGCAAATCTGCAGAGTTCCCAGAGGCGCCTGGTGCAAATGACATTGCAAGGAGGAACCAGCAGGGCCTGGAACTAATACTTCATAAAACACCCATATCTGTAATTTCATCCCTCCCCATAGAAACTATTCTCTTCTGTCCCTCATGATAAATCCTGCCATGCACTGGAATCTTTCCAGCCCAGAGATACTGTGGAGAAATTTGCCATTAGTCATTAGTACTCAGTATGTGCAATGTATCAGCTAACAGTTGTACTCATTTCTACAGAAAACAACAAATATGCACTTTTTTTAAGACAGTTGTAAAAACACCAATAATTCCATTATATTTTAAATGTATTCACAGTTTAAATAGAAGTGAGAAAAGGAAAATACACCAGCTATTAAACAAAATTAATTTTTTTTTTGTACTTGCCAAACAGCATAAAAATGACCCACTCCTGACTCCCAAGTATTTGAGGTCTTCTCTGAGTGGTGGCCATTGTGAAAGGACCACATTAGCCAAAGGTAGGAGGGACTATCTTTAGCTACGTTTAACCTGGATTCTCTCAAGTCCCTGTACTCAGGATAATTTTCCATGTAAATTAGGAAGTGTGTGCTCGAAGGAACATCTGACAGGAATTATAAAAATATTACATTCCATGGCGATGAGAAAATTGAAAGCCAAGAGATAGTAAAAAGATGATGAAAATGGACCAGATAAAGAAAACTCAGAGATAATCAAATCCAGGAACAAATTACACTTACCCTGCAGGAAACTGAAGAAGACACATCGGACAGCTCTCCAAGTCCAATCCTCCTTCCACATGCCCATCAGACCTCCCCGTAGTGACAGCATCTTTGTGATTCATCATGTTAGTGGCACAAAGCCTATTCTCAGGGAAAGAATGGCTTTGCCATTCCCCAGTGATGATAATATCATCCTCCTCTTCTGCAACTACTGTCCCTCCTGCAGGCATTTTGTGTTGTTTCGTCTTTTCTTGACCGAGCTTCTCAGTGAATGGTGTTGGCTGCATTGGTTCTGGATTTGTTTTCTGAAGAGACTTGGCAGGACTAGGAGGAGCATTGTCTGCTTTATGTCCCACATCCACTGGGTAAACGTTCTGTTTCCTCCCAGCTTGCTCTGCACAAAATCTCACTGGATCTGCTTCAAAGGAATTGCTGGCCTTTACATTTCCCAGGTAGTTCTTTGACTGTATGCTAAGATACTTTGTTGCCTCTGCAGAAGATAGAGCACCCTTGTCTTGTGCTATTTCTGAGGGAGGAGGTTGAGATCTGTCTATACACAGCTCAGTGGAATTCGTCCATTCTCCCTTGTTGGCAGCAATGCCCCGATGACTGAAGAGTGAATCAGATCTACTCCTTTCTTCCAGAACCACTGCAGGGGGAAATGGTGTCCACATAAAACTCTCATCACCCACTGAAATGGTTTCAGTGGCAATGGATTCAACACACTTGGGAATCTGCCATTAAAGAATGTTAAACACAGTTAAATGTCTGTAAAATGTATCAATGGAAAAGAAGTCAAAATAGGGTGGGGGGGGGGGAAATACCCAACATGTATCTCCAGACAAACCCATATCTATTACAGTCCTTCTACTATTAGAATTATACCCCTTCCCCACTTCCTCTCACAGCTGGTTGTGAGAAACTCACCGATTCCAGCAACTCACATTAAAAAAACACCCAGATAGTTAGCCACAGGAACATTAGTTTCATCTATGATGCTCTCCCACCTGCCAAAGGTGCTGAAGATTCACTCCACTGGTATGGGCACGCTGACAGGAAACAAGATGGAATGTGGAGTTATGTTGCTTTACTACTGAATTGCTCTTACAAGTTACGGAAAAACAAATACATTGGTTAACCGTAGAAAACTTCTGCTGTTCTAACAGAACAGCTTCAATGTTTTTAATGTCATTTTTTAAAACAGATGTGTGCTGATTTATCAAATAAAACACACAGAGTAAATGCCTGAATATTCATAGTTTGCACATATCCTGAATTTGATATTAATCCCTGCTGGTTACCAGAAACTTAACTTGACCAGCTAAACAAATATTGTGGTTACAAGAGCAAGTTAGAGGCAATTGTTTCACCCCTTATCTCTCAAAGACTTCCCACTGGCCAAATGGGACAAGGCAGGAGTGTGATGAAAAACAGCTTATCAGTTGCTGGAAAAAGAAACTGCTCAATTGGCTCTGCATTCATCGATCCAAATATTCAGTTTGATCTATCGCCACAGGTACAGAAGCATAAGGCTCGGCATTCCATACAAAGACATTTGAGAAACAATAGTTCTTCTACTGTAGAGAATGCCTTTACAAGGTGAAGCCAGGAGAATAGGGTTGATAGGGAAAATAAATCAGGCATAGTCAAAAGGTAGAGCAGATGATGGGCCAAAAAGCGTAATTCTGTTCCTATGTTTTCTGATTTTTACTGGGTTTGAAGATGACTTGCTTCCCCTCCAGTACTGTCGGCTCAGAGGTGGATGACTCCTAGGGAGAACCACAGACTCTGTCACAGATTTTGACTAAACTGTTAAGGCCTGGTTTTTGCACAATTGATCTCATTGGTACAAACAGGATCTGCAAAAGAACCTCCAGAGAGGGCCTCCACTTGCTATATGTACTTGCTTCTCTGTTTCCTCCTTCATCTGCTTCTGCAGGCTTTCAGGAACTGGGCTGAGCCCTCACAATCATGAGGTTGTGGCCTGTGCAGGAAACGAGAGACAAAGGGTCCATTCTACTTCTGTTTATCCGCAGTTTGGTAGAAACCAGAATTCCAATTTGAGGAGCTTTTGGCAGTGTTTAGCAAGACCTGTGGTTGCCAGGAGAGCTGAGCTGTGGAAAAAGGGCCCCCAACATGATTCTTGAAATGTGGATGGCAGCATGGACTACTCAAGACTAAATTACATTAAGAAAATTCTTTTCATGCTTATAAACCTGTGGTGCATATGTTTAAAGTCAAAGTCAATGTCATCATCATATGCACAAGTACATATACACACAGGTGGAATGAAAAACATATTTGCAGCAGTATCACAAGCACCTAACACTATTCACAAGGAAAACATAAATTATACAATCTTTACAAGAAAAAGAACAAAAACAAGACAAAGTCCATTTTAGTGCAAATTAATCAGAGTGGTCATGAAGCTACTAAACTGCAGTGGTGAGGATTTTGATGATGATTTAAGAACAAATGGTTGAAGGGAAGTAGCTGTTCTTGAACCTGTGTGGGACTTCAGGTTTCTGTGTCTTCCGCCCAATGGTAGCTGTGAAAAAATGACATGACCCTGGTGGGAGGGATCTTTAGTGAACACGGAGAGTAAGTCAGGGAGACTTGGGTACACATAAGAGCCCAAAGCATCCTCCTTTATGCAGTCTGATGCTCCCTGATCTTATTGGAAGATGACAAACCTCAAAAAGCCCAGATGTACTATCTGCCTGGTGGGTCCTCTTTAAAGAAGGGTAAAAGAAAACTCCTTTTCTGTAAGAAGGGGGTAACTTTGGCCTCTAAAGTGCAACGGTGGACTGGATTATAGGATAAAATCTTTCACCACCACAGGAAACAGTCTAGAAGCTGGGAAGTTCAGTGTGACCATCATTTCTCCAGGCAGAAAGGCACATTTACACAGCTCCAGATACATTGTTCCTTTGTAGAAATGGAGGTAGGACAGTGGCTCCCAGTTCTTTCTTTATGAGAGAAAGTCTATTCTTAATTAGCCTCAAGAAATGCAGCTCCTGAAATGAGGTTTCCAGGAATAATCCCAACTTCCCCTCCCCCGGGTATCTCTGCCATGTCATGCATCACATTCAGCCAGATCACCTTGAAATCACTCAGGGAAGAAGTAATGACTTACACCTCATCAGAGGTCACAGAAGCCATCTGCATCCTTTACTGTGAAAGTCTCAAACGTTCACGTATCACAGTACAACTAAGTGAACAGTGGTCATGTGACCTTTAAAGAGTTTTGCAGCTGTGAGAAGCTGTCATGGATTCCCAAAAGTTACCCAGAATGTTTCTTAATCTGAAAAACATGATGCAATTTCAGCTAGGGATGATCTAAGAAGACTGAAGTAATTCCTGTGTGTTGCATATACAACATATAGGTTGCTTTCTAGAACCTGTGCAAATGAGCAGCTTCAATGTTATATATCAAAACAATTAAAATCACCTGATACAAATGTCTAGCCCAACAAAAACAAATGCAAAGTGCATGAACTGGGTGAATATGTACTACCCTTAATAAACATCAATAGAAACTGGTTAAAGCAAACAGCCTGTGTCTGCCATACTATTTCCTCATCATGACAATAACTGCTGAATTGTTATTGATGGATATGTTGGCGACTGGAATCCAGAATCCAGCCCACTAAACTTAATGACTGAAAGCCTTTTTTTTTAGCTCAAACCCCAACAGGCTAACCCAACACTTGAAATGGAAAGGCATATTATATTAATCAAAACACACTTTGAAGGGAAATTTGGTTTTCCTTTATTAGGTGCTGAGTTTAGCAGAGAAAATGAATAAAATGAGACAGTGGTAAATATTGGCCTTCAATTTATCCTAACTCTCAGATGGAGCCAGCAGCAAGCTAGGGTCAGACTGCCAGCCAGAAAAGAAATGTTGTTGATTTTTGTAGAGCAACTCACTGAATAAATCATAGAAATGAAAGATTTCACAAAATCACCTCTTAGGAGTCCAGAAAGAACAATGGATACCGCTTGTCAATTTCCATATTATTGGTACCATAGATATTAAAATTAAGTATTCCAAAAACCTTGGAGAATTATTAAGTTAGAAGTGAGCTATCAACAGCAGGAAAGTCCCATCTACAAGTTCTGGTTTGAGGGGACTGATCACCACAAGCACTACAACAAACTGAATTCAGAAGTGGAAATTCAGCCAGTATTTCCAACTTTAACCTGCAGGAAAGAAAAAGACTAAACTGGGGATGAATGGATGGTGGGGTGCTTGGAAATGTACAGTAACAAATTGGCATTGTCCCTGAGTGCTTTGTGAGTAGTGTTTGTGCAGCATTACACCAATGGACAAAGTAATGACAAACTACAGAAAGACAAGCAGATGCGTTACTGGAAGAATGCCACGTACACTGATTAAGCAGGCAAATGGCATGCACCCTGAACTTGAGCTGACATGCAGTAGCTAACACTTGCGTAAAAAGAGTTGACTAGGCTGGGTTTTTTTTTTTGGAATTTATCATTGGCTCTTGTGTGGTGTTAGTCTTCCCTTGCAGCAAGTAAAATAAGCACACTTATGATTGATCCACTCTGGGTTAATCGTTGTTTGTTATAAGATGCAGAGAAAAGGCACTCAACAGGAGAATTTCTATTTATTCATCAATCAGGATCTGGGTTTTGAAAGCAAGTCCACAACTGTCTATCCCTAATTGCCCTAGACAAGATGGTAGTGAGCTACCTTTTTGAACCACTGGTGTTCTTCTTGTGAATGTACTCTGTTGTCCTGTTGGGTATGGATTTAGCTCCCATACTGTTAAAGGTCCATGTCATAGTAGTGTACAGTTTGGAGGATAGCTTCAGTTGCTTGTAGCTCTTGTCCTCCTGAGAGTAGAGGCAAGTCAAAATTATTCTGGGTAAATAACTGCACATACACTGCAACCACTGAGCACCAGTGGAGGGAATGAGTGTTTAAGGTGGTTGATGAAATGCCAATCAACCAGATAGTTTTGTCCTGATCAGTATCAGTTTTCTTCAGTTATTGGAGCTGCACTCAGCCAGGCAAGTGGAAAATATTTCATCACATTCCTGAGTTTTGCCTTGTAGATAATGAAAAGGATGGCAAGAAGAAAATCCAAGACCCTAAGTTACCTAGAATATAATTGTCTCTTCTAAGTCACTCTATTCACTGAGTCTCTAGTCGATGGTGACTCCCCAGGATAATGATGGTGGGGAACTTGCTCATAGTAATGCCACTGAGCACAAAGTTAGCTAATCAAACTCTCTTGCTTGAGATAATCATCACCCACCATTTTTGCAGCATAAACATTACTTTACTTACTAGCCCATGTCTGAATGTTGCTTGGTTCTTGCTGCCTATGGATAGATAGATACTTTATTGATCCCAAAGGAAATTCTAGTGTCACCGTAGCATTACAAGTGCACAGATATAAATATTAGAAGAGAAGTAGAAAGAATAAAAAATAAGTTACCACAAATAGTCTAACAGGAAGTGGTCATCACTTCCCCAGGTATGGATTGACGCATACCTCATGGCTGAAGGTAAGAATGACCTTATATAACACTTTTGGAGCAGCGCAGTTGTCATAGTCTACTACTAAAAGTGCTCCTCTGTTCAGCTGAGGTGGCATGCAGAGGGTGAGAAACACCGTCCAGAATTGCCAGGATTTTCCTTAGGGTCCTTCATTCTACCACAGCCTCCAGTGAGTCCAGTTTGACTCCTATAACAGAGCCAGCCTTTCTAATCAGTTTACTGAGCCTGTGGGCATTACCCATGTTGATGCCATTGCCCCAGCACACCACCACATAGAATATCTTACTGGCAAAAACAGACTGATAGAATATGTGAAGGAGAGGTCTGCATACTCCAAATGACCTGTCTCCTCAGGAAGTAGAGGTGACTCTTGCCCTTCGTGTACACAGCCTCTGTGTTGGTGCTCCACTCGAGTCTGTCATCCAGGTGCATCCCCAGGTACTTGTCGGACCTCATCATATCCACGTCCTCACCGTCAATAGTAACACTGAGCAGTGAAGGCTTAGTCTTCCTAAAGTCCATCATCATTTCCTCAGGTGTTCCCAGGTTTCCCCCAGGTGCTCGGGGAAGGGTAGGAGGCAGGGAGGAGAGTTGATGGAATATAGGGGAAATAAAATGGGATTATTGTCGGAAAAGTATAAATGAGACTTGATTGTCAGTGCTGTATTATTCTATGACTCTTTGTTAGCGAATGATTCCGCCTTTTCTTTAGCTTCTCCTTCTTTGGCTGTCCATTGATTTTGATGTTGACTGAGGCCTAGGCAAGGTTGTATGGGAGACCGGCAGTTACCAATGCTGCAAGTCTTCCCTCTCCACGCCACTGATGCGGGGCACTAGGCCGATACAGCTTGGCACCGGTGTCGTTGCAGAGCAATGTGTGGTTAAGTAACTTGCTCAAGGACACAACACGCTGCCTCAGCTGAGGCTCGAACTAGTGACCTTCAGATCACTAGACCAATGCCTTAGCCACTTGGCCACGTGCCAATGCTTTTCTTTATCACTTACATGCTTGGCCCATTGGAGCCTCCTCTTACAACTAGCTGTTTAGTTACCCACCACCATTCATGATTAGATGTAGTAACACTGTGAAGCTTTGAAACTCTTGAATTTAGGGCATGTAATTTACTCTGTTTAAATGGCAATCGATCTATTTAGGTCCCATTTTCTCCTACAGGCCTCTTACTGGAAAATGGTAGCAGAAACACAAGCCCTCCCAGCCTAACTGAATTGACAATCCCACCCTCCCACCCCACCGCCTTGGCTTCAAGAAGCATACATTTCCCAGCAGGGGATTACTGCACTACAATGAAAAAGGAGAACCTTTAAACTTGGCATACTGTGCTAAGACCACCAGCAGAAACACAAATGGTGTCCTGGCCAACATCAGCTGATTGAGTACAGAACTGGAAACTCAGCATGGGACATTTTAGTGTGTACAGTTCAGAGTTCAAACCCAAACTGAGTTTACAGCCTTACTATCTGTTGAGAGGAAAAACACAAAGCTTAGAGTCAAGAGCTCACCAACCGCTGAATTTCCCTAGCTGCACACTTCGCCCAATCAATGCTGAAACAAGAAATGAACAATAAAAATAATAACCACTTTATGCAAGAAATGTTTTTTTGTCACCTTCCCAAAACAGTTGTAATTAAAATGCAAATGTGAGCATAATGTCATATGGTCCTGATAAGAGTCAAAAACCAAACTGGCAACCACATAAATGTGCAATATGGAATATATGGAGTAAATATCAAAGATCAGGGACCCTCACATGAATTAAGATATTAAACTGAATGCCATTCCTTCATAGTACCTTCTCAGGGCTTAAGGGTAAGTCTGGCACTCTTATAGTCTTCCAATCTGATCCTTTCATGTCTGGAAACATAGATTTCATCATTACAGCCCAAATATGGTCAGTCTCATTTATGTCATTGTCATCGAACCAAGTGGAAACGGTAGCTGAAAGCCTGCAAGAAGAAAAACCTTCCTGTTAGCCATAAGTGTCACTTGGTTTAAACAATTGTTTTATTTTAAATTTGCTAACTCTCATTTCTTTTTCAGGTGTTATTATATTTTCATTGAGATAGAGCACAGAAAGGGCCCTTCCAGCCACACTATTCAACAATTCCCAAATTTTAACCCTAGCATTATTACAGGACAAATTACAATAACCAATTAACCCTCCACTGATACATCTTTGGACTGTGGAGGGAAACCCATAGTCACGGGGAGAATGCACAAACTCCTCACAGGCAGCGACAGGAATTGAATCTAGGTTACCTGTATTGTAAATCATTGTGCTCACCACGACACCGTGCTGCCCTGTTATTTCTCTCACACTCTTACAGAGGTTGATCTCCCTCTTGCTCAAGTGGTCATTATTCGCACAAAAACTCTTACGCAATATCCAAATGTATTGGGTATCTGCTAATCAACAAACACAGAATGCTAGAGGAACTCAGCAGGCCAGGCAGCATCTATGGAAAAGAGTAAACAGTCAATGTTTCAGGCCAAGACCCTTCATGAGTCCTGATGAAGGGTGTCCTCCCAAACTGTTTACTCTTTTCCATAGATGCTGCCTGGCCTGCTGAGTTCCTCCAGCATTTTGGGTGTGTTGCTTGGATTTCCAGTACCCGCAGATTTTCTCATGTTTGGGATATCTGCTAAGCTTGATTCTATAGACCCTACATCCTAGTTGGAAGTTACTGGAACATGACCAGGAACTTTTCTGATGTTTCTACCAATTTTATCAGAATTGCAGCAGTGAGAAGCTCAACCACTCTCCCAACCTCCCAAATTATTACGGGAATCGGCTTTGGATCTGTCTAGTGTCTTTAACAAGCCTCTCACAATACACTGGCATCTTAACTCAAGTAAATAACTTTTGGAATCAGAGGCTTTGGGGTCATGTTCCTCTCTAGGATTTATAATCCACCAATTGCAAAAAAAAATGGGTGCCCAAGGGATGCAATTCAAGTTATTTATATCTCTGCAATGGAGATTGGAACTGCAATGCAGCATTGTCAAATTTCCTGTCCTTGAAATGACAAATTGAAGCAAATCCTCTCTGTATATTCCATGAATTTATAAATATTAAGGATTACTTGGGGAAGACCAGCAGATCTTAGGTTTCAACACAAGAAACAAACTGAATACTGTAGTCATTCAGCTGGAGCTCCATCTGTACAAAACTGAGATGCTGTACTTTAATAAATATTGTACGAAACAAAAGCAGAAAATGCTGAAAACACTCAGCAAGTCAGACTTTTGATTTCAGGAGAAATGTGCCTCCTCTCATCATCAACAACTCTACAGATGCATTGTTTCTACATTCAGGCACTTGGGCATTATATTTCTCAGGACCTCGTGTGGGAGAAACATTATTTCCTTCGTTAACAAAAATGCTCGGCAGAGGATGTATTTCATGCGGCAGGTGGTAAAATTCCATCTTCCCCAGATCATACTGGTGCAACTGTACCTGCCACCATAGAGAGCATCCTCTCATGATATACAAAAACTACAGTGAACTATCAGGTCAGCAGAAAAGGTCAAGGGCTGCAGTTTACCGTCACTGCAACACTTGTATGTCCAGGACAAAGGAACAGTAAGAAAATTTCATTGTGGACACTACCCACCCTTCAAAACGCATTCAAGATTGTTTGTCATTTCCTGTGCACGAGTGTACAGAAGAATAAAGTAATTGCTATTCTGGATCTGATGCAACACAAAAAAAAACACAAAAGATAAAGAACACAAGAATAATTTAAAAACATACACAGTAAATACATAAGATAGCTTATATACATTGATTGTATGTACATAAGATGACTGACAGAAATTATAAAGTAGTGGAGGAGTTTATGGATGGAGGCTTTGATCATTTTTACTGCTTGAGCAAAGTAACTGTTTTTGAGTCTGGTAGTCCTGGTGTAGATGCTACATAGCCTCCTCCCTGATGGGAGTGGGGCAAACAGTCCATGAGCAGGGTGGGTGGGATCCTTCATGTTACTGGTCCTTTTCCAGCAACTTTCTGTATATGTGCCCTTGATGCATTGGCCAATTTTGACTACATGTTGCAGAGCCTTCCTGTCTGCAGCACTGCACTTTCCATAACAGGCAATGATGTAGCTTGTCAGGATACACTCTACTGCGAATCTGCAGGATAACTAGATCATGAATGTGCAAAGCCCACCTCTCTTCAGCCTTTTCAGAAGTAAAAATGTTGATGAGCTTTCTTGACTGTGTAGGATGTGTTCTGGGAGCATGAGAGGTTGTGTGTGATGTGCACTTCCAGGAGTTTGAAACTGCTTGTAGCTTCCACTGCAGTGCCACCAAATTAAAACGGGGTGTGAGTGGTGTGAGATCTCCTGAAGTTGATAACCATTTCCTTTCTCTTGCTGATATTAAGAAAGAAGAGCCTATTTGCCTGACACAAGGCCTCAAGCTCGTCCATTTCCTCTCTGCAGGCTGTTTCCAATAGCTCCCTTCTGGAAAGGCCTATAGGAATATTAAAACAAAAACTTCACACCATCTTAGAAGTTTGTTCCCCCAAGTAGTCACTCAAAAATTCTAGTTAACCTCCTGCCAACCCCTTCTATCACTGCTGTCATTGCACTGGACTGTAGATACTTTAAACCTCTCTTTATAGTGTTTTTTACATTATAAATACATAATGGTGTTTATTTATGTATGCACATTTATTCCATATCTATTCTTTAACCTCTAGCTTTATTTTTTAATATATACAACTCTTTATTTTTATATACTTTATAATTAGTGCTGTTTTTGTTGCATGTCGCACCCTAACACACCATAGCAAATTAAATGTGAATATATATGGCAAATAAAGTTGATCCTTTCTTCTCAGACCTGAGGAATTAGCTAGGTTTCCTTTCCACAGATACTGCCTGACCTGCTCAATGTTTCTAACATTTTGTGTTTTTAAATTTCAGATTTCAAGGTTCTGCAGATTGTTTTTTATTAATAGTTGGACTGAGTATCAAGATTTATATAATCACAAGTCTTTTCTTATAATATTGGTGTCAATATGAATGCCAAACCAAAAGGCTTCTGAATAAGTGATCCCAAAGAAAGAATTAAGTACCAGATATGGTTAATACAGAGTAAAATCATAAAAAGCTAAAATATGGAAAGCTACCTCTCAAGCTTTTATTCATATCTCATGAATATGAAATTTTATTAAATTTTACTATGGAATTTGTGAATTTCACCTCCAAAGACAGGAACCCAAAAACTATTGGAAGCATGAACACCGCCAGATGTTAAAGTGGATCATGGATTCGCATGGGGCATGTCACAGAAAACGGCCGTTTGGCCCGTCTGAATTGTACTGTAGCTTTCTCCACAAAATGAGGCTGTTCTTCAATTGGGAAAGGTTCAGTAATGACGAAAACAGTGGTCAGCATGGGTATGGTGGGCCGAAGGGCCAGTTACTGTACTGAGCCACTGGCCGGAAGAAGCCGCTCACTTACTCCTTCCTCTCTGGCGCCGGCTGCTCGATGTCCTGCCGCGGCTTGGGGCTCAGCTCCCGTGGCTGGCCGAGGCTGGCAGCTCTCCTTCGCTTTAACTTGAGCTTCTTTTCCTCAGCCATTGCAACGACCCGAGGCCCAGGCCGACCTGAACCTCCGGCCTGGCCCGTCTCGGGTCGACTCAGCCCGGGTTTGAATCTCCCGCCCACAACTCGCGCCTCTTCTTAAAGCGAGAAGACTTCGTTTCGCTTCATTAAGATCAAACTTTAAATCCCGCCTCCACACCGTACGAAGCTACTACAAATACGAGAAGTAACTTCACTTTCGCGTACGGGAAAAAAAAACCTTATTTTAGTTGTTCAATTTAAATAATGTTTTAGGTTAGTCATGTTTCCGGTGACTCAGAAGACAGGGGGCGGACTGCGGTCTCACATTCCACCCTCTACGCATAAGCAGCCACTATTCCATCGTATTATTCATCAACGCCTCCTGGAAAAATCCTGCCCATGTGAATGAAAGACTGGATTGTTTTCACCTGCGGGATCTCCATAAAAGCAAAGTACGTGGATGGTGAAAATCCGAGATAGGGAGTGTTGGCAACAATCAGGTCAGGTAGAGTTTCATTATGAACGCCTTCCAGAATAAAAAAAAAGTGAGGAGTTAAATGAGATAACAAAATAATTTACTAAAAATGTCAAACTGTTCCAGATTTACAGTTCAATTATTTTGACCTCCAAATCAACTCACTTCTATAATGAGAGCTCTTCAATAGCTGCATCACGAGTACAAATCCTGGAACTTCAGCCGCAATAAAGACCAGTTTAGAGATGGGTTTTTTCTCATGGTGAATCATCAGGCATGGGGAAGATGTCACTAGTGTCCCAGTTCCAGGAAACTCAACTGGAGATTACAAGGGGAAATCTTTACACAAGTATAGAGATGCTTGGGCAAGCCTGTTCAGTAGCATGTGTTAGATGTACTGTATATGAGCATGGGAAGTCAGCACCATTGTGCACTCAGCTTTGAACAAAGGCTGGTGCCACCCTTTCCAGCAAGAAAATGGTGGCCATCTCCAAGCAGCTTTTGATATGTCCAACCACCCCAAGATTGTGTGTGTGTGTTACTGTAGATGCTCAGAATTACATTGTGGCCCTGAATTCCCTGCAGAAACCTATTAGCCAGTCAGAGCAGAAGGGCAGTATTTTAAACAGAAACAGAGGCCTTCCCTGACGTTAGTCCTGTTTGTGACAAGTGTAAAGGGAGCGAGGCTTCTCTTATTCATATGTACCGGGCTTGTCCTAGTTTAGAGAAATATTGGAGAGAAGTTTTTTTTATCTCTATCTCATATTCTTAATTGCCACTTAGAACCTAACCCTCTGTCTGCTCTTTTTGGCACCCCGGGTGAGGCAGATATGCATTTGAGTCCGACTAAACATCGAACACTATCTTTTGCCTCTCTTTTGGCTGGATGCTTAGTTCTTCTCAGGTGGAGAGATGTTGCCCCACCCACTCATGCTCAATGGCTTAGTGATATTATGTCCTGTTTAGACCTTGAAAAGATTCAATATTTACTTCTCAATTTGGACATAAAGTTTCATAAGGTGTGGGGACCTTTTGAATACTTTCATAACTCCTCTTTAGATTAAGTTTATTCTTTTTTTTCTGTACCATAATCCCTTACTTTCAGGTTTTTTTAATGGGAATTACATTATAGTTTTGGTAGGCATTATATATATATATATATATATATATATTTACAGCTCTGTGGGGTCGAACGCTCCAATTAATTTCTCTTTTACATATTATAATGGTTGGCCTGGAGTTTTGTAGTGGAAGGGTGGGGAGGATACTAACTTTATATGATTTTATTTTAGGTGCTTTTTCCTTATTATTATGAATTATAAATTAGCCATGTTTGTTTTGTACTGTATTAATCTCCATTTTGTTGATGGTTTTGTAGTTGTACTGTAGAAACTCATAAAAAAATTAATAAAAAAAGAAATAGAGGCCTTCACCTCAACAATTAAAAATTATCCGAAAGTTTTGCAACTCAGAAGTTCAGTGCACTTAAAAATCACCTCCATGAATCCCCCAAAAATGCGAGTATAAATAGTACAAGGGAAGAACTTGCCATGTTCAAATCTGGAGTTAACTTACATATTATGTGACAGAAGGAGGCTATTCAGTCTCTTGTATCCTGGCAGATCGATCCCACTCACCTTTATTTCAATATAGCCCCTATAATTAATTATCTTGCATGCTCATTATTTCCCCCTGTTATTCATTTGCCGTTCACCCACACCAAGGGGATATTTCCTGTATGTTCTCCACACTGTGTCAATTGCACGTAAATGAACCATTTTCATAGCATGTGCACATCGAACAGCAATTGACATCACTGTCTTTTCCACTTACTTTGGTGCCTGTAGGAACACCATTCAATATATGTGAGGGAAGCTGTAATCAAATAAAGGTTTGCAATCAGTTCTACACAATTCAGTCCTTCTGCGCTTAAAAAAAGGGAATGTGCCACATACTTGAATGCCTAAACAGTATAAAGTCAGGGCTCTGAGTAATACAGTAAGTGCTTTATATGTAATATCTCAATTATACTGTATAAGAGACTGTAGTATTTCAGGGTGCAATTATTTATGCTTTCATAAGCACAAAGGATTTTGCAGACCTGACCTGATAGAGGTGTACAAGGTGCTTGGAAGTAGGTACAGAGGAGATGTCAGGGGTAAATTTTTACGCAGAGTTTGGTGAGTGCGTGAAATGGGTTGCTGGCGACGGTGGTGGAGGCGGAAATGATAGGGTCTTTTAAGAGACTCCTGGATGGATACATGGAGCTTAGAAAAATAGAGGGCTATGAGTAAGCCTAAGTAGTTCTAAGGTAAGGACATGTTCGGCACAGCTTTGTGGGCCGAAGGGCCTGTATTGAGCTGTAGGTTTTCTATGTTTCTAGATGCTGGAAATCTTGGGCAACACACAAAATGCTGGAGGAACTTAACAAGTCAGGCAGCATCAATGGAGAGGAATAACAATGCTTTGGTCCAAAACATCAACTGTTTATCCCGCTCCATAGATGCTGCCTGAATTGTTGAGTTCCTCCAACATTTTTGTGTTATTTGTGCTTTCAATTTGCTCTTATTGCCATGTTTATTGAACTTACAGACTCTCTGCTGGGATGTTGCTCTAAGGTATGAGCAGCTCTTTGTGCCTTATGAGGAAATAAATTATTTTTCTTCTCTCTTAAATCATCACTTACATCCAGGTTTTGTGGGAATTCATTGAAGGTGATTCTTCGGGCTGCAGAACCTGTGAATATTTAAGTAAGTTGTTGAATTGAAGGGTTCTGCATTGTTAGCATGCATTCAAATGTTTCACAATACAGCTCACCCCTGCGTAACTTGTAACCACGACAAGATGACCTTCAACATGTGATAATATCAGCCACTCATTAGCATATCATGCAAAGGCATTGCTGATACTAAAAGTTCAACAGAGGAGGGAGAATAAAGTAATTTGTTAAAATCAAACTCCATTTCTTTTAGATCTTTGGAATTCACCACCTAAGAGGGATATGCATTTAGTGGAAACTTCATTGGGTACCTTCTATAGTCTTCTGCTGTTGTGGTCCGTCCACTTCAAGGTTCAACATTTTATGCATTCAGAGATGCTTTTCTGCACACCGTTGTTGTAATGCATCGTTTCTTGAGTTAATATTACCTTCCTGTCAGCATGAACCAATCTAGCCATTCTCTTCTGACCTCTCTCAGTAACAAGGTGTCTTCGCCCACAGAACTGCCGCTCACTGGATGCTTTTTCTTTAATTTTTCGTACCATTCTCTGTAAACTTTAGACATGTGTGTGTGAAAACCCCAGGGGAATCAGCAGTTTCTTCAATGCTCAAACCACCCCATCTGGCACCAACAATCTTTCCACGGTCAAAGTCATATTTCTTCCCCATTCTGATGTTTGGTCTGAACAACAATTGAACCTCTTGACCATGCTTTTATGCAACATTGAGTTGTTGTCACATTAGATATTTGCATTATCGAGCAGGTGTACAAGATTTATCTAATAAAGTGGAGTCACTGAGTGTCGAAACACAGTTTCTGAGTATATGCAATGCAGAGATGGGTGCACTTTTAGATATCAAGGGATATGGGGTTGGTGCAGGAAAATAGCAGTGTGGTGAAAATGTCACCATGATACATTTGAATGGTGGGGTAGGTTTAAGGTCATGAATGGCCTACACCTGCTTGTGTTCTTATGATTATACCGCTAAGGGGATGGGTGCACAATGATAATAAAGTGCATCAAAAGACCAGCGGATGGTGGGGTTATCTGATATCAGAATGAAATTTTAAGTTTTTTAATGTCCATTGGGTTAACCAATCTCAGTAAGCATTCTACGTTAACTTTGGAGATCTAAGGCGGGGAGGAAAAAGTCATCTAGGGTTCCCAAATCATGTGATAGTTTGTTGATCTTTGTTGGAACATGTCCATGTGTGTGAACAATGGATGAGGGAAGAATTGCCCAACAACTATGTCTTCAATGGCTACATTTTTCATATCTTGTTCAGTAGTGGAAAACATTTCAGAGGTCTGATTACTCCAAAGAACCACAACCCAACAGAGAGTCCTTGTATTCCATAGGAACGGGAAGGAAAAGGGGAAAAGGTTCAAAGCCCACAAACCACAAAAGCACACTGAGCTATACATCTCCAATATTGAACATGAATGGTGACTTTCCAAATGAGTTGATACAATATAGCCCTGCATCACAATGCTGAGATACAATGTTTTTGGATGGCTCTCAAGGTTTGCGGGAGTTATTGGCATTTGATATTCAGTGATATTTCACATTATCATTGCTGTTTGCATTTTCATTGACATTATGAAGTTTTATTTCTTAGAACTCTGGTTCAAAGTCTTCAGGTAAATTCATAATATTGTGCCTTCAATGCCAATCATCTTGAGAAGTGATAATACCAAAAGGAAAATAATTAGCCCTATCTGGATTGAAAATTTAAACCTGTGTGAAATATGAAATCCCTATGGGAATAAATAGACTGAATGATGAGTCAATGTATGCCAAATTATGGGAATGAACCAATTAAGGAATGATACTCAAAAATTCAACTATGCTTCTTTTCATCTTAATGTAAGTGAGCATTGATTTCTTTTTGGAGAGAAAACATGACTGAATCTTTCCTGCTTGTTTCAATTCATTCTAGGAATTGGATCTGCTACATCAAAGTTCAAAGTAAACTTATTAGCAAAGTACATATACGTCACTGTATGCTAACCTGAGATTCATTCTTTGCTGACATTCGCAGTAAATACAATGAAAAACAATAGAATCAATGAAAAACTGCACACGATGGACAAACAATCAATGTGCAAAAGACAACAAACTGAAAATACAAAAACTAAATAATAATAATAGATAGGTAATAAATATCAAGAACATGAGATGAAGTGTCCTTGAAAGTGAGTCCATAGGCTGTGGGAACAGCTCAGCGTTGGAATGAGTGAAGTCACACTTGAGTCACCTTTGCACTTCAGTGCACTTTCCCTTCTACCTCTCACAATGCATTAACCACGTCCAACATCTCCCTTTCATCAGTCTCCATCAAGCTACCGAAATGGTCTACTGCCTGCTTGAACTAGTCAAGTCTCTGTGGTGAAAGTACTTTCTGAGTGCTATTGGATAAGGATTTTTGGGATTTACACCCAGCATTGATGAAGGAGCAGCAGTATATTACCAAATCAGGAACCCGTGTGACTTGGAGAGGAGCCTAATTAGAGCATAATTGTGGATGATGCACACAGCAATCACAGTACAGTGGTAGTGAAGAATTGATTGCTTAGGATTCTGGATGATGTCCCTTTTCCCATTTCTGACCTAATCTATGTGCAAGGCCAGTGATGAAGAAGATGATGATGGCTGGATCTAGGATACTGTCCTTAGAAACTCCTGTAGTGATATCCTGGACTTGAGATGACTAATTTCCAGCAACCACAACCATCTTCTATTATGGAGTATATAACTCATACTATTGGAGAGCTTTTGTCCTGACTCCCCCCCCCCCCCACCCCCGACTTATTTTACTGGAGCTCATTGAAGCCACACTTGGTTAAAAGCTGCCTCAGTGAGTCACCATGACCCTAAAGATGATATTTTGCCATCAAACTATTCATCTTATCTTCGAGACAGCTGGCATTTGACAGGGTAATATATCGTGTCCTAAACCATGCACATTAAGATAGAGAAGATTCCATACAAATACTAGGACTCTGAAGGTATGAGATTTTGCCATCTCATTTCTTTTGGAGTCAAGCAAAAGATTTAGTATTTTAAGTGTACTGGGGTGACCTCATGTTAATTGGATGCTATAAATTGTCCCTAGTGGCAAGGGAACCAGGGAGAGTTGATGGGATGAGAGCTAGAATATGTACTTACTTAAGCCCATCTCCCCAACTAGCTCATAGGCTGCCAATAGTAGCTCACCCAAGTCCTCTGTCCTGGGCTGGTCTCCAGGTGTAGCCCATTTTCTTTGCGTGTCCTTCCTCTCCCAGGGATGAGGTCTTTGGAACTTCTGTAGGCATTTCCGATTCACTTTTTTTTTTAAATGGGATGGGTTGCTAGCCCCATCCCCAGTCATCTCCCTTTTGCAGCTGATCTTGGGACTGTCTATGGCAGAGTTAGAGTGAGAATGGATTACAGAAAAATAAGTGGATAAGTGGGGGAAGGGACAGGAAAGCTACACAAGTTCAATGGGTCTCCATCTCTGATATATGGGGTCATCTGAAGTGTGTTATAGCCAGTGAATTAATTTTGAAGTGCAGTCATTCTTACTATGCAGGGAAAAAAATTCAGAGGATAAATCTGGTCTGCCCGGACCCAGGCCATCAATTGGTCATGACAGGGTTTCGGTCCTGAGAACTGTTCACAACTTGAGTTTTTACTAAGTCAAAAATGAACAAAAACAGCATATGAAAGAGGATGACAGAAACAGCTGTGATGGGGGAGTGAGAGCTAACAGAGTAGTGAAGTGGTTAGTGTAACTCTATTACAGCGCCAGTGACCTGCGTCTGATTCCACCACTGTCTGTAAGGAGTTTATACGTTCTCCCCCGATGCAGTGTAGGTTTCCTCCCGCATCCCTAGGATGGACAGGTTAATTGGTCACATTGGTGTAATTGGGCAATGCAGTTTGTTGGGTCTATTACCATGCTGTATCACAAAATAAATTGCTTTTTTTTAAACAAAGAAGAATGGCTGTTAGCTGGCTTCACGGACTCATTGAGTGAGTGGGTCAGGATGGTCAGTGCTCTCAGCTCGACTTGGCCTGACCCAACTCCTGATAGTTACAGCTAGCAGTGTGAGGGATGAAGGTGGTGTTGGTGGGGAGAGAAGGCACATGGAAATGCCCCATTCCCAGCTGGCAGGAGATGCCTACAGCCCCATGGCAACTGGCAAATCCATCGCTATAGACCTCCAAACAGCAGCACAGTGGCTCATACTACTAATTCCCACCAAAAATATTGCCTCCATCTCAGCAGCATGCAGCTTCACGGTCAGGCTGTGACCACTCTAGCTAACTCCAGATCACTCGATTCACCTCATACTCACCAGCGAAGCTTTCTATAAAGTTAGGGAACTTAGAGTTTGTCTTCTCATGCTACATATTTGTAGCCACTTCACATTGGCATCGGTGAAGAGTTGGACTCTTTCCTCATGATTGATACACTGATACATTTAAGATCTGCTTTTAACTTTGTGGCTCATGCGAAACACTGAAAACTAAACCTACACCTTTACTCAGTCCACAGCCTCCTCTATTGCCACATTGAGGCCACGTTCAGATTCAAGGAGCAGCACCTCATATTCTGTCTGCGTAACCTCCAATCTGACGACATGAACATCAAACTCTCTAGCTTCCGGTAATTTCTCGCCTCCTCCTTCTCTCATTTTCCATTCCCTGGTTCCCCTCTCAACCCTTCTCTTCTCCTTAGCTGCCCATCACCTCCCTCTGATGCCTGTCCTCCTTTCCTTTCTTCCATGGTCCACTGTGTTTTTGTGGTGAACTACATATACCTGTCTGGACACGCCCTTCCCCGCCCCCCCCCACCCCCCGCTGACTGCTCCTGTGGCTCCTCCCACAGACCCCTGTATAAAGGCGATTGGAGGCACTGCTCCTCCCTCAGTCTCCAGGATGTTGTGTGGTGGTCTCTTGTTGCTCACGGTACTTTCTTCCAGCTAATAGGCCACACTTTTAGCCCTTAAGTCAAAGTGGTTGCTGGTCTCTTGATGGCAGGAGGTCCTCCTCGAGGCACTCCTCTCCATCTGCTCTCTGTTACGTACGTCCACCAATGCCACCCCTCATGAGCGCCTCTTTTCTTTTCCCAGGAAGTCTGCCACTAGGACCACCCTACCAGCTTGACTGATGTCCCCAGGGCCAGTGCTGCTCCGGAAACATGCGCGGAGCAATAAATACTCCCCGCTGGTTGAGATGATTCACCTACTACATGCGAACCTCCAGTATGCCCACGTGGTCTTACCTGATGGGCAGGAGGACACGGTCTCCGTCCATGACCTAGCACCCGCAGGAGCAGCAGACCACTACCCCATACACTCCACGGAAACTATGAACCCTGTATCCACCGAGGTGTATACCCACCTGACACTGCACACGCCAAGCCCTACACAGACTCCTCATGACACTCCCATACTGGGCGCCTCACACACGCATGAGGGATCACTGACACCTAATGGGCTAACAGCTCAAACCAGGCCGGAGCCAGCACAACCACCATCTCCGGTGCAATCACCACTGGCACCAGTGCAATCACCGCCGGTGCTACGTAGATCGCAGCGACAGATTTGACCACCTGATAGACTTAACCTGTAAATATACTTGTAAGAGACTTCGCCCCATGGGGACTCTCTTTTAAAACAAAGGGGGGGGTGAATGTGATGAACTACATATACCTGTCTGGACACGCCCCCCCCCCCCCCCCCCGCTGACTGCTCCTGCGGTTCCTCCCACAGACCCCTATGAAGGTGATTGGAGGCACTGCTCCTCCCTCAGTCTCCAGGATGTTTTGTGGTGGTCTCTTGCTGCTGACGGTGCTTTCTTTCAGCTAATAAAAGCCTAACTCGACTCATGTCTCCAAGAGTTATTGATGGTGCATCAGTTTTCCTATCAGACTCCTTCTTCTTCTGTTGTTTATCTCTTCCATCTATTGCTTTCCAGCTTCTGACTTCATTTCCCCCCTTCTCCACCCACCCACCTTTTCCATCACCTGGTCTCACCCTTCCACCCACCCCCACCTTCTTATTCAGGCTTCTACCTTCTTCCTTTCCAATCCTGATGTAAGGTCTTGGCCTGAAACCTCAACTGTTTATTTCCCTTCATAGATGTTACCTGACTTGCTGAATTCTGCCAGCATTTTGTGTGTGTTGCTCAATATTTCCAGCTTCTGCAAAATCTTTTGTGTTTATAATTTGCTGCACCTTCACTGATCATATCACCGATTACCAACCACACTCGGAACCACCAAGCCACTTCCCCATTCATCAGACAACTGAACCACAACCGTTGTCTCTACCCACTGCTCAGTTGATCTCCCGCAGCTCTCAGAATCCATCTGCTTACAATCACCGAGTTCCACACCCCACAAACTGAAGTTGATTCCCTTTGTATTCCCATGTGACTAAGGTTACAAAGCAAAGGCTCTTAGTGTATAAGGCCTCTGTGGAAGTAGACCACACCTTGGGCCTCAAGCACCACTGAATTTCTTAGGATGGGCCTTGGCAAACCTTCAAAGCACCTCAAAGGGGCAACCCAGTTCCTAAGCTAAATTGTTATTGATTAATTGACCATGCTTCTTCAATGTTCTACCAAGATTATGAATCAACAACTCTTTCTACAACATTGAACAACTGAAGTGGCTATTTTGAACAGAGGAGTGAGAGCGTCAGAATAAAAAGAAATCTTTTAAAAATGTAATTGAAACATTAAAAAGGGGGAACTTATTAATCTGTGTAGTCTTGTACTGGGTAGAAAAGAAGGGAAATCAGTTACATTTTTTAAAATAACCTTGAACAGAAAAAAAAATAGCATTGCTAATACTTTTGAAACATTGCCTGTGTAGGTTGATCACAAGGGACTATATCTGTTTAGCTGTTGCCAGTTGGAAACAGTCCTGATATGTGATTCTGCATTGGGAAAAAAGCAAAAGGACAGATCAGGAAGGAAAGGTTATATCATGATGATTTGTGGTTCAATGTTATGATCCGTTGCCATGGTGACAGGAAGGATGAGGGCAGGCAAGAACTGTAGGACTAGCCTGGCACCGTCTCCAAGAGTACTGCTGAAAAACAGATGTTCAACAGAATTTTTTTTTCTTCTCTTTCAGGGACTAGAGGAATAGTTCACTGATTCCAAAAAAAATGAATTTGTTATGGTTACAGTTTGTGAAATTTTTCCTTGTCTGCACTAAGCATTTTCACATGGGCCACATGTAACACTTAAGAACCACTTCTTACTTTGATTTTAATCCAGGTGGAAAATACATACATCAACTTCTCTGAGCTCACTAGGCAGAGCTGGAAAATACATATAATGTGCTGTATTACTTATGTTGGGCATGCTGAGTTTATGGCCATGTCCAAAAGAGCAGGAGTACCTCACCAGGAGTATTACAGTTCAGAAGGAGCAAATTTTTAAGTAGCCTAACTGTGGACTGTTTTCAAGTTTGCATATTGTGAGATATAGCCATTGCTTAGAGATTATAACTTGTTGCATAATTTTCCTACATTGCATTCCTCTATATGGCTTTCCTTTTGCAGCTAGCTTTCAACAGGATAACGAAAGCTAAGAGAATATGTGCACATTTAGCGCTTCAATACTCTGTGACCGAAATCCAAAGCTGTTGAATCCCAGACCTGCTGTCAATCTGACAAAGCTGGGCCTCAGGAACAAAAAAATATGCAACCGAATCCCAGTCCCATTGGTTAGTCAGCCCCATTCCCAGGCAATGACTGAATATCAGCAGATCTTGGCAAGTTTGTTGAACACAGTACCGTGTGGTTTTGTTTTGAAGTGTGTTTCCATGAAATAGCTGGAGTTGCAGCGACACTTGCATCTGGCAAATTTTTGTTTTCACAGAGAATGGCTGGAGAACTAAAGAGAAGATACTGAAAATTTTTAAAAAACCAGTTCTCACTGCTAGGCACCATTGGTTATCCTGTTTTACTGCAGTCAGAGATTTGAAAACACAGCCTAGGATCCTCAATGCTGTACGAACAACATACTGCACCGTCAGGGCTGTCCCCTTTTTCAATCGTTTACAAAAGATTTCATTGCATTATTTGAAATGCTAACCAATTTTTCTCCTTTAAGCGTATCAGATTGCCTGGTTATTCATTCCACTGTTCATGACTTTGCTAGGTGCAAAATGGCTGTCACTTTGGAAGTACCTCATTGCCTATGAAGCTCTTCCAAATGTCTTATGAGCACCAGCTTCACTTTTCTAACAAAGCTGTGAAGTGATACTGTGTTATATGATGTCATGGCAGTTAACTGAGCTGACGATCAGGCTACTTGGAGGCATTCCCATTTTCTGAGCCTCAGATTTACCTACATTTTCAGCTTCCTGCACAGTCTGTGGTCTCCATTTAACAATTCCTGGGTCTAGGTCATTGCTAGAGCAATTCCTCTCTTGTTCCCGGTCTTGGGATCCTTCTTGTTCTTTCTATCCATTTTTCTACTAATATTTTCTGATATAAAAATAATCCATTTCATAATGAGAGCAGTGCACATTGACTGTATGTAAGCACAATGCCTGAGGAGAGAAAGAACACAAATATTTTTGGGGGCTGGAGTGTTTAATAGTGTTTTTTAAATGTTTCAATGGTAACGTAATGAAGCTTCAACCTAAAAATGAAGCTTTGAAGTTTTTGGTTTATCGAAAGTCACAGAATATGAAGTCGAGTTTATTGTCATACACACAAATACATGCAAGCATATAGTGCGTATAATAAGTATTCACCCCATTTGGAAGTTTTCATGTGTTTTATTGTTTTACAACATTGAATCACAGTGGATTTAATTTGGCTTTTTTGACACTGATCAAGAGAAAAAGACTTTTTGATCAAAGTGAAAACAGGTTCTACAAAATGATTAAATTAATTACAAATATAAAACACAAAATAATTGATTGCATAAGTATTCACCCCCTTTAATATGACACGCCAAAACATCTATGGTGCAGCCAATTAGTTTTAGAAGTCACATAGTTAAATGGAAATCACCTATGTGCAGTCAGGGTGCTTCAATTGAATTGTAGTAAAAATACACCTGTATCTGGAAGGTTCTAACAGCTGATGAGTCACTATCCTGGTAAAAACTACACCATGAAGATAAAAGAACACTCAGTGAAAAGCACAAATCAGGAGATGAATACAAGAAAATTTCAAAGTCACTGAATATCCCTTGGAGTACAGTTAGGGCAATCATCAAGAATATGGTATAGCTGTGTCTATCTAGAGCAGGCTGTGCTCAAAAACTGAGTGACTGTGCAAGAAGGGGACTAGTGAGGGAGGCCACCAAAAGACCCATGGCCACCCTGAAGAAGTAATAATCTTCAGTGGCTGAGATGTGAGAGACTGCGCATACAACAACTGTTGCCCAGGTACTTCACCAGTTGCAGCTTTATGGGAAGGTGGCAAAGAGAAAGCCACTGTTGGAAAAAAACAGCTTGCATGAAATCTTGGCTAGAGTTTTCCAGAGGCATGTGGGAGACTGAAATCAGCTAAAAGAAGGTTTTATGGTCTGATGAAACCAAAATTGAGCTTTTTGGCCACCAAACTAAATGCTATATTTGGCATAAGCCAACCATAAAAAAAACACTGCACATCTTCGAAAACAAAACATCCCTACTGTGAAGCATGGTGGTGGCTGCATCATGCTGTGGAGATGCTTCTCTACAGCAGGCCCTGGAAAGCTTGTGAAGGTAAAGGGTAAAATGAATGCAGGGAAATCATGAAGGAAAACCTGGTGCAGTCTGCAAGAGAACTGCATCTTGGGAGAAGATTTGTTTTCCAGTAAGACAATGACCCCAAGCATAAAGCCAAAGCTACACAGGAATGGCTTAAAAATAACAAAATTAAAGTCCTGGAGTGGCCAAGTCAGCGTTCAGACCTCAATCCACTTGGGAATATGTGGCTGGACTTGAAAAGGACTGTTTACTCACGATCTCCATGCAATCTGACAGAGCTTGAGCAGTTTTGTAAAGAATGGGGGAGAAATTGCGGTTTTGTGATATGTAAAGCTGCTAGAGACTTATCAACACGGGCTCAAGGCTGTAATTACTGCCAAAGGTGCATCTACTAAATACTGACTTGAAAGGGGGTGAGTAATTATGCAATCAATTATTTTGTGTTTAATAAATGTAGGCAAATTTGTTTTCACTTTGACATGAAAGTCTTTTCTGTTGATCAGTATCAAAAAAGACAAATCCACTGAGATTCAATGTTGTAAGGCAATAAAACATGAAAGCTCCAGCGGGGGGCAGGGAGGTGAATGCTTTTCATAGGCACTGTAGGTGCAATGAAAAACTTACTTGCAGCAGAATTATTTGTACATAATATGTAAGAGCCATTCACAAGATAACCATAAATCAAACATAAATTATGCACAGTTTTACAAGAAAACATAATTAAAACAAAAAAGGGGGTCATTGTATTGCTAAACTGTAGTGATTAGAGTTTTGCCAGTAGATTCAAGAACCAAACCAGAATTAGCTGTTCTTGAACTTGATATGTAACTTCAAGGCTTCTATAGCTCCTGCCCGATGTTAGCTGCAAAAAAAAAGCATGGCTGGATGATGGGGATCTTTGATGATAGACATTGCCTTCTTGAGACAGCACTACCAATGATGGGCTGGTATGAGCCCATGATCTATTGGGCAGAATCCATTACGCGCTGCAGCTTTTTACATTCCTGCACATTCAGATTGCTGTGCCAGACTATGATGCAACTCGTCAGGATACTTTCAACAGTACATCTGTAGAAGTTTGTTAAAAGCATTCAACAACATGCAGAACCTCCTTAACTTTCTAAGAAAATAAAGACATCAATACACTTTCCTTACTATTGCATCTATTGGTGGGCCCAGGACAGGTCATCCAATACATTAACGCCCAGGAATTTAAAGCTACTGACTGTCTCCACCACTAAATAGATTGGCACATGTTCATCCTCCTTCCCCTTCCTGAAGTCAACACTCAGCTCTTTAGTTTTGTTGGTATGAAGTAAGAGGAATTTTTTGTAGCCCTACTCAAGTAGGTTGATGTTTTTAATATTTGAATAAATATATTCTTTGATTAAGCATTCTTTGTTTACATGATTCATTATGAATTTTTAATAAAAGTACATTAATGTCATACATCATTACACCATGGTATCATAAGAGCACGCCTTACTAAAGTAAAACTAAGAGTACACCTGTTTACTGGCTGCCATGATTTTCTTTCAATTAGATTCTGAAGTTACAAAACATTAACAGTGGCAACAAGGTAGTTTTAAAACAAAACTGAGACAATTACCCATTTCAAGTAAAATAAAAACACGCCATTTTTTTCCTTTGGGAAGGGGAGAGAGGCACTTAGGTTTTTTTTTAAATGCAGTATGTGTTTCTTCAGAAGAGGACAGAGGCAGTCAAGTTAAAAGAATGGCAGAAAGTAGACAAAATCCGCAGGTTTATGAATGGTTAGTACCAGGTAATAAGTTTTTAAAAATCATGAATTTCTGGTTACATCAGCCATTATTGAACAAGTTGAGTAGTGTTTTAATGCAAATGGAATAGCCAATAAGAAATGAATGTCAGTTTCTGCTGGTTTATTTGTTGAGTGCAATAGGTCAGAAATCATACAGTTTGGTTAGAAGTTTAATGGCTCCAACTAAACCAGCAGATATTGGCTTTGCTGATATCATGAAAGTAATGCAGGATCAACTAGATACGAAACCATTGTTGATTACATAATGCTTTTGGTTGCGTAACCAGAATCAAAAGGAAGTGAAGCCCAATTTGTCTTGTGCAGCTGAACTGTAGAAATTGTCTGAGTGTTATCTATTCAGTGATGGTCCTAATGATGCTTTGAGCGATCATTTAGTTTGTGGAATCTTACAAGAAAGCATTCAAAAATGGCTCCAAACTGAAGCGCAACTCACATTTTTTTTAAAAAAGCAGTGAAAATTGCAGCAAAAGCAACAAATTAGAGCTCTTACAAAGTGCATGTTGGACAAACAAAATAAATAGACTGTACAGTGAAGAGAAAAAAATAAAAAGTGAAGTTGCAGTTTCATAAAGAGCACTAATATTGAGAATGGCACAGGACTTGGTAGCCTTGCGATTTATAATGTGAAAACTAACAAAAGACAAGTGATATTGTTTACACTGGAAGTAAATGATAAATTAATTCAAATGGAATTGGACACTAGCTTGGCTGTTTCAGTCATTCCACAAAAAGAGTTTGAAAGGCATTTTAAAGATACTGAACTGGAGCATGCAGATATCCAACCAAGAACTTGATAACTCCAGTGGGGATGACATTTGCAATTGTGAATTACAACCAACAAGCCACATTGGGCTTGTATGTGGCAAAAAGCAGCAGGGCCAGCATTGTGGGGCTGTGACTGGCTGAGACAACTACAATTTGATTGGAGATTCATCCATCATTTGCATGTCATTTCCTTTGCAAAAGAGTCAACTGAAAGTGAATTAAGAAATGCTCTCGATGTTACCACAGCAGTGTTCATGGATGGCATTGGAAAACTCAAACATAGCAAGAGTAAAATAGTGTTAAATGAAAGTGCAACATCCAAGTTTTACAAAGCCTGTCCAGTTCCTTATACCATCCGTGATAAAATAGCCAGTGAGCTGGATCACATGAAGGCTGAAGGAATTCTTTCCAAGGGTGAGTGAAGCCCATAGGCAACACCAATGGTCCTAGTGGCCAAGAAGGATGGGTCTGTCAGGATCTGTCATGATTTTAAGGTCTCCTTCAACCCACCACTGAAAGTAGATCAATACTTTCTGCCCAGGATAAAGAAATTCTTTGCAAACACTTCAGCAAAGTTGACTTAGATGAGGTCTACCTACCACTCACAAAGGGCTTTATCACTATAATAGGCTTATTTTTGGAGTAGCATTTACAGCTAATGGTAAACAGCCCCACTGCCTTGTGGGCAGCCTAGGAAGAGATGAAGGCTTCCAGAGTAAACCCAGACAGAAAATATGGAGTGGAACCCTCAAGGCAGGTGGATATCAATGAACATCCTTCTGGCAGCACCTGCAGCCAAGCTGGCTTCAAACTTTCCTTTGGATCACACTGGCAAGGCTTGTGCCCTGGTGAGGTCACTCCAGTGCTGCTGTTCGCAGTGACAGAACCAATATAGGAGGCAACAGTTACAAGCAATAAGCCGTCACCAATTGACATGGGTAATAGGCGCTATGGGCTTCTATGATAGGAGGGATAAAAACAAATTGGACTACACAGACATTGCAGCTCTATAATAGACTGACCCATACTGCATGCTATATTTTCAATGTCCTTTGAGACAGATGGATGCTATCATCGTCATCATACCATTTATATCTGCACTCTGACAGGAAGCTATAGAGCAGTTGCTATAAGGCTGCCCAGGTACTCAGTGTTACCTGGGTGGCATCATTGTTACCAGTAAGGATGACAAGGAACTCCTCCCAAATCTCAAAAGATTAGAAGATTATGAGCTCAGAGCATGACATGACAAATGTGGAATTCTTTAAACCAAACATCATTTACTGTGATCACACCATTGACGCATAAGAATTACACAAGGGTGCTGAAAAATATTCAAGTAATGCTGGATGCCCCAAAGTCTAAGATGTGGTCCTTTTTAGAGTTTGTCATTTACCATAACAGGTTCCTGCCAAACCTGACTACTTGATTTTGTGAGTATAGATTAGAAGAAATGGAATTGAACAAAGCAGTGTCAGGTGGCTTTCCAAAGGCAAGGGAAATGGTGATGCCAGATGCTGTACTTGCACATTATGATCCATATCATCCAGTGAAGCTTGCCTTATGGTACAGATATAGTCATGTCATATATTATGAGTGATGGAAGTGAACGCCCAATAGCCTTTTGCATCATGTTCCTTTACCACTGCAGAAAAAAATTATGCACTGATTGACAGAGAGGTCTTGAGTCAGGTTTGGGACGTAAAATATTTCAACCAGTACTTGGATGGGAGAGTATACCCTCATTACTGATCATCAACCACTAGTGTCCATTTTCAATGCACAAACTCTTGTCCCACTAACTTCAGCAGTACAAGTGCAAAGAAGGGCTCTGTTTCGCAGAGGACACAATTACAAGATTGAATTCAAGGGCACAACTAGTCATGGAAATGCTGATGGATTGTCTGGAGATGGCACCTTGATTGGCTGAGGAGAGCAGAGACAATTGTTGGAGAAGAAAGGTGCCCAGATCTGTCTGAACCACTTCCTGTAGTCCTAGAGTCAAGTACTACAACCACCACAGAGGAGTCCCCAGATCCTGATATTGTCTCACAGCTATGAGTCTCCTCTACTGGGCAGAGTGCCCCCCCCCCCCCAAATCAGGAAAGACATTATCCCACAAGAGTAAGAAATCCTCTACCACGATTAAATCTTTATGCCTGAATGAGATAATTTAAAATTTGCAATGCTGTGTATGTCTGAAAAATAGTTGTATATATGTATATACACACATTCTGTATTGAATTGGAGTTTATAGCTAAACAGGAAGGTGGATTGTGTATTTAATATTTTCATAATATTTTAAATATATTTGATTAAGTATTCTTTGTTGAAATAATTTATTAAGGATTATATATAAAAGTACATGAATGGCATGTTATTATGCCACCACGTCATAAGTGCACGCCTTACTAAAGTAACTGAGAGTAGACTAATTTCCCAGTTCCTGTGTTTTTCTTTTGATTAGTTTTTGGAGTTACAAAACAACATGGGTGATCATCACTGTTTGTTATAGCCAACACTATATAGTTTATGTGCCTCTTTACCTTAGCATTTCATTTTATTATACCTAGAAAGCTACAACTGATGTGAATTGTATTTGAAATAGATCTATCAAATTTTGTTTCACAGTGCTACTGTAAAGGAATTTTCATATTTTTCCATGTAAAAGCTACTATGTGAGTACAAGATAGTGTAATGAAGATTATTCAATGAATATGAGAAGGCATGCTGCAAAAAGTAATTTAAGGGCTTTGTACAGTAGTATAGTGGTTAGGACATATTTTACAGTACAGGGCAACCCAGTTTAATTCCCATTGCTGGAGTTTGTACATTCTCCCTGTGACCATGTGTGTTTGTACACTCTCCCTGTGAATGCAATGGGTTTCCATCGGGTGCTGTGGTTTTCTCCCATAGTCCAAAGACCTGCCAGTTAGTAGGTTAATTGGTCATTGTAAATTGTACTGTGATTAGGGTAGGATTAAATTGGGGGATTGCCAGGCAGCACAGCTCAAAGGGCCAGAGGACATATTCCACACTGTAGCTCAGGTTTTTAAAAAATCGGTAGCATGGAGATAGCAATGTAGATATTTTTAAATCAAAATACGTAGGCTGGTAGTGTAGTCACTTGTTGGCTTAGCCACTAGATGGGGTGTTTCTCCAATCCAAAAACTGACCACTTTCAGGCCAATCCCAAGAACCTCAAGTCCCATAGGGACCTTTGCTTTCAGGGCAGGTAAATGCAAGTGTATAAATAACAAAAGGGGACTCAATACCATTTGTACCTTTCGTCAATAATTCCCCTCCCCACCCACGTAGACTGAACAACTTGAACATAGTAAATTAATGGATGTTCTTTCTATTCTCTGTAGGGGAAATAAAAGAATTATACTTGTAGAACGCTAGGCAGGGGAAAACATCTCAAAAATCAAATGAATAACTTTCGACAAATTAGAAATGGGATTGTGATCAAAGAAATATTTATTTCCTAGAGTAAAGAGTTAAGGTACAAATAACTGGCAGCAGTGAAAATCTTCGTCAAAAGATTAGGTAGATTACAAATAGACGCATGTGAATGGAGATGGGATTTCATATTTCACACTAAGTCACATAGATGCTATTTTTTCAAGCAAAGCTGTGACTGTCACCAGAAATAACTAATAATTCTGCAAGTCAGCAGCTAAATTATATCTAATTTGCATAGACTGGATATTCACAAGTGGCTTATTTGCAATCCATGAGGGTGTAATTGGGAGTAACACTGCTGTGGAATTCGATATAACTAAGTTCAAAATTTATCCTAAAGGAGTCAGACCACCAAAAGACAAGAGGAATGTTGTTGTTTTGCAAGAACAATTCTTTCATATTTACCTGTGCACTAAAGAGCAAAAAACAAAACAAAATGAATTTAACAAGACTGGTGACCTGAATCTTGCTGAATACTTGTATTCCGTCAATTTAAAGAATACAAAGAATGCCTAAAGACTAATCTTAAAATAACATGGAATCTCAACTGAGAACATAATCTTTGTGACAGGAGATTGTGGCAAACAATGATTACCAACAGCACAAGAAAGCTTGAAGCAAGTTGTCTCAAGTCAGTCAACTACAGATTGCTCAAAGAAATCCAAGGAAATATCAAACCCAGATTAATCTGACATCCAGTGCTATGTGTGGGAAAACATTTTTTATTCTTAAGAGAACTCAAGAATTCTATTAAGTTGAAACTAAATCAACAGATGCTGCATCTGCTTTGATGGCTCAACCAATCATAAGTAATACGTCACTTGGTACAATTTTAAACCCCAAGCCAGATGGACTGAAAAGGCAGGGTGTTAGGACCAGAGGTGACGGTCAGTGTGCCAATTCTGTTCTGCAATGTTTAGTCTGTTTTTCTGGACGATGAGGCTGTGCCCTGCTCCGGGCATTGTGTCTACAAGCTTTGCAGGGATTTGCCCTGCTCCAGGCTTAGAGTCTGTGAGCTTCATGGCAATTTGCCCTGCTGTATGATGATCTGAGACTGAGGCAATGGGCCTCAATTTTGTTCAGAATGCTTTTGCTTGCTTCATTGTTTGCATCATTTTTTTTTCTCCTTCTCTGCACATTGGGTGTTGGTCTTTTTTTTAATTGGGTTCTTTCAGGTTTCTTGTTCTATGACTGCCTATAACCAGACGTATCTTGAGGTTGTATAATTTGTACATATTTTGACCATAAATTTATTTTGAAATTTGATAAAGGATCTCTACAAATCATTGGAAGTTACTTACGAAGAGATCACTTGTTCCTCTAATTACACATCTGTTCTTGAACCACCAAAAGTTCCTCTGAGAAGTGGCAGAAATATCTATTCTTTTCCTCTGACCGTGAGAGGACAAACTTCAGAGAATTTACATACTTCATGTACTTGTGTAGCAATTTTAATATACCAAAATGTTCCAAGGAGCTTCACAAGAGTTAACAAAATTTACTCTTAAGATATTTTTATGATTACAAGCAACCTATTGAAGACTACAGGCTAAAGTCAGGAACCAACTTACTTTTGATGTACTGAATTTTGCAATAAACTCAGATCCTAAAAATTGCTGAAAGCCAATGTGAGACAGCTTTATGATGGCCTGTATCGAGAGACAAGCATCATAAGAGAGCACACAAATTCCAAGGAGACATGACTTTGACTCAGTACAGCTCTCAACAATGCTTATAGGACACAGCCCTTAAAGGCACGCTCTACCATGCATCCACGTAGCTATGCCATTCATTCCAACTGCCACAGGAGAGGGAGACAGCATCCACATCCACTCAGTGGGACCTGTATATCCTGGTCAGTGTGATTCAGGCCAGGAAGGTAATCCTGTCTGCAGGGGAGGCTTCAATGTTTCTATCATTCTATGGGGTTTCTTGTTTCATGGATGTCTGAAGAGTATGGATTGCAGATTGTGTACTGTATACATTTTCAGATATTAAATGAACCTTTTGAGAGGAGAGTAGACCCATCAGGCCCTAGCAGAGTATTGCTACTGGCATCGCCTCCAGGAGTGAGAAGCCCTGCAAAATGGAGCAACACAGAACGAGAAGTTCACATGCTCAGAGGGTACATCACTGTGATCTGCTCACCACAGTTTACACTTGGAGTCGGAATCCTCACATGGTAAATGTATTTTATGTGAGATGCCACTTTTCAGGAAGCATTTAATTGGAACAGGGTTTCATTCACATGTGTATTATAATTAGTGCAGGTGGACCTGCAAAACAGGATGTAAGGGATTTTGAGCATCACAGGAGCTCCCTGCCTGATTGTTGGAGTATTTTATTGATAATGATAGGATTATGGAGAGGATCATTTGACTTGCTTTGGGGACGATGGTTTCCTCAAATCACAATAGCACACTTAAAATAGAAACAGGCTGATACATTGGGGACGTTGAAGAAACCCTTAGATAGGCGCCTGACTAACAGAAAAATGAAGGGCTTTGTAGGACGGAAGATTAGATTGATGTTAGAGTAGATTAAAACATAGGTACAGCATCGTGGGCTGAAAGGCCTGTACCATGCTGTAATTTTCTAAGTTCTACAAAACAATTAAAAACATAAATGTGTAAATCCAGTCATCCATACGCAGATTAAATGCATGTTGAAACTATGAATTTCTGGTCTCTGATAATTAATGCCATTTGCTGGAAAACATTTCGGAAAGTTCATTTAAAACCATAATTATCAGGAAACTTCCTCTTGGGTATTTACTTGGATGGTCAAATAATAGTTTGTGGGTTATTCACAGACTAAACACAAACATTGGTCTGTAATTTCCAGTTAAAAAATGTAAGAACAGTCTGGCTCCTTTTTTTTGCCTCTCTTAACTTTATAAAATCTTATAATCTGCATAGTACACGATAGTGGAAAGGAAGCAGAGATTCAATCACAATTATCCACCAGTATCACGTTTTCATGTATTCCACTTCACTTGTAAGAATAGAGGTGACTATCAGCAAATTATTCAATCACAGAGGCATCATTGTCGAATCTAACTTTGTCCTAATACATTGTTCATGCATTAATGAGCAGCTGTACCTAATGTGGCAGCAACTCAATGCATAAAAGCATACAGACATTGTCAAAAGGTTCAGTTGTTGTTCAGACCAAACTTCAGAATGGTGAAGATATGTAATCTAAGTGACCTTGACTGTGGAATGATTGTTGGTACCAAACCTGCTTTGAGTATCTCAGAAATTGCTGATCACCTGGAATTTTCATGCATAACAATCTCTGAAGCTTACAGAGAATGGTGCTGAAAAACAAACAACAAAATCCAATGAGTGGCAGTTCAGTTCTGTGGGTAAAATGCTTTTTAAGGAGGGAGGTGAGAGGAGAATGGCCAGACTGGTTCAAGCTGACAGGAAAGTGATAGTAACTCAAATAACCACATGTTACAACTGTGGTGTGCAAAAGAGCGTTTCTCAATGCACAATATGTCAAACCTTTAAGTAGATAGGCCACAGCAGCAGAAGACCACACCAGGTTCCATTCCTTTCCTTAATAAAGTGCCCACTGAGTGTATATTTCAAACAGGAATCACTAACAACAATGCAGATTTATATAGTACCTTCATTGTAGCAAACATCCCAAACAAAGCACTTCAATAATGTTTTAAACTAGCAGAAATCAATTCAGAGGCAAAGAAGGAGTCATCAGATGACAGGTGGGGATAGGTTTTAAGGAATATCATGGAACTATAGAGATTTAACTCTCCTTCATTTAAGAAGTTTGGCTTTACGTTTTGCTCTGAGTTTCTGGAATGGTTTAATAGAAATGCAAACTCCCTGTGACCACATGGGTTTCCTCTGGGCCCTTTGGTTTCCTCCCACGTTTCATTCTTAGGCCCTTCCCTTAAATACTGACCCCAGGTCCTGCATCCACTGATCCCACTTACCTGCTTACCTCAATAGTATTGACTTTGACTTTACAGAATGCCCAAAATTGCGATGTCTATGGATGGTGTCAATCTGCTAAAATCCTCAAACCTAGACCCCACTCCTGACACGGTTCTTTAACTCACCTCACCGCCCATTCCCATGAGGGTCAAATAAACCAGCAGTCCTCAATCTCCTCTTTGCAACATCAGTTCCAGACATGTTTCTCTCCCTGTGCCATGGAGTGGCTTGGAAGGCTACAGTAACGTAGCAGTTAGCATGATACTTTCTGGCATGGGGCATCAGAATTCAACGTTCAGTTCCAATGCCATCTGGAAGGCGTATGTATGTTCTCCCCGTGAACATCTGGGTTTCCTCTAGGTTCTCCAGTTTTCTCCCACATTTCAAAGATACAACAGTTAGTAGGTTAATTGGTGAATTGTCGTAATAAGCTAGTGTTAAATAGGATGAATAGTATGGCTTTTGCATGGTCTTGGTGAGTGTCCACATCTCATACCCATACGTGAGAATGGACTCTCTGACTGCTATGAAGATCCTCTTTTTGAGCCCTCTGGTCAGGTTCGAACTCCAGATTTCCTTCATGTCGTTCATAGCCCTCCACACCAGCACCTTCCTTATCTTTACGTCCTTCTCCGAACTCATCATTCTTGACCCGAGGTACTTAAAGTCTAAGTCTTTCTTAATGGTATCATTCCTTAAAGTCTTGAGAATATCTTTGTCACAGTTGAACGCCATGTACTCTGTCTTTTTAGTGTTTAGGTGAAGTCCAATTTTATTGCGCTCAATTTCCACTTTTGTCAGTAGCTGCTGTGCTTCCTCCATCTGGTCAGAGAGCGGGACTATGTCACCTGCAAAATTGAGATCTGTGAGCATAATTGGTCTGACCCTTTTGATTCGTCCCGTTTTTATGGTAAAACCAAGCTTGTCATAATCTTTGGTAGCTTGATGTAGAGCGTAATCAAGGATGATTACAAAGGTGTAGGGTGCCAGAGTGTCTCCTTGCAGCACACCAGCTGGGAGCTCGAACACTGCTGTTTCTCCATGTGGTGATACAACTTTCGCCATGGTCTCTGTTGCTCTCAGTAGACGGTCTGGCACTCTGTAAGCTTTCAGGATCTTCAGCATTTTACCTCGGTGAATGGAGTCAAAAGCTCTGAGAAAATCGATGAAAGTAAGTACGGCTGGTAGATTGTTCTTCTTGACTTCCTCGATGATTCTACAGAGAACAAGTATTTGCATTACTGTTGTGTGCTCCTGCTGAAAACCATTCTGATTGAATCTTAACTTGGGGTCAATGGCAGTGTGAATCCTGTTCAAGATCATCCAATTGTATAGCTTTGCTAAGATGCAGGTCAAACTGATACCGTGGTAGTTATCTGACTTCGTGAGGGTCCCAGACTTGGGGTCAGGGATAATGTTTGAGAGTGACCACTGTTCTGGTTTGTCACCTTTCATCAGTGCCATATTAAGTATGTCCAGTAAGATGTCGTCCAAGTCACTAGATGGTTGCTATACACGAATGCTCCGGATGGCTCTTGACATGAGTGGGCAGCAGCACATGACGAATGTCGAGCTCTATGATGACCTACTGATGCTCACTACTAAAACTGAGGCAAGAAGACTGCAACTAGCAGGGCACTGTCTACGCCACCCTGAGCTATCTGCCAGCCTAGTCATCACATGGGAGCCCAAGCATGGGAGGATGAACCCTGGGCGCCTCTCAAGACTATGGTCAACACGCTCCTAGAAGATAGCAGTGTGGCTAATGTAGATGAACTGAACACACTGATGAGGGAGAGAGAGGAGTGGAGAGTCTGTCATCGTGCCCGACGCTGGCCTAGGCTCAGTCGCTGTAGTAGTAGTAGTAGCTTGTATGACTTGTTGGGTCAGAAGGGCCTGTTCCATGCTGTATCCCTAATAAATAGTGGGGGAAAGGGCTAAGTAAAATTTGTACTGGCAGACCTATAGCCAACATAGTCACTGATGTACCACACAATCTCCATATAGTGCACCTATAACCACATGCAATAATATATAGGTCATCAACAATTTAAAATCTAAGTTATATCAGTGGAGTGAAATGACTTCTTATGTTACAGGAACTGGGAAAAAAAAGTTTTGGCAAACATTTAGATAACTTGGCAGCTGTGCTTCAATAACGCAGACTTCCAAACAGACACAGGAAAATCATTTTTGACAAAATGCCTGAAAGTGTTAGTGAAGGTCATCCATTCCTTGCATTAAGATCCTCCTTGCATTCTATGCCCTGATCTCATTTGGCTTCCTTGACTGTATCGACTGTTATTGAAAATTTGTGCAGTTTCCCTTGGTCATAGGCAACCCTGACCAACCATATACATTGGTAAAAGGTCAAGAAAGCAAAGTTTTAAGAACCAAAATAGAGATGGAGGGTGAGAGAGGTAGCTTTAGTTTGGCATCTGGACTTAAAGATTACATGAATTGAAGAGATTGAGGGTTCTGGATGAAACCTTTTTACAATATAAGACCAAAATGGACTTAAAATCTATGTAGACTTCCAGTCATAATCAAAAATAACAATTATCATTTATATGGTGTCTTCAGGTTAGTTAGAAAGAAGGTATTCCAAATGACAGGTGATTCACAGACTAAGGGAGACAGATTTAAACGTTCATGCAAAAAACACAAGGGATTTGAGAAAACCTTTTCACTCAGAGTAGTTAGGATCAGAATCAGGTTTAATGTCACTGGCATGAGTCGTGAAATTTAGTGTTTTGCGGTAGCACATTGCAAAACATAATATAAATTGCAATAAATATTATATACACACATTTTTAAATAAATGAGTAGTGCAAAAAGAGCAATAAAAAGAACAAAAATAGCCAGGTATTTTACATGGGTTCATTGCCCTTTCAGAAATCTGATGGTGGATGGGAAGAAGCCGACCCTAAAATATTGAGTGTGTGTCTTTATGCTTCTATACCTCCTCCTTGATGGTAGCAATGAGAAGAGGATACGTCCTGGATAATGGGGTCCTTAGTGATGGATGTCACTTTTTTTTAGGGTATCATCTTTTAAAGGCTTCCTGGATACTGTGTAGGCTGTTACCCATGATGGAGCTGGCTGAGACTGCAAATTTCCGTAGCTTTTATCTGATCCTGGGCAGTGGCCCCTCCATACCAGACAGTGATGCAACTGGATTGCTCTCCACAGTACATGTGCAGAAATTTGTGAACGTCTTTGGTGACTTACCTACTCTCTTCAAACTCCAAATGAAATATAGCCGCTGTCATGCCTTGTTTATAATTGCATCAATATGCTGGGCCCAGGATAGATAATTCAATAGATAATTGGAAAGGCAACCAAAACAGAATCGTACAGTAGCTCACGATATATAACAGAGAATGGAACCAATGTGTTTACTTGAAGCTGGCACATATGATGAGAGCTGCAGTAGTTTTATAGTTATATAATTGTAATGATAGCTCTATAACTGGCTATATCTCAGAAATATTCGAGCAGCTAACCAACAGCTTGAACAATGAGCAAGTCTAAGGAGTACCTCAATGCAAGAAGATTTTAGGAAGGAATTCCAGAGCTCAGGACTGGCATGGCCATCAATAACAAAGGAATTAAATCTGATGATTCTCAAATGCATAAATATCTCAGATGTTGATGGGGTAGAGGAAGTACAGCATAAGATCATGGAGTGATTGAATGTAAAATATGAGAGTTTCTGAAATCAAAAACACTTCTGTCTCTATGGGAAGGATCAATGATTGAACAGGACTAATACAAGATAGAGCATGGATAGCTGAGTATTGGCTGACCCCTGGCTTTCATCGAGTAGAGGCCAGCAGGGAGTGTGGTGGCAGAGTTATGTTGAGAAATAACAAAGGCATGGATATGGGTTTCAACAACAAATGAATATAATTTTTTAAACAAAATCCAACAATAACAGTTGTATCATTATAGAAAAAAATCAGAAACATTATTTCTGAAATTTTTGCTATTGCCGACAATCATACTTAACAATTTAGTGGTTTATTGGACTGACTAACAAAACTCTAGGACATTGCTTTTAAATACTTTGTGTCTACAGTACTACTAACTCTTGGTCTTAAGAAAATTACATATGGAATTAAAATTTCTGCTGTAAAACCTTGGGAATTCATGAAGTCAGATCATGAATAATCCTACACTAGATCAAAGTAGTTGAAACTCTGATGTATCAGGTGCTTCTATTTTCAGAAGAGAACTGTGCCTGAAGTTTGCTTTGCACTGGACCAAAATATCAGCCTATCATTTGGTACCTGTTGCTTGTGGAGCAATATCCTTTCAAGAAAATATCGCCTTCAGGAAAGGGAAGAGTGTTGTAAAAATGAACCAAGTCTTCCTCTCTAAAGCCTAACAAATTGTATCAGTTCCGTTTTTATCCTCTGCTGCCAAACAAAAATGTTAATAATGTATTTGTCCTGGCAATGGAATGTATTGTGGGACAGAGCAGATTATCCCTCTGGCACTATTGAGAGATGCATAGTCAAGCTTTAAGGTACTGATAAAATGGGATTAGGATTATTAGAACATGTGTACCATGGGTTTGAGATTAAGCCTCAGCAATATAGTTAAGATATTTACATTTTTTATTTTATGATATTTCCTCACTGTCTCTACAATATTCCCAAATATAGTTATTTATTGACAGTTGTCTAGATTTAGCAACAATAAACATAGAATAACAGAATAATGGAGGAAAATCTGCCATTCAGCCAAAAAAACTTCTTTCATATAAATAAACAAATTTGGCAATCATACTTAAGAGATACCAGAAAGATGACAACTGAAATTATCCATCTCACTGGTGTAAGGGTCTTTCTGGAAAACAATTAAATGCACGTAATGTAAGAGAGAGCCATACAGCACTAAAGGTTGTCTCTAAAGTATTTTATATCTAGAATACTAAATGCAAAATCCATTGCTACTTCAGTGTTTTCTTTAAATGTACAAGAACTAAGTTTACCCAGTTTCCAAGACAGAAAGCTATTGGAAACTGCCAAAAATTTGGAAAGCTTCTTCACCAGGGAATAAACAAAAGTAAATGAAAAACATAAATTTATATTGTTTACAGTGCTCAGAACATAAAGCCTTAACGAGGAGACATTTTCCAGGAAACACAATGGCCCAGTGAAGAGTGAATGACTTATGACCAGAAACATTTCATGAGAAACTGTGAGTTATGTAAAATGGTCTCAGCTTGAGAACTGCTTATGAAGCAGAATTCCATTCTTGTAATGTAACCTACACTTTCTCTGGAAAGCTCCCCTAAAAAGGCTAAGATAACAGGAAACCAGGTTTTTTTTCCACTAAGAACAGATACTTCTTGTCTGGAAAGTTGGTCTCTTAGTTACTCTATGTACTTTGCAGCGGTTGAGTAACTTTTGATTATCATATAGTCACAGTTAATCAATTGTTCACGATACATTGTAATTTCTTCTTGTTAGCTTTGAGTGCTTGTTCTGTGACACAGCAAAATTATAATAGGAAGTTTAGTTGCAGTCACTGGCCGTAAGTTCTGGTAGGCATTAATAGACTGTGAGTGGCCATAATGATTCCAGTTTTGAATGGAACTGTATGAGCTGATTCATACAGAACAGTTTTGTAGATCATGGTAACATACCTGTGGTGCAGAGGGATTTGAATGTACAGAGGATTGCTTGTACATTGGCCTGATGTGACAGCCAAAGAACTTCTTCCACACGCTAGAATGCTAGCAAAGAAGTCTACTGCAAATTACTGAGCTTTCTCCTGCTAATGCTTAGGCTCATGAGAGCCTTTATTGTCGAGATAAATCCTCTGAGAGAAGACATTTTGAGTGGCTGAAAGTATGCAGTATATAAAAAGCAGTTCTCTGTCTGAGCAGGCTGTGTTCACTCCAGCTCACTTCCTGATTGATCCAAGCTCCCAAATCACACATTCAACATGTCTTTGAATCTCATTGTAGAGGTCCACCACTAGAGTCAGGGGAAAAAGCACAGGTGTTTTCAGCTGTGGCTGCATAACTACCTCTTAGCAGCTACCCAGAGACCTGCTTTGCTGTGCTGAATCGCACTGTTTACAGAGCAATATACCAAAAGCAAAAATGATGTAATGTTATAAAGTTATATCCTCATGCGCTGACACAAATCTGGCCTGTCAATGAAGAGCGTTCCTTGTAACTGATATAGCCACCTGCAGTACCTTGGATCTTAAGCAATTCTGGTATCCTGTAAAAACATCAATGCTCCAACATGCTGGCACTGGTTGTCCATAAGCTGAGTATGAAAGCACAAAGTATGGATTGGATTGTACATCTGGCTGGTTTATGCAAATTAATTCCATGGTATAGCAGTTGATGACCTTGGCATATGTATTTGAAAAGAGATGAGATGAGGGAAATGGGGGTAAATTGGTGACGGAAAAGTTCAGCAACAGCTTCCTCAGTAATGTAAAACGTCCCATGAGGCACAGCTCATCAATCAAACAAAGGTAGTGGGAACAACGTATCTGCAGTGTGGCCTCACCTAGTTACTGTTCATCCCAATTTAGAGCAGAACTCACAAAGAAAATCAATTATCTGTTTTCCTTGAAGTGTGGGAGGATGGTAAATAATTACTTAGTATCTCAGAGACATTCGGAAATGTAGGTGGAAAAACCAAAGAAAGTTCTTTTAAAGTTAAACCCAGTTACAGATTGTTTCATTAAAAACCAGGCTTAAATGGGAATTATTACAAATAACAGTAAATGAAGCTTGAATTAGAAAGTGAAATATATCGTGCATCACACATTTTCTGCATACCCCCAGGGGAGCCTGAGAGGGGAGGGACTGGATGAATACCAGATCAGGACAGATCTAAGAACATCAACCTTTGTGAATGCACCATTGATTACCAGTAAGCAATACATTTGCAGCAAGGTCCGCAAGAAGCAAGAATATGCGTGGCCTAAGAAAACATCAGGCCAGGATGAAATGCCTGGAGCAGGACAGAGCAACACAGCACAGAGGATTTACTCCTGGAGAGACACAGGAGGAACCCAGTGCAGAGTCACCCCACAGTGCCCAGAACCTCAAGTGCCAGAAAGTCCCACTCCAGGCAGAGTAGCAGAACACCGGTGGGTTAAGTGGCCTCCAACAAGCAATCAGAGGGAGGGTCTGCAATTTGAGGAGGATGTAGTTCAAATCAACGAGGCAATATCCAAGGGAGATGTCAATAGATGACTCCAGACCATGCCACTATCTACTGAGAGATTCAGCCTGGTGGAGAAGAAAGCCAGCAAAGTGCCCTGCGTGATGATCTGTAGAGCAGCCAAAATACTTCAGCTGCGTCAAGAGTTCCAATCCCTGGCTAAGTAGTACAGGGGGCAATTGAAGAAGAGAAACCACCATATTCTGAGCTCTATCGCATCCTTCGAAGTAAGCTTATGACACTGTGCAGGGAAGGATAGGATAGAAGATGGGGAGGAGAGAGAGAGAGAGAGAGAGAGCCAGTAAACATGCTACCTTTGTTGCAAATCCCTATGATTCACCAAGCAGCTGCTAAAACAGGCATAGTGGGCATCTCGCATCTCCAAACAAGAGGTAGATCTACAGCTTCAGAACCTCCTCAGCAACTCAGAGGGAGCAGAAGCTAGTAAATCCTCCTCCTTCTGCAATTGAGTTTAATGGCAAGGAGCCTAGCTGGAAGGAAATCCAGGAAGTAATTAGAGCAGCCAGAGCTAGTTCTGCCCTAGTCCCAGTGGAGTGCCCTACAAGGTTTACAAGCACTGCCCTAATCTCCTCCAGCTACTTTGGAAATACCTTGGGATAATCTGATGTAGGGGGAAAGGTCGTAAACCAGTGGTGGTGTGCAGAGGGAATCTGGATTCCCAGAGAGGAGAACATCAAGGACATTGAGCAGTTAAGATCAATCTTGCTGCTCATAGTGGAAGGGGAGATATTTTTCAGTTTCATTCCCCTTCGTCTGACTGAGTTTCTCCTCAAAACCGGCTATATTAACACATCTGTGTAGAAGGGGATTCCCAGAGTGCCATGGTGCCTGGAACATACAGGTGTGGTTTCCCAGCTGATCTGGGAAGCACGCAAAAGGAAAGGACCTAGTTGTATTATGGCTAGACCTTGCCAGTACTTATGGGTCATTACCACTTAAGCTGGTGGAGATCGCACTGATGTGATCATGTTCCGAGGAAGATAAAGGACCACATCCTGGACTACTACAGAAACTTCAGATTGAAAGTCTCCTCAGGAATGACCACATCAGGCTGCCACTGGCTCGCAAAATGTATTGTAACCAGATGTATAATCTCAGTGATCCCCTTCTCCCTATCTATGAACATGCTGGTTAAGGCTGCTGAAGTGGAGTGTAGAGGGCCTCTGACTAAGACAAATGTGCAGCAGCCCACAATCGGAGCCTTCGTGGATGACCTCACAGTGACAAATTCATCAGGCCCAGGCAGTAGATGGATCCTCCAGGGGCTAGAGAGGCTAATCACATGGGCAAGGATCAGTTTTAAAGCGGTGGAATCCAGGTCTCTGGTGTTAAAGAAAAGAAAAGTCATGGACAAGTTCCATTTCTCCATCCATCTCTGAGAAACCAGTCAGGACTTGGAGAAGGTCTTTGACTGCAGCCTAAGAGATGGGCTAACATCCAGAACACCAACAAGGAGTTAGAAGTCTGGTCTATTAGTGTGGACAAGTTAGACCTACCTGGTAAGTTCAAGGCCTGGACCTACCAGCATGACATCCTCCTTTGAATCCTCTGGCCCATGCTGTTATGTGAGGTACCCATGTCAACAGTTGAGGATCTTGAAAGAAAGGTCACTAGCTACCTTTGAAGATGACTGGAGCTCCCACGTAACCTGAGCAGCAATGCTCTGAATAGGAGGAGGAACAAGCTGCAGCTTCCCTTCACAGCTTGAATAAGGAGTTCATATTTTCCCGTATAAAAGAATTGCTGCTGTACAGAGATTCCAGCAACCCAAAAGTCTTGTCAACAGGCATTGAGGTCCAGATAGGCAGGAAATGGAGGTAGCTGAAGCACAGGGATCTGGTAAGGACAGTAGCAACTGGTCAAGCTTCTTTTCAACCCACTTCAACAGGGCGCAGAGGAGAGACAGACGCAAACTGATCCAGGAAGAGATGAGAGCAGCTGTTGAAGTGTGTACCATCAGAATGGGGCAGCAGGGAGCTTGGATAAGCTGGGAAGGTGCACGGAATCAGAAATTCTCCTGGTCCAACATCTAACAGACTGAACCCCAGTGCGTCAAGTTCATGATCCAGGCTGCATATGAGGTCCTGCCTCATCCAGCCAACCTTTTTACTTGGGGCCAAAGTGAGGCAGTATCATGTCCCCTCTGCCCTGATAGAAGGACTCTGGAATACATCCTCAGCAGCTGCCCAAAAGCTTTGGGAGAAAGCTGCTACCACCTAGGTGGTAGGCATGCCTAGGTGCTGAAGGCCGTGGCAGAAAGTATCTCCTCAGCCATTAGCAGCAGTAGGAGCTTCCACCAACTCAGAAAGTCCATAGCCTTTGTCAAGGCTGGAGACCAACCATAGCATCAGCCCATATCTCCAGAAGGCAACTGAAAGTTGATCTTGCCAAGCGATTAAAGTTCCATGACCTCATTGCATCATTGTCACTGAGGCCTGACATGGTCATTCTGTCAGAAACCTGGAAGGTGGTGGTCACGGTAGTGCTGACAGTGCCTTTGGAAGACTAGATTGAGGAGGAGTTTGAGCATAAGAAAGCCAAGTACCACGAGCTGGTAGAGCAGTGCCAGAGATGGGGGTGGAGGGCACAATGCAAGCCAATAGAAGTGGCGCTGTTTAAAATTTGCTTATAAGCACCTCTCCAAAAACAAAATTGTGTGGATCCACCCTCTACTAGAAAATTAGCCAGGCACAAACAGACTGAAACATTGTTCAACTAACCATATGCACCGAACCAAGTGCTTGGTAGGAAATCCCAAGTCTCCAGCTAAGCTCAGATATAAAGAATGTCAACTTAGATGAGGTCAGTACCAATGGCAAAACAACACAGCAACAATTAAATATCTTCAGGAGGTCTTAACGCATTTCATAACCGAATGAATAATTTTGCAGTGCACACGACAGTCTTGTAATATAGGCAACTAACTTTAGGCATTAACATTTTCAGGATGAGAGGGAAAAAAAGAGGAAAAATTACATGAAAGTTGGCAGAACATGAACATTAAATAGTTGTTGCTCAGTGCTTTTGGGAATAAGTTCACCTTGAACTCATCCTTTCCACTGTGGCTGTTTCAAGAACTTAACCTACCCAAAAACATATTTTGAATTTCTGCGACCTCTACCAGAGAGAAAAAAAAACCAAGGTGACCACAGAGGAATTTTCAGCTCAGGAAAAATAAGCAAGATTGTGCCACAATTAATCTTTTAAAGAAACAATACCCAAAGGATATATTATATTTCTCTTTCTCATTTCCTTCTTCATTTTTGTTCTTACTGGTGGCAGTGACATCACTGAACATCAACCGCCTGCTGGTATCTTTTTCAAAAGGTTGTTCTTTAATTCTCTCAATGGTTTTCCCTACCAGTTTTCTTCCAGGGATTGTAAAGGAGCAAATGGAAAGGTTGAGAAAATGATTCAATAAAAATAAAGTGAAACGCCAGGCCATTTGATGATCCTTGTCCAAAATTGATGTTTTTTTTCTGAGTTGGTACTTAGATAATAAGAACATAAGAAGTAGGAGCAGGAGTAGACCACCTGGTCTGTCGAGCCTGCTCCGCCATTCCATAAGGTCATGGCTGATCTGCCCTGCATTTAGGTCCACCTACCTGTCTTTTCTCCATAATGCTTAATTACTTTGCTATGCAGAAATCTATCTAGTTGTGTACTAAATATATTTAACAAGATGGTCTCCACTACTTCCCTGGGCAGAGAATTCTACAGATTCACTACTCTCTGGGAAAAGCAGTAACTCTTCATTTCTGTCCTAAATCAATTTCCCCAAATCTTGAGGCTATGTGCTTTAGTTCTAATCTCACTTGCCAGTGCAAAGTATTTTGCAAAATAGCATATTTATTGAGAATGAACTTTCTACATTTACCAGTCACAGTTTAAAATATTAGTAACTTTTTCTCAAAGGATCATTATTTATAAGTGTATAACTGTCTCAGACTGACTTGAGATATGGGCCTAACAACTAGCTGGTGTGAACATGAGGATTTCAGTTAATGGCTAAGACTTGCAACTCACAAAACCAATGAGGAGAGAAATAGAGTTAACATTTCAGAGCAATGGCTTCTATCATCTCTGTTTTTCTTTCTACAGATACAGCCTGACATGCTGATTATTTATATTTTTATTTATGATTTCCAGCACCTGATGTAATTCATTTTTGTATGATTTGTCACAACCACAAGTAAGCAGCCGAGTAAAATGGGAAATGAAGAAATGTAGTTTCATGAAAGTGGGCATTTTACAAACATGGGAAGAACAAGACAACATCATGGAAGGAGTGGAAAAGGAAGCAAATGCAGTGGGAGGATTGATACAAGAAGAGAGTGGGTCACAGTGGTAAACAAAAAGCAAAATAAATGCCTAGGGGGAAAATATACCAAGAGGAGCAGCCTATTGAGAAAGGTAGGTCTTGAATGATTGGATTCAAAGGTTTTCTACTTTCAGGAGTTTGGTTGGTAATAAAAGGGTAAAAACTCATAGAGTGGGTGGTACAGTAAACTAGCGGTTAGCGCATTGCTTTACAGTGCTGGCAATCAGCAATCGGAGTTCAATTCCTGCCACTGTCTGAAAGGAGTTTGTATGTTCCCCCGCGACAATGTAGATTTCCTCTGGGTGCTCCAGTTTCCTCCCACATCCTAAAGACGTAAATTGAGGTTAGGGTTAGTGAGTTGTGGGCATGCTATGTTGGCACTGAAAGTATGGCAACATTTGCAGGCTGCCCCCAGCACAATCCTCTGACTGTGTTGGTTGTTGACGTAAAATGCTGCATTTCAAATGTTTCAATGTACATGTGACAAATAAAGCTAATCTTTAAGACTGTTAAGACATCCACAACAACTGGTGTTTGTGGTTTGCAATTAACATAAGAAATGGTGAATTAAAGAATGATTACTAAACACATAACAAAAATCAAGTCACATGAACAGATATTCAGGATGGTTAAGGAGGGTTTCTAACAGAGCAAAGAGGAGTACAGAGAGAGAATTTTCAGTCTGTGGTGGCTGAAGGATCACTCTCCAGTGAAGGAGCAACATAAATGGGAAATGATCAAGAGAGAATTGGAGGAGCAAATGTTCTGGAGCGTTGTGTGGGGATTACAAGTTTTCAGAAGTAGGAAGAGGCAATACTAAAGAGACTTGAAATTAAAGATATGAACTTTAAAATTAATGCATTGCTTAACTTGGAAATTTGACAAAAGGGTGACGGTTGAGCAGACATGGTGCAAGTTAGGAAAATGTTGAATCACTTTTACACAACATTTACATAGTATAGGAAGGTAGCCAGAAGTTTATTTGGACATTCTTGCAAGGATGAGGATTTCAAAGCAAAGCTTAAGCAGGTGTGTGGGACAGAGTGGCAGAGGGGAAAGAGTTCGGCTGATAGTAATGGAACGAGGCACAACACCAAGAAGGCAAGGAAACTAGTTCAGCCACAGATAGTTTCCAGAGAGAGAGATTGGGTCAGTGGTTGGTGAAGAAAACTTGTAAAAACCTCAGAAAATGTCTTTGATCTTAATATCTGGTTAAGAACATATTTCCACTCAAAATTTTACAGCAAAGCAACCTGACAGTTTGGATGTGTGTGTGTGTGTGTGTGTGTGTGTGTATTGGAGAGGACTGGGGGTTACTAAATGAAGGTGATGGTTGTGATGAAGAATTAAACAGTATCAGTCTGAATGTACAAACTAAAGCTGAGTTTTCCTTTGTTGTTCCTGAAAGACATCAGGTCCGTGAGACTTAGCAGAGGACCAATGATAGATCCCTGAAGGTCACAGAGCTGATGTGTGATGGAGAAGGCATTGTAGGTGATTCAATGAATACAAGTTGATGGTCACAAATAACCCAGATGTGTACAGTCCCACCCAAGCTGATGATGGAATTGGATAAGGAAGCATAGTCAACCACTTCAATAGTATGTATGGTCTCGTTGAGAAGGAAGAAGAGTAGTAGTTTTCCTTTGCCACATTTAAATAGAATATAACTTATCACTTTTCTATGAATTATTTAAGAATTATGCTAAAATAGAAACTTGTCAGGTAAGTCTGAGATCATAATACTCTGGCAGGTAGGCTAATGTGGTGTGGTGGGGTGCAGGGGAGGTGGTTGCTATTGACAAATTAAAGATAATTGGTTAATAATTGAGAGGAGGAGCTGGTGGCAGAAAGCCAGGAGATTCTTGGTTAATTAATTGTGTAAACGTGTCGTTTCCTGGGAGGCTAGGATGTAAACATTATTTGGCTTGTCTCACTATCAATTATTGGTAGACATTTGGGTGTGAGTCTTTGTTAAGGAATGTGTAATGACATGGGGAGGTGCTCTGGAAGTAAGGGAGGAAATTGAAATACTCAATAGAAACTTGTAATTATTGATAAAAATGATTACTACACTAGGGTAAATGTCGTGTGAAAGGTGTTTCTATATTATTGTTCTGTAGGGGGCACCATTCTTTAAAGAATGATTTTATAATTTTGCTGTAGACAATACAAAGAGAAATTCACCCACTAAACAAGAACTGACACACTTTTTATTGTATAATGTTCTTTATACTGAGGGTCAATTTACCCTTATGTATTCTTAATAATAAGGAGTAATACCAACCAAGTGCAAATTTTTGGCTATTTTTTTAAATTTAATTTCATTGTCACTATTCTCCAATTTCCTCAATGTCTCAGCTAACTAAAATATTAAGTGGCTTGTGTCTGCCAAAGTGTTATGATGTTCCTTGAATAGGGAAAGGAGAATCACCTGGTTCTCACTGCTGTCCCAGACAAAAGGTTTCTGTGTGAATAGCTTTGTCCTTCCTTGTAATGTCCTCATGATTGGCACTGTATGACCAGGCTTACAAGATGACCTCTTCAGCAATGTACCAAGGATGACTGACCATCTGTGGAAGCACAGCCCAGCAAGAGTTGGCACCTTCAAAATGGTGTTAATTCTCTGTAACAATTAGGAATGTACTACAAGATAAGATCAGAGCACACATTTCACATGTGCTGATGATAAAAACGTTCTTTTAGTTAACAGCCAGACTTTCATTTTACCAAAATGTAGATTAAAATTGATGTAACATCCTCTGTTGAAATGGCATTAATGAGTCTTGCAATAGGGCTGGTGGAGTTCAAACGCTGGTCATGTTATCTCATCTTGATTTTAATGTTAGTTTTTCTATGAACTCTTCAAACTCTTATCATTAGCTTGACCACTAAGCTACTATTTTGTTTGCTGATTAGCACCCCACCATTGAAGGATCTGCACATGCTTTGGGTTGGATAATAAAGGGAGTTCTCCCTTTGTGTACATGACATTGCAACTAACTAGCTATGCAACAGCTGAAAGCATAATGCTAAATTTTTGAGTTTTGATAATACTGTATGCAGCAATTATCCCCTGTAACCATGTTATATAAAATAAACAGTTTATTAAAATAAATTATTATAAGTGTAACAATACATTTTTATAATGTCCACAGAAGTGTAATGCCTCAGTACTGCTGAATTTATTCTAATTCATACTTGAATGACATTCCACAGTAACAGTATTATTCAAAATAAAACTCCAGTGTCATTTCCCATGAAGTATTCTGCTGTGCACTGCTAAGGCAAGAATCTAGCACTTTCCCTGCTCTCCTAGCTCTTTGGGCTAAAGATCTACTGTTCTCCTTTAGCTGTGGTATCAAACTGTACCACCCTCCCACCCATCTCCTTTCAGGCCATCTGCGTGTTGGCTTGTTTAAAATACCCACATCCTGTTCCCACTAAGCTACTGACCATCCAGCTTAGCCTCCCAGGCCATCATGAGCTGACATTATAGAGAGTTCTCAGGTACTGTGGCCCTTCTTCGCAAATTTGTCTGCAGCATCCCCCTGCTCTGCAAACCCACCCCGATTCTGTCAACACACATTAAATGCTGGAGGACCTCAGCAGACTAGGCAGCATCTGTGGAAAAGAATAAAATGTTCACATTTCAGGCCAAGATCCTTCTTCAGGACCATTTGTGAGAGGACCGGAAGTGACGGCATTGATGAATACTTATTTTTGTGAGATATTATAAACAGCCCACTTTTTTTTTCCTTCTCTTTTGTTTGTTTTTTTCTTTTATATTACTTATTAGTTATAGTTATTAGATTAGATTAGTTAGTTTTGCATTATATAAATTTTTTTTTGTTTTTTTTCTTTCTTTTTTCTGTTTTTTTATATTATACATTATGAAATATTTAGATTTACTATGTCCATACATATATCTTATGGCTTATGTCTTGGTAAACTCATTTATATTGTAACTATTATGTATGTTTTTTTTCATATGTAATGGAATGTGTATGTTGGTAATTTCTTTATCAATATATCATCTGTATTCTGTCCATATTACTAATATTAATAAAAAGATTTAGAAAGAAAGGACCATTTGTGCCATCCCTGATTCTTCTGTTCTTGTGAACAAGTGCCCCTTTTCCAACCTCCTGCTCCCCTTCAAGATTCTTGAAGGTATTATAACTTCCTAAATGCTTACCCAACTTGCTCTAAGTTCTTTGTTTGAAATCCACCAGTGAGGTTTCTGCCCCTGCATGGTACTGAAACAGCTTCTGGTCAATGTCACTAAATAAAACTATGGATTTTAACTATATGCTGTAATGTCTCAATGTACATATGACAAATAAAGCTTGTCTTAATCTTGAAAGAGTGGTCATGCTGACACCTTGCTCCCTTTTAATTAGCATAAGTCTTTCCTCTACATAATGTTCTTAATTGATGAGGGAAAATATGAAAACAGCCACCAGCACAACTCAGAGAGCCAGGCTGACAAGAATAGAAAACCTGACTTCAGGGATACAGTTGTATAACGGCTTGTTTCACACTAGCAATACACTGGATATTGGAAGTCTTACCAAGGATTTTTTAATAGAAGTACAGAGGAATCTCACATCATCTTAACACTCAGCAGTTTAAGGTGAAGAATGTTAAACAGGTTCTGGTGGAAAAGATGCACTTCAGTGAATTTGCAGACAGCTGCATTGCCCTCTCTGGGGTTTGAAGGATTTAACCATCTTCTCCTGCCTGCACTCCCACTGATTACTGGGAGTAAGATCCAGAGTCTCATGGGAGTGTTAAGAGATCACTCAGTCAGCTCCCTCAACACCCTCTAAGTGGTGAAAGATCAGAAACTGTGAAAAAACAAAGGGATTTAGGTGTCATGGTACAAAACTCAGATACAAAAAGTAATGAAAAAGACTAATTAAACATTGGTCATTATCTTTAAGTATGCTTGCATACAAAGGGAGGTGATTGGTGCTTTAATTGTGCAGAGCTTTGGTCACACTCCATCTGGATACTGCAGTTAGTTTCAGGCACTGGTTCAGATTCATTCATTTACCACACGTACATTGAAGCACACTGAGGTGTGTCATTTTGTGTCCACAGCCTCCTAAGGATGCTAGGGGCAGCCCTCAAGGGTCACCCCACATTCCAGCACCAGCACACTACGCCTACAATGCTCAGCAGAACAACACAGAGCACAACAAGCAAAAAAAACTACAGCCCCCTTCCTCCTTCCCACCCACCCACCCACACAGACAACCCTCAAACCCCGGTCTGGCCTCAAGGCTGCAGTTTCTTGTGGACTCGCTGACTTGCAGACAACTTTCCCAATGGACGTTCAAACTCGTAGACTCAGGGATTCGGCCGCCAGGCTTTAACTTCCAGACTTCCGATTGGCTTTCATGCTTTGATCTCCAGTATTGACTTCCAAGAGTAACCAATGAATGGTCCTCAAACTCTGAACTCATTGATGATAGAACCCTGAACTCCAGGCCTTGAATTCCATACTCGTCAACTTGCATACATAGGGGGTCACCGGCCCTTGAGCCTTGTGCTTGCATGGGTATGCAATCCCAGTACCCACCAACCTAGAGGGACTCTCTGACCCAGTGGGCCACCAGCCCACATCCTCACTGGTCCCAATCCACAGTGCTTGGCAGCTCAACATCCACTGAAGTCCCTTGTCACATTGTACACATTGCTGGCTATTGAATACCGAGTGGAGGCTTAGATTCTCGATGCCCTTCATCAACGTCCACATCACTGCCCTTTGAGCTTGGATATGGTTTGTATTTCCTTTAGGGAAATGGAAGAATTAATTGATGTATATAAAATGATATAAATTATGTCACAAAATAGACATAGAGAGGCTCTTCTGCTCTGAGAGTCCATTGCAAGGACCATAATTCCAACAAGGGAGGCAGGTCATTCAGGCTCAGTGAAAGTTTCATTTTAAAAAAAAACAAACACTGGGCATGCCTGTCTCTTTAAAAAAAAACACAGGCCAGGCAGTGTTGGGTGATGGATTTAAATCAAACACTTTCAGGCCAACATTGCTAGGAGTAAGGGATTTCACCAGTTAAAATTAAACTTGAGTAGCTAGGATTGTTCTCCTCGGAGAATAGAAGGTTGAGAGGAGATTTGATAGAGGTGTGCTTGGACAGGTTGAGACAGAATAAATAGAGGAAAGCTGTTCCCATTAGTAGATGGTTCAAAAGGACAAGAAGCTACAGACTGAAAGTGATGGGTGAAGGATACAGGGGAAGTCAAGCAAAACATTTTTTTTACCCTGTCACAGAAAGTGCTCATGATCTGAAAATGTAATGTAGGTCAGTCAGTCAGGCACTTCAAAAGGGAATTAGATCACATATGGGAAAATAATTTGCAGGACTGCATGGATTGTTCTATGGATCACTGGCACAGATTCAATATTAAAACACAAATGTGTTGTGTGCTATTTTGACCACGCTTCAAAACTCTACTATCCTATCCCATATCATTGCTGCCATTGCCCTTCACAAACACACCCAAATATACCAGGTTCCATAAACTACCTTCAGTTGCTAAGATGATGCAGATCTGGCTTGGTACTCGTCTCACTACTATTTCCCCATGCCTTCACTTGCTCACAACCCAGTAATGCAACAGGCCAATCTCACTGTCCTTCTGTAGCAATTCAACATACATCAGGCACAACTCTGCTTTGAATGCAGGGACATCAGAAGACAAGATCCTAAATCAGCAGGGATCGTGTGCCAATCAGCCTGGAATCAGCAACAGATGTTTTTATTTTGTTGGGATTGGCCTTCCTGATTCATGATCACCTTATATTCAAGGGTGTAATCAGGAAGCATTTTTGCACAAAATGTATAGTGCTTTAAAGCTCAAAAGATCTTGGCTGCCGCATCATTCAAAAATTTCTACACTGGGGTGGACAATTTTTATTAGGTGAGGGCTTGATCGGATCACTCTCTATTTAGCAGCATTAATCCTTCCATCAATCCTGACCAGATTTCCAGTCACTGCTGTTGAAAAGCATCCACCATAGCATGATGCTACCTCCACCATGCTTTACAGTAGGGATGGTTCTACCTGGACTTGTGCCGCATGTACTGCTTAGTGCTGAGGCCAAAAGTTCCACTTTGGTCTCTTTGGAGTGCCAGACCTTCTTCCACATCTTTACAGTATCTTCTAAGAGATGCTTTGCAAAGTCTTTATGGGCAAGGATATGCTTTTATTTTAGCCAGGGGTGCTTCCTTGCCATTCTTCCAAATATACCCTTTTTGAGTTGGCATTGGAGATTGTGGAGCCATGAATTTCATCTCCATCAACCACTGACATCTGCAGCTCACTCAGTGACAGCTGGCGTCACAGTAGCCTCTCCTACAAGTATCACTCTTCTCCGGTGACTGATTTTCAAAGGGTGGCCTGACAGTGTGGCTGTGGTTTCGTATTTTTCCACTTTTTCATGGTGGATTGAAGTGAGGTATGTTCAGTGTCTCTGAAATGGTCTTGTACTCTCTCCAAGATTTGTCCTTCTCGAGCATCATTTCCCTGACTGGCCATGACTGCTCTTTTGTCTTCATTTTGCTTATTTCATTTTGGTTTGGTCAATTGAAAATCTACCTTTCTGTTGGACATTACAGAGAGGGGACAGTACTTATTCTTGTGTATTCATTGAAAATAGGTGATCCTCCAACTTTCCACATCAACAAATTGGATGAGTTGGTAAGGTAATGTATTGCACCTGAGAAAAGTTAGCCTAACAGTTACAAAGAGGATGAATACTTTTTTCAACCTCACAATTTTCATTTTTAGTTTTTAGTAAATTAATACAGGTTTTGGAATTTTTCTTTTGATTTGACATAATGTACAATGTTTTGTGGATTAGCTCAAAAAACTTACTTCAACATATTTTAAATTTAGAAAATGAGAGAGTAAAATGTGAAAATGGTTGTGAAGGCCGAATACTTTTTCACGGCACAGAAAACAAACAGCTGGAATCACCGGTTTCCCCTATTCAAGTTGCAAGCTTTTGAGGAAAGGATGTGTGTGCCATGGTTATGTGGCTTCTTGAAATTTCAGAGCTGTGACAGAGGTAGTCACATTTGCAATGTGCTGTATAATTCAGTTATATGTTCCAGCTGTTTAAAACTGCATATTATTAATTGGGATGATCACAGAGCAAGCCTTTTAGTGCAGACTGAAAAAGGCTGCACAGTAACATTAACCAGTGAAAGCGAAGAATAAAATGACGGTTAAATTTTCATAGAGAAGGTAGAATGAAGGCTGAATATCCACTAATATTATTTTTATATTATGTGTTACTGGACAAGTTAAGCCCCATCCTCTCAGATTATCTACATCACTTTTTATTTCCTTTCAAATTTCTTCTCAGCTCTTGGAAGGCAGTGGGGTGAACACCACGGGTGCAGATTTCCTCAGGGATTGTGCCCACACGACTGCATATCACATGTGAGTTTGGACATTTGGCATCAGCAGCTAATTCAGCTGTAGCGAACTGCAATTGAGCCCAGAACAAATCAGCATCCGCACACATACAGTTCCATCAGGAACTGATATAGCAATCGGGAATATAAACATGGGTACTTTTTCTGTTCCCTACAGACTGTCTTTGGTCATCTCCATCAACTTCGTTCTAAGATCAAATGAGAAATGTGAAACTTCAAAATGCCATAAAATATCAAAATTTTTGCCCCTTTCCCCAAGGTGCCATGATGAACAACAGCCTCCTCCTGGTGCCTAGCCTGAAATCATCTAATTTTAAGAGCACAGGTTTCTGTATTTGCATTAACCAGGATAGACTGACTGCCCCAAAAACAATCTCAAGGGAGATGAGGACCTTTGGCCAATACAGACATTATGGAAACTTTCAAAGGCATGGGGATGGGAGGGGGATGGGAGGGGGATTGGGAGCAGGGGAAATCACCAACTTTTCTTTGAGACCAGTACTTTAACATGATTAAAAGAAAAATGGACAGCTAGCCATAAAAAGAATGTGACCTAAACCCTGGAGACAAGTTCAAAGCAGAACTGGAGCAAGATCAGTCGAAACAATTTGGTCATGTGGCAAAACCAGAGAGAAGCTGGAAGGAACCCTGAGTGGGGCGTGGGGCAAAAGGAATTTATTGAAGACAGTGAGATGAAAGGACCAATATATTAATTTATCTTGGGCATCTTAGAGCTGTGAATCTCTTGATGTACAAGAGTATGCAAAAATTCAATCAGCTTCTGCAAAGAGAGGTAAATGGTGACATTTTGATTTTGGTGCTTTCTCCCATGGTCCACTCTACTCTCCCTTCAGAGTCCTTTTTTCCACCTACCGCCTCACAGCTTTTCATTTTATTCCCCCCCCCCCCACCATCTTCCCCTCACCTGGCTTTACCTATCACCTTCTAGCTTGTATCCTCCCCCACCCTACACTTTTTATTCAGACTTCTTTTCCAGCTCTGATGAAGAGTTTTGCCTGAAATGGCGACTATTTATTCCTTTTCATTGACGTTGCTTGACCTGTTGAGTTCTTTCCGAAGTTTGTGGGTGTTATTCTGAAAATTTGATGTTACATTTCCATTATTTTATATTCCCATCTTTTATAATTTTACCATTTCAAGGTAAATTAATGAAGAGTTGCATTGGCTTCGCTTGCTTACAATGCTACGTCACTATTATTTATATATATAATATTTCTTTCCTTAGCATTGCCATGATTTAAAACAAAATGCTTTAAATCACTGTTTGGGCTAGTTTAAAAGGAGACCTTAATGCAACAAATTTACTTGGAAAGCAGGAATCTGCTGCTTTAAATATGCCGTTTATGTTTAACACAAGTAATCGAAATATCCTGGATAGAACGAAGTTTAGGGGTGGGTTGCCTATGGTATCTGCTGCAATCGTTGGCAGACATGTTTTGACTATCAGACTATCTGCCTCACTGACATCATTATAAAAAAAATCAGATAAGTCTTCCTCCACCCACGCCAGCTACTTTTGCAGAATAAATAAAAAGTAAACTCATTTCGTTTGTCAAACTAACTTGCACAAGTCAGAAAATGCAAATTGGCGAGTTAATGAGTGGGTGGATGTCGCGAAAGTTCAGCCCTGCAAAAGTACAAACGTCTGCTTTTTCATTTAGTTCAACAGTTGAGGGGCGTGTTACTGGTTAAGGGTGGCCTTGAGGCTACGGGAAATATTTGGTTTCTCTTCGACGCCGACTCGGCAGCTGGGATGAAAGTTTCATTGCGCAAATTCTCCTCCCCCAATGAAACAACCCCTCAAGAAATCTGCCATAGTACATTTTTTTACAAACATAAATGAATTATAAAGGGAATATAAATAGCATTAAATTTATATTTATTTATTCTTTCGGGCCATAGTTAGAAATTAAGCTATTGGGTAACGTTTTCTGAATTTTTTCATCTCATAAATTCTTTCACATACTTTCAATCAAGAGTGGCTTGGAAGGGATATTATGCTTTCTGTCCTCTCCTACGTAATATTTATAATGAAATAAAATAAATGTATTTAAGCTAAACTTTTACAATCTGTCCTCTAAACTAAAAGAGAGCTTAAATTCAATCACTATGAATGGTTTGCATGGAATGTACTAGTGTGTATTAGGGTGCGGTGTTTGGCCAAGGTAGGTTTAGAAGGCAAGGTTCAATATTTAGCTTGTTGTTGAGTTACCTAATCTCAGCAAGATAGTTGATAGCAGACTGCCAGAACTTTAATACACAGGCTGCAGAATGTTTGAAATGTAAATGAAGATGACCTATTTAAGAGTTCGGGTGGGGGAAGTTCCCAACAGGTAAATCAAGCATGGGTTGGTAGGTTATTTCACTGTTCTAAATTGTAATGGTGCGTGGTAGAATCTGGGAAGAGAAGAATGTGGGAAAAATATAATTCATGGCTAGGGACAGGCGGTGTACAGAAGGGCCTTTTTAACCTGTGCTATGTGCCTCTAGAAGAGACCTTCTGGAAAAGTTTACAGAGCTGGGATAAATCTAATGACTGGGAGAGGAAATGTGCTAATTTCCAAAATTAGCAAAGTAGGAGATATGAACATAGAACAGCACAGTAACAGGCCCTTCAGCCCACAGTGTTGTGCTGAACCAGCTCAAAACCCACCCAAACACTAATCCCTTATAACTACACAATGTCCATATCTTTCCATCTTCCTCACATTCATGCTGCTATCGAAACATCCTTTAAAAGCCTCTAATGTATTTGCCTCCACCAGCATACCAGGCAGCGCGTTCCAGGGTTAAGTTTAGAACCACACAGGGTTAGAAAAGATTGCAGTGGTAGGGAGAGACAAAAGCCAAGAGTTATTTTGAATTCCGTGTAGTTAGGTGGGAGTAGGTAATATTGAAGATTCAAGTTTATCGTGTGTACAGTATGTGGAAACACACAGTGAAATGCATTGTTTGCCTTAACTGCCTTAACAGCCAATACACCTGAGTGTGTGCTAGCTCACAAATGGCAGCACACATCCAAGCACCAAGGTAACATTCCCACTATGTTTCACTGAACAACGCACAACAAAATAAGCCCTGTCCCTTCCTCCCATCCACACACATTCACAATCTTCCAACCCCAAGGTGACTTCGGTGTCTAGCCGAGGATTTGGATGAGAATGTGCCAACGCTCTAGACTTCGGCTCCCCCAGCGGATTCGTGTAGGTAAACTAGGACTTGGAGCAGATTATCGTGTCAGCACTGAGTGAGCTCACATTTGTGTACTTTGGGTTCTGAAAGACCAGCTAATAGTACGCAGAGAATGTCAGATTTCAAAGTTCTCAAAGATCTCAAAGTCATTTACCTTCAGCAATTGCAGATATACAGGGGGATAAATATAACGACCTGAATTTCCTCAGTCTGTTGCTATTCAATAACCTTGTGCAAGTACATTTATATGCATGCTGGGATTGCTCCACAGCTGAACTAGCTGTTGACATTCATTGTCCAGACTTCTGTATGAAGAGGTGTTGTAATTGGAGTACTTTCTATTCACTCCTTTTGAACTATACCCTAGCATGAATTATTTGCCTTTGTGAGTACGTCAATTGAATGGAGAATGTTACATACCTGATTACTATATGCAAATATTGTAATGTTACTGCTTTTTTGTTCCGAGTGCAAATAGAATCATTACAATTATGTTATACTTATGAATTGAAGGGGAAAATATTTTATATTAACAGATCTGAGAATCAGAAACATAGTAATTCAGATTACAGAAGGCAGTTATCATGCCAGGTCTCTCATAACTACCTCTAAATTCCTTGTCCATGGCTACCTGTCCAAGTCCCTTTTAAAATTATTTATGTACTCAGTTTCCATTTGTCTATGAAACAAGGATCTTTTAGATCCCAAGAAGTCTAAGGAAGAAAATATTTCTCCTTCATCTACCCTCTGGGTAATTTGGCTTATGATTTTAAACTTGTAGCCATTGTTGTTGACCCATTTGCAGAGGGATAATGTTTTTGAATTTATTTGGTGAAAGCTTTTCATCATTTTAGAAACTTCTGTACTAACAGTCTTAATTTTTGTACTCCAACATCCCTTATATTCCTCAAGGGTGTTGCTTGATCCCATCTACCTATATCTGACATTTGCCCCCCCCCCTTTCCTGAACAGAGCCTCAATATCCCTTATCAACCACAATTCCCTAATCCTGCCAGATTAGCACTTCACTCTGGTCTTGAACTCTTCCTATTTCACTTTTAAAAGTTTCCCACTTGCTAAACATCCCCCAGTTTAATAACAGCCTCTCTCCATCAACCTTGCAATTTCCTGCCTAATGCATTGCTCCATTTTAGGACCAATCCTATCTTTCTCCATAATTATTTCGAGATTATTAGAGGCATGGTCAGCAGGTCCCAAAATGCTCTGCCTCTGACATGTCAGCCACTCACCCAGCCTCATTTCCATAGAATAGGTCGAACGTTGCCCCTTCTCTAGTCAGTTTATTTACATATGCTGCAGCTTCAGAAAACTTTCCTGGACACACAAATCCAGCCCGGTCTGATTTAGGAGAAAGTAATCATTATTTAATGGACTTGATTTGTTTGTTAATTGCTCTTGCTTCTAAGTTTTTTCTGCAATATTTATCAGATGTATATACTTTTCACTTGATGGAATTTAATGATTAAAAAAGATAGTAACAGAGGGAGGACACCAGAATAAATATCATATCAGCATAAACATGATGATTTTGCCTAAATTATTTTGCCCGTTCTCTTGGTTTCTCTGACTAGGCAAAACCTGTCCTAAATGAACAAATGACCTCATTAACCACTGTCCTAACCCAGGCCTGTAAAAAACTATTGATAACTCCTTTCAATGTCTATTTTCCTTGTGAAAAGAGACCTGATACCTACAATGTTTAGCTATTAAGTAATAAATTCAGGGGGTGGGTGCATGGGAGAGATAAGGACAAATCTTTAACAAACAAATGTAGTTATTTGTTGATAACAGGTGCATGTACATACAGCAATCCACACACCCCTACACATGCACACCCAAATTCATTCATTCTCACTCTTGCTGTCCCTCCCTCTACACTGGTGGTGAGAGAAACAAATGTTAGAAGTGGTCAATGGAGATTCAATCAAAGGGGCTTTTTCGTCCTAGATAGCATCAAGCTTATTGATGGAAATGCTGACATTCAGGCAAGTGAAGAGTATTGCACCACACTCCTGACTTTTGTAGATGGTGAAAAAACTTTGGGGTATTAGAAAATGACCACGTTGCCATGGTTATAGTAGCGTTTATACTGTATGCAGCTGATAGGGAACACAAGCAATGATATAACTCAGAATCTAATTTATTATCACTGACATATATTGTGAAATTTGTTGCTTTGTGACAGCAGTACAATGCAAGATATAAAAATTATTAAAAATAGTCCAACAGAGGAATAGTGAGAGTTCATGAGTTTGTGGACATACAGAAATCTGATGGCAAAGGTGAAGAAGCTAATCCTAGAACACTGTGAGAAGGTAGTTCAGTAGCTTCCCTCTCCTGTTAACAATTAGAAGAGGATATGCCCAGGATGGTGAGGGTCATGAATGATAGATACTGCCTTCTTGAAGCTGTCCTTGATGATGGATAGGTTGTGCCCATGGTAGAACTGGTTGAGTTTACAAACCTCTGCAGCCTCTTAAAATCTTGCATGGTGGAGCTTCCAAACCAGGTGGTCAAAATATTCACCACGGTACATCTGTAGAAAGTTTCAAGAGTCTTTGATAACTTACTAAATTTCCTCAAATGCTTAATGAAGTATATCTGCTGGCACACCTTCTTCTTGATAGCATCAGTGTGTTGGGCTCAAGACAGATCCTCTGAGACATTGATGCCAGGAGCTTGAAGCTGCTCACCCTTTCTACCATTGGCCCCTCAATGAGGACTGGAGTGTGTCTCCTGCATTCCCCTTCCTGAAGTTCACATTCAGTTCCTTAGACTTGCTGACAGTGAGTGCAAGGTTGCTGTTGCGACACCACTCAACAGGCCAGTCCAACTCACTTCCGTATGCCTTCATTCTCCCTTGCTATTGCATTGAGGTAATACTCTTATCTAACACTCAGATTCTTCTGCTTAGTTCTTTGGAATGGGACAGGAAACTATTACTATCAAAATTAACTGACTGTTCCCCTAAGTGACCCAGAAGTGACAATGTTAGATCACAGTCTCTTGATGCCACAATGATATGATTACTGTAGTAAAATTCATCAAATGAATTCTGATTATTGCCTATAAAGATAAAAAAAGAGCTTCGTAGTTATAACTTATTGCCGTTATGTTGCAATAGGATGAGATTTGGAACATTTGAGGTTTTGAGCTCTAATTTCATTTGAACCCTGTATGATATATTGAATCTGGAACAGGACCTTGCCCAAAACTCAAAATGAAAGCAATAACTACATTGTGACTTTTATCACTCACAAATACACTGATGTTTATTATCAAGCAGCATTGGAACACAGGTGTAACAGGGTGATTCATCACTCTGTTGAGTTCCTCTTGTAATATATTGCTTCAACTGATAGCCGTCAAGCTACTGAGTCAGAAGGGTGTGGACTGCGGACCAACCCTGGTATTATTCACCCACCAGGAAATTTGTACATTATCAGAGCTAACTTCCCTTGAGTGAGACACAAAACTGTGCCCACTCTTTTTTTTTTGCAATGTCTCATTCACACCAGCATAGCTAATCTAAAGAACACAAAATTGTCTCAACATACCAGCCAACGTTCTCCTGCAGCCAAATACACCCATTCTTAAAACTTACCACGTTTCACAAAGTACAATCATGCAACGCTCTAAAACATTTCTGAGAAGGGACATTCTTTTTCTCTCCCTTTGAATTCTGAGGGGCAGGAGTTGGTGTGGTTGGTTAGACCAGGAGGAAAATTGAGAACTTGGTTAAAACATGTCATATTACTTCACAATATAATGCCCACTTGTTGCTGCTTGAGAAAATTGTGCATTTCTCCCACTTGCATTAAATATTGGGGAATAAAAATACACTGATGGAGAATGAAGTAGATAAATGGATTACTTTCAGTACTTTGTGATCATTAAGTAGGGGTGATAACAATGGGCCAGGAAGCAATTTTTTTTACTAAATAATTTACTCAAGTTCACCTGTGACCAAAAGAGACAGACATAATTCAGAACAAACAAATTTTGCCTGAATAATCTGTAATACACTGAAAATATTATACCTGTTTGGTCTTCCTCTCGAATGATTCATGTCACTTGTCTACATTTATAACAATTTCTGTCCACGTAACTTCATCATTTGCTAAACACAGTAAACTCATAAGTTCATGTTCCAGCCAAATGGCTGTGCATGACATAGTGTTTCCTTTCTGTACATGTTCCTATTCAACTCCAGGAGATACATTCATCATCTTCAGCATTATGTGCTGTGTCATATGACATAAGTGATTATAGTGACTATGACTGTTCTTGGCAAATTCTTCTACAGAAGTGGTTTGCCATTGCCTTCTTCTGGGCAGTGTTTCAAGACTGATGACCCCAGACATTATCAACGTTCTTCAGAGATTGTCTGCCTGGCATCAGTGGTTGCATAACTTGTGTTACTCACCAGCTGCTCACACGACCATCCACTGCTTGCTCCTGTGGCTTCATGTGACCCTGACCTACTGAGTTCCTCCAGCATTTTGTGGATGGGTGTAAGCTGTTTTCTTGAATCATTGCATTGCTTATGATGAAGGTACTTCCAAAATGCCGTTGGCTATGGAGTTTAAGATTCAGGTCCAAGAATGGAGGAATGATGATAATATTTCCAAATCAGTATAGTGCACAACTTATAGGGGTAAAGTTGTGGTGTTCCCTCTTGCGATATACTACACAGGATTGGAAGGTGCTGTTGGAGGCAAGTAAATGCGCTTCTTTTTGTAGATGGTATACACTGGAGCCTCTGTGTGTGGGTGGTGGAGGGAAGGGAACATTTAAAGTGATAGTCAAGTAGTGCTTTGTTTTGGATGATGTTGAACTTTTAAATTGTTGTTAGTTCTGCACTCCTGTTGGAGGACTTTCATTACTGTCCTGACCACCAACGGCATAATGGGCAGTAAGTAAGCTAGTTCTACACTCATACAGACAAATGCACATTGTTCCATCATATTTCTGATGTGCCTTGTAAAGCATGACAAGCCTTAGGCTGTCAGGAGGTGAGACACCTGCTGCAGGACACCCAGACACAATACTTATCTGGTTTGTTCAACAGGGGTTCTGCTCAATCTTGACATCCAGGATATTGGTGATGGTAAGATTGCCAGTGCAAGTTGATGCCAAGGAAAAATGATTGTACTCTCTTGTCAGAGGTAGTCATTCTCCAGCATTTCGACTGCATGAATGTTAATGGCCACTTAACAACCTTTGCCAGATGTTGTCTAACAGCAGATTGCACAAATCCTTAGCAAATTAAAACAATAGAATTGAACATTGTATAATCATCAACAAGCCTCTATTGCAGAGGTTCCCACACATTTTTATGCCATGGACCAATGCCATTAAGCAAGGGGTGTGTGGACTCCAGGTTGGGTGCCCTTGCTCTATTGGAAGGTAGGTCGATGATGAATCAGCCGAAACTGGTTGGGCCTAGAGCACTGCTCTGAGGAACTCTTGCATTAACACACTGGAGTTGAGTTGATTGATCTCCAAGCTGTGACTCCAGCTATTAAAGTTGCTTTTTATTCTCCATTTGATGTCCACTAACTTCAGTTTTCCCAGAGTCCCTTGATGTCACACCTGGTTAAATGCTGCTTTAAGTTAAGGGTATTTACTTTCACCTCACCTCTTTTTTGGCTTATGTTTGAGATGAAGTTTCAAGCCATGTGGTCCTGGCAAACCCCAAACCACACACAGCAGAGCATTTTTTTAGAACTTGGAATATAGAACCGTACAACGTAGTAAGAGCCCTTCAGCCCGCTTTGTTGTGCCGACCTCTATAAATCAACTTCACAATCAATCTAACACTTCCTTCCTACACAGGCTATAACTCTCCATTTTTCTTACATCCATGTGCCTATCTAAGTGCCTCTTAGATGCTCCTATCGTATCAGCGTCTACCGCCACTCTTTGGAGTGTGTTCTAGCCACCTACAATTCTCTGTAAAAGACCCACCCCTGACATCTCCCCTAAACTTTTTTCCATTCATCTTAAAAGAATGTCCTCTGGTATTAGCCATTGCCACTCTGGGAAAGAGTGTTGGCCGTCCGCTCTATCAATGCCTCTCAAAATTTCATACACTTCTATCAAGTCACCTCTCATCCTCCTTCAGTCTTAAGAGAAAAGCCCTGGCTCATTCAGCCTTTCCTCATAAAAAACATGTGCTCTAATCTGGGTAAATCTCCTCTGCACCCTCTCTGAAGCTTCTACATCCTCCCCTATAATGAGGCAACAAGAACTAAACAATACTAAGTGTGGTCTAACCAGAGTTATATAGCACTGCAAGCTCTTTAAATTTTCATGCATTTTTGTGAGAACTTCCATTGGCAGGATTGTCAATGAAACATTAAATCACTTTACTGATGATTGAAAGTAGTAATTTGCTGGATTAGCTTCGTTCTGCTTTTTGTATACGGGATACACCTGAGCAATATTCGGCATTGATAAGTAGATGCAAGTGTACTGTATTGGATTAACTTGACTAGAGGTGCAGAGTTCTGAAACATAGACCCTCAGTACCCTAGCCAGGTGAACAGATTAGCTTTGAACCGATTAAAGATTACAGCACAAAGCAGACAATTAAGTCTGAGGTACTCACGTCTGTATTTATGCTTCTGCATAACCACTTTACTGATCAGCAATCCTTTTTATTCTGTTTTTCCTTGTATTCCTCAAGGGAATAGATGATAAGAGTAAAACCAATTCTACTTTTTACAAAAAAATCACTTCTTTGTGTAGTGAAATTTTGACCCACAATCATAATACAGCATTTACAATTTAATAAATTTGATTATCTCCTTCAAATCTCAGTTCTGGTTTATGACTATTCTCTTTCTTCCTCTGCAGTTGTACGATGAAATGCATTTCTATGGTGCTTGTTAAGAGAGATTATAGGATGTTGGGGAAAGGTGGGTATTGAACAGTGGGGTAAATTAGAAAAGATGCAAATAGGTGCAAATTTGATACGGAGGGCTTGTCCTGTTTATCTTTGTCTCTACTTTAATTTTTTCCTTTATAGTGTTTTTCTTTAATTTCTCTCGGGTCACATTTATACAAAATCCACAGAATCAGAACCAGACTTATTATTACTGACATATGTCATGAAATTAGGGCAGCTTTGTAGTGTTGTGGTGAGCACAACGTTTTACAGCACAGGCGACATGGGTTCAATTTCCGCCACTGCCTGTAAGGAGTTTGTACATTCTCCCTGTGATTGTGTGGGTTTCCAACAGGTGTTTGTGATTCCTACCACAGCCCAAAGACGTACCAGTAGTAGGTTAATTGGTCATTGTTAATTGTTCCGTGATTAGGCTAGGTCTAAAGCCAGGGATTCCAGGGCAGCATAATTTGCAGGGCCAGAAGGGCCTATTCTGCGCTGCGTCTCAATCAATCAATAAATAAATTGATAATAAATAAATAAATTTGATGTTTTACAGTACCAGTGCAGACCAATACATTTTAAAAAACTATAAATTACAATAGGAAGTATATATATATTTCTTATTGTAATTTTATTTTTTATATATATATATACACATACACACACACACACACACACACACACACACACACACACATTTATTTAAATAAAATAATTCGAGCAAAAAAGAATAGTGAAAAACTTTTTCACATATTGTCTTGCTACTTCATGGAGGAGAAGGTCCTTGATGTATCCAATGAGTCCTGCAGCATTCACGGAGACAGAAATGAAGCCCATATTTTGGGTCTTGTCACTTGAAGTTGCCTGACCATTCTCCCATTCTCCCACAGAGGGATTCATATCTGAACAGACACTGTCAAACTCTGTCATATCTGCACTGTCAACAAGACTCACTGGAGAGATAACTAAAGACAGTGATTTGGAACAGTTTATCCTTCAGTAACACAAAAAAGATGAAGTTTATTGTCATGTCATCACTGAAGCAAAGTCTGATCGGTTCTCAAAAAAAGACAATATCTAAGGTGGAAAGTGGACTGTCAACGTTTTAGATCAAGGCTTTTCGTCTGACCATTAATTAGCTACTTTATTTATTTATTGAGATACAGTATGGAATAGACCCTTCCAGCTTTTCAAGCTGTGTTGCCAAACAATCATGATTTAATCCTAGCCTAAACATGGGACAATTTACAATACACAGTCTTTGTACTGTGGCAGGAAAACAGAGGAGAACCCACACGGTCACAGGGAGAACGTACAAACTCCTTAAAGGCAGTGGCGGGATTTGAACCCAGGTCACTGGTATTGCAAAGCATTGTGCTAACCACTAAGCTACCATGCCACCCCACACATTAAACATCAGATCTAACATATGCTCTTGTCTAGGAGGCTCAGGTATATAATTGATAAACTTTCTACAACTTTAATTCCCATGTCTCTAGTTATCATAGGATGCCTGCAAAGTGTTCCCGTGTCTATTTTAACTTATTAGCTTACCCATTGGTAGAAATAGATAAATACACCAGACAGCAATCCTAAACACATAGTTTCAACCATTGTTTGTGGCAAGACATATACTTAAGGAGGATAAATATTGCTGTTCATTATTCCTATCCAGTACCTTACAGAAAAATCACTTGAGTGTGCTATATCAATATCTTACAGATGAGAATGGGAGAATATTCATCTGGAAGAAAGGCAAATTCCAGATGTGTGCAGTCCTATGATACACCCAGTGCCTGTCTTATTAGCTACACCTGTAGACCTGTTCATTAAAACAAATATCTGATCAGCCAATCATGAGGTAGCAACTCAATGCATAAAGGCATGTAGACATGGTCAAGAGGTTCAAACCAACCATCAGAATGGGGAGGAAGTGTGATATAAGTGACTTTGACCATGAAATGATTGTTGGTGCCAGACGGGGTGGCTGGAGTATCTCAGAAACTGTTGATCTTCTGGGATATTCACACACAACAGTCTCAAGAGTTTACAGAGAATGATGTGGAAAAATAAAAACATCCAGTGAGCTGCAGTTCTGTGGGCAAAAGTGCCTTGTGAATAAGAAAGGCAGAAGGGAATGGCTAGACTTTTTCCAAGCTAACAGGAAGGTGACAGTAACTCAAATAACCGCATGTTACAACAGTGGTGTGCTAAAGAGCATCCCTGAACCTTGAAGTGGATGGGCTACAGTAGCAGAAGACAACACCAGGCTCCACTCCTCTACCTACTGTGTGTATATGTGACTGTAGAAAATGGAGAATGCATTGAATAAACCGATGATTGCAAACCTCCTATGCCACTGACATTGCAAGTGCAAGTCTCTGTGCATACTTAATTTAGCTTTTGTAAATTCCAAAGCATCTCAAATGTTAAATGACACCAATCTGCATGCACACCCATCTCCAATATGCCTTCATAATTATAGATATTGACTTGTGGGTATAAATTTACATATCCTCTAGCACTTTACAGTCCTTTAGTTATGGTTAACTTAAAATCAAACCTCTGGCATTCAAAAGATTTCAGATTTGGCTTCCTTTTGCAACCTTAGACTTTTCACTCTTTGTTTTTCCCTGATGGGTTGTCACTTTGACACCTGCTAGTTAAAATGCACAGTCATTCTTTCAATATTCAACTGCCAATGCTCCTCCTCATATTACACACAGGCATATTAACAAAATTATAGGGTCAGGTCACTTAAAACAAGCCACTTTAAGATTGTACCAATAATGATCGCCAATTTGATAATTTAGGTATGACACCATAAAGTTTATTTGCTGACTTATTGATCACTGTAAATGTGCTGTGATGTATTGTTGTCTGGAAGGAGGCAGGGCAGCATAGTGGTTAGCACAACGCTTTACAGTACAGGCAACCTGGGTTCAATTCCCGCCGCTGACTGTCAGGAGTTTGTACGTTCTCCCTGTGACCGCGTGGGTTTCCTCTAGATGCTCTGTTTCCCCCCACTGTCCAAAGATGGATGTTAGGTTAATTGGTCATTGTAAATTGTCCTGTGATTTGTTAGTGTTAAATCGGGGACTTCTGGTGGCATGGCTTTCAGGGACTGTCCCGCACTGTATCTCAATTTTGTTTTAAAGTTGGTCAATTACACTCAATAAAAATAACTAATTTTATAATCAAATTCAGTGGTTCAAAATGATAAGGTGACCTACTGAGAGTTGACCATGTACCTTGGATATCAGTCCTATTGCAATAATGATTTAATAAAATTTAAGTATCAATGTGGTGTAACACAGAAAAATTTACTTCACAGGCACTAACCTTGCATTACTTGAGATTTTAATGGAGTAAATAGAAGATAATCATAATCAAAATTGAAAGGAAAATTAAATTACGTATAATGAAATATACAGTTAATTAGTTAGCCACCTGAAAAATACGAACAAATTACACACTGTGGTATAAGATATGATTCAAAACATACATCAGGTTGCCATTTACCAATTACAGCTCTGCATTCGACACCATTGTCCCTCTCGGTAATAGTAACTAAACTAAAATCTTGTCCTCTGTACCTCCCTCTGCAACTGGCTTCTCGATTCCTTCATCAGGAGACCACACTCAGAATGAATCAGTGATAACTTCTCCTCCTCGCTGGCAATCAAAACAGGAGAACCTCAAGGATGCATACTTAGCCCACTGCTCTAGTCTCTCTGCACTGATGACAATGTGGCTAAGCACAGCTTATACGACACTCAGAAGTTTACAGATGGCACCACTGTTGTTGACAAGATTGCAGATGGCAATGAGGAGACGTACAGGAGCGTGATTGATCGGCTGGTTGAGTGGTATCGCACCAACAACCTAATACTCTGCATCAGCATGTCCAATGAATTGATTATGGAGTTACGGAAGGTGAGGTTGGGAGAACACAAGCCAGTCCTTACTGAGGGGTCGGCAGTGGAAAGGGTAAGCGGCTTTCGTATCCTGGGGGGGGTCAGCATTTCATGAGATCTCTCCTTGGCCCAACACAATGAAGCAGTCATGAAGGCAGCATTTGAGTGGTTCTATGTTGTTCAGAGTTGGAGGAGAATTGCCATGTCACCAAAGACTCTTTCAAAAGTCTATAGGTGAAAGGTGAAGAGCAATATTAATGGTTGCATCACAGCCTGATATGGAGGCTCCAATGCATAGGATCACAAGAGACTTCAGGCGGTTGTAGACCCAGTGTGCTCCATCACGGGCACAACTCTCCTCACCATTGGACATTTCTTCAAGAGATGGTGCCTCAAGAAGGTAACATCCATCATTAAGGGTTCTCACCATCTGGGACATGCCCTCTTCTCACTACTACCATCAGGGAGGAGGTACAAGAGCCTGAAGACCCACATTTAATGATTCAGATTTTTGAATGGTCCATGAACCCATTGACATTGACTCGTTGCTCTTTTTTTTAAATGTGTTGCTTTTTTATTTTGTAATTTACTGTATTCTTATGTCTTTGCATTATACTGCTACAAAACACATTTCACATCATATAAAACAGTGCTAAAAAACCCAATTCTGATACAAATAAAGAAAGATTCTGGATCAATTTGTAGGAAAATGGAGATCATGAAGGCTGGGGTAGGGAAGCTGTGGGGTGAATGAGGTGATTGTAGAGGACCTATGGCGATAGGAAGGAACAAGAAAAACACTATTATTCACAAAGGGCAGTTAAGAAAGCATTGAAGTAGTTCTGCCTAGAATTAGTAGGCATTTCTTGCGTTAGAGAGAATGTAATGGAAAAGCTCAGCACTTAAGAATCAGAAGTAGCACTAGTCAGGGAGAGGAATGGAGTTGGCATGAATTTATGTTCATATGGCATAAATGCAATTTTAAAAATTTAGTAACATAAAATACTACCTTTCTCAGCATAATTAGAAATTTTGCATTTGAAAAATTGGTTTATTTTTTTCCTCATGTTTGCCCTAAATTTAATCCTCAAGTTAATTTTATTATCCAAAATCAATGAACCTCCCTGTATTGGCCACTTTCTCATAAGGTCATTGAGAAATGGGGGCGTAATAAGCTAATGCAATTATTCTTAGTATATCTATGCCAGGAAAGTCAGAATACTATTTAGAGCTATTATGGTAGATGATGGAGTAAGATAAGAGTAGTCTTATTTTGTATAACTGACATTTGCTAATGGATACCAACTAGTTTATCAAAATAATCCTTTTAGGACAGGTGCTAATTGCAATTCAATTGTCGAACATTGTCCAGTTCACTGATGATTCATCACCAACAGTGATGAGATGGCCTGCAGAGGAGGTGGAAGAGCTCGAGGCCTAGTTCCAGGCAAATAACTGCTTGTCTTGTTCTTAATGTCAATAAGACAAAGGAGATGGCTATTGACTTCAGGAGAACTCACACCACTCACATCACCACCCTTTACATTGGCCGCACAGCAGGGAAAGTGCGAGCAGTTTCAAACTCTGAGAGTGCACATCTCACACAACCTCTCATATATTCCATCAAGGCATATATACAGAAAGGTGCCAGAAAGGGGCTAGTAACATCATGAAGGATCCCACTCACCCTGTTCATAGAGAGTTTGTCCCACTCCCATTAGGGAAGAGACTACATTTACACAAGGATCACCTGACTCAAATAAAAACAACTAACCTACCCTGAGCAGTAAGGCTGATCAACACCTCCACCCACTAACTCCACCACTACTTTATTATTTCCCATCATTATGTACATAAGCATCACATTCAGGAGATACAATCAATCTATGTATATAAGCTATCTTATGTATTTATATCTATTGTGGTGTTTTTTTGTTATTATTATTATGCTCCTTATCTTTCGTGCAATTTTTGTGCTGCATTCTGATCCGGAGTAACAATTACTTTGTTCTCCTTACACTTGCGCACAGGAAATGTAATTAAACAATCTTGAATCTTGAACTGTGGTTCTGCATGTTTGTCCGACCTAAGGGAACATGTAAAATGATGTGAAATTATCACCCTCACCCCCTCCCCCCATAGCATACTCTCGTGTGAGTTTCAAATAGTCAATCCTATCCACAGCTTGAAGGAGATATGTCCTGATTCTCACATTATTCTAACCACTCATGCTTCCCATTGTCTTTGGTGAAGGAATATGGGGCGGCAAGCAGCCTGAGAGAAGATAAAAGCAGATAATTATTTTAGACTGATATTTTGAAGCTCCAATGTTTTTGCTTTTTCCCATGAGAATAAATTGCTGAGACATCAAGTCTACTGACCCTCACTTACTCCTTGACATTTTCTAAAAGCCGCTATTTACTTTTTAAAATAAATACTTAATTGTTTGTGGTTGTTTATTGCTTCAATTAGAGGATTTTAGCTTTCCCAGAACCTCTCAATGATCAGTATACAATTCCTACAAAAATATCTATTTGTTCAAACACAGCATTGGAAACACAACAAAAAATAAGGCTTGCCTGGGGTGGGATAACTTTCTCTGTGCATGTATCCTTTCCTACTCCTAGTCATGTTATTTTTATAAGAATTGTAGCCAAGCAGAACAGGCCTAAAATCCCTAGGGGAGCATCATAGATGTGCTGGATGGTAAATATTTCACTTAGTGACCCTATGCTTCAAACTCTGAAAATATTCTGCCCAATACTGTTTTTGGGGTTGCGTTTGAGTGTGGGTTGGAGCATGCGCAGATAGATGGTCAAGGGACGATGAAAGAAGGCATCAAAGGTGGTTACAGAAGGTCATCAGGTTAGTGGAAATCATAAAGCATGGACCAGAACTGGGGAGGAGAGATGAAAAGAATCTACTTAATGGGATTTCCAGTCTTTCAGTTAGGTAGAACATTGGATTGCCCTGAAACTGAAGGCACTAAAGACTATTGAACAACGGTCAATCTGCTCGGGAACTCAGCGGGTGAGGAGAACCCTGTGGAACACTAACAAGATTCTGGAGAAACTCTTCAAGTCAGGTGGCATCTATGGAGGGGAATAAACACTTGACATCTTCTCCCTTACCCTTTTTCTTCTCCTTTCCTGCTCATCACCTCATGCTCTTCCTTCCATATCTCCCATGGTTCACTTCCCTCCCCAACAAGATTCCTTCTTCAGTCCTTTACCTGTTCCACCTATCTCCTCCCAGATTCTCACCTCATCCTCCCTCCCTCCCCCATCCACCTTCCCCCAACCATCCCACCTTCTCCCTCACCTAGTTTCACAAATTACCTGCCAGTTTGTACTCCTCCCAAGCCTTCACCTTTTATTCTGGCTTTTTCCACCTTCCTTTCCAGTCCTGATGATGAAGGGTCTTGGCCCAAGAGTCTACAGATGTTGGAAATCTTTCTTAGTCTTCTGTCCCCTTCCTTTCCAGTCCTGATAAAAGGTCTCAGCCCAAAATCTCAACTGTTAATTCCCCTCCATAGATGTTACTTTACCCACTGAGTCCATCCAGCATTTTGTGTGAGTTGATCTGGATTTCCAGTAGCTGCTGAATTTCTTGTACTTATGATTGAACAGAACCCTGTCTGATGTAGGGTTTTGGTCTGAAAAAAGAATGACAATTTCTCTTCTCCTATAGATGTTGCTCAGTCACTGGGTTTCTCCAGCAGATGTTTTGTTGCCTTGAGATTGTCCAGTGATGGCCATATTTGGGTGGTCCAATTGTCCGTGGAATATTGCAAAAGGAACATTGCACCTGGAGTGACTACATATTGTGTGCATCAATCTGGAAATTGTGCTGGGGCTTGAAGACTCATTACCATATTTGACCTCAATGGTGACAGAAAATGACCCAGAAGAAGTTGATATTATTTCAATCATAATATTCTGGAATGAAGTAACAACTTTGTGCAATATCTAGACCAGGGGTGGGCAAACTTTTTGACTTGAGGGCCACAAAGGGTTCTAAAATTTGACAGGGGGGCCGGACCAGGAGCAGATGGACGGAGTGTTTTGGTAATACACCTCATAAGAGAAAATAAAATATCATGGGATATGTAGAAAACATGTGCTTTAATTTCAATTGAAAATGAACAAATGCATTACAACAAAATATCTGTCTTTGATGTCCCATGGTATTTAGCTATTTATTGAAATGACTTTTAAAACACTGAAAATTAAATGAATAAAATACAGCTTTTTTAATAGTAACAGTTATTATTTTAAAGCACTGAAAATTCTGTTATCCTTCAAGATATTATCATCATCACTCTCCTCCTGACTGTCTTTATTTCAAAAACGGTAGGAGATGCAGGTCTACTTGTCCTGCTCCTTCTTATTCAACTGTCCCCTGTGCCAAAACTCAACGACCCGCACAATGACAGAACAGTGAGAGTGCGCCAGTATGCAGAGCGCGTTATTTGATCTGGAGCGCATTTTTTATTTTGAGAACGTACGTGCACCTGCGCACTACTCATGTCCATCACTTAACAGAAATGACATGTAACATGTAAGGCATATTGAAAAAATATTTTCAAATGCATTTTTTACATAACACAACGAAGAAACTTATTTTTAATTTCAGTGGGAACAGTGTTGTTGGTCTCCCTTTTTAGCCAGCGCATCAAAGTCTGGATTTAGTTTTGTTGTGGCGATTCTCAGGATGGATCTGAGGTGTTGGTCAGTTAACTTGGATCTGTGGCTGGCTTTGTTGATGTTCATGACGCTGAACGCCTGTTCACACAAATAGGTCGAGCCGAACAAAGAGTAAAGCGCAAATGTGGAGTAATACGCTGCACCTCAACAAAGGTCAATGTGTAGCGGTGTGCTACATGCAGCGCTAAAATTACGACACGGAGTCGGTAACGGCAGTTGAAGAAAAAACTTTATTCGAAATCCCCAGCCTCAGTTTTAAGCCTCCCTCAACCTGCCCCCCTGCGCAGAGGCTCCAAAGCTCTGTGCTCGCAAATCCCCGCAGGCTATCTCCCTTAGACGCTGGCTAATTGTGAGCCGGTTCGGATGTGCCAGGAAATGGGTCGCCACAAATGTATATAGAGTGCGTCATCTATTGGGAAAACGCCAGAATTGCGGGGAAAAAACCTTAACAAGGTTTATTAATATAATTTCATCAAGTTCTGCGGGCCGGATTAAAAAGCTTAACGGGCCGCATATGGCCCGCAGGCCGTAGTTTGCCCATGCCTGATCTAGACAATGTTCAAAGTTCAAAGAGAAATTATTATTAAAATACATATATGTCACTATATACAACCCTAAGATTCATTTTCTTTCGAGCATACACAGTAAATCCAAGAAACACAGTAGAGTTATTGAAAGACTGCACCCAACAGGGCAGACAACCAGTGTGCGAAAGACAACAAACTGTGCAAATACAAAAGAAAAAATAGCAATAAGTATCAAGAACATGATATGAAAAGTCCTTGAAAATGAGTCCATAGGTTGTGGGGAAAGTTCAATGAAGTTGTCCCCTCTGGTTGAAAATCTTGAAGATCAAGGGGTAATAACTGTTCCTGAACCTGGTGGTGTGAGTCCTAAGTCTCCTGTACCTTCTTCCTGATGGCAGTAGTTAGAAGAAAGCATAGCCTGGGTGGTGGGGTTCTTGTTGATGGATGCTGCTTTCTTGGGACAGCGCCCCGTGTAGATGTACTCCTTGGTCGGGAGGGCTTTCCCTGTAATTGACTGAGCCACATCCACCAATTTTGGTAGGATTTTCCATACAAGGGCACTGGTGTTTCCATTCCAGGCCATGATGCAACCAATCAATACACTCTCCACCCACGCATATAGAAGTTTGTCAAAGTTTTAGATGACATGCGGAATCTTCACAAACTTCTAAGAAATTAGAGGCTCTACTGTGCTTTCTTTGTAACTGAGTTTTTCTACTGGGCCCAGGACAGATCATTTGAAATGATAACCCTAAGAAAGTTGCTGACCTTCTCCTCTAATCTCATGATGTGTTCTGGCTCATGGACCTTGGGTTTCCTCCTCCTGAAGTCAGTAATCAGCTCCTTGGTTTTGCTGATATTGAGTAAGAGATTGTTGTGGTACCACTCAGCCAAATTTTCAATCTCGCTCCTATATGCTGATCTGTCACCACCTTTGATTTGGCTAACGACACTGGTGTCGTCAACAAACTGAAATATGGTATTGGAGTTGAGCTTAGTCACACAGTCATAAGTGTAAAGTGAGTAGAGCAGGGGGCTGAGCACACAGCCTTGTGGTGCACCTGTGCTGGTGGAGATTGCGGAGGAGATTTTGTTGCCAATCCGAGCTGACTGAGATCTGTAAGTGAGAAAATCGAGGATCCAATTATTGATTAGTTTTGTGGGGATGTTAGTGTTGAATGCCAAGCTGTAGTCAATAATATCCTGATGTAATGCAGATCTTTTGCTCTTCAGATGTCCCAGGGTTGAGTGAAGAGCCAATAAAATAGCATCTGCTGTAGACCTGTTGTGATCCAATTCAGGAATTGATATGGTTCATCACCAACTCAACTGCTCAAAACACTTCATCACAGTGGATGTAAGTCCTACTGGACAATAGTCATAGAGCCAGGTTACCACATTTTTCTTAGGCACCAGTAAAAATGAAGCCTGCTTGAAGTAGGTGGGAGCCTCAGACTGCTGAAGTAACAGGTTAATGATATCAGTGAACAGTCCAGTCAGTTATTGCCACAGATCTTTACTATTCGGCCAGCTATCCCATCTAGCATGATTTCCGTGGGTTCACCCTACTGAAGGATGCTTGCATATCAAACTCAGAGGCTGAAATCCACACATTCATCGATGTTTCATGAAGTTTCCTCCATGCTTTAACAGTCAAAAGTGAGCATAGAAGGCATTGAGCTATTCTGGGAGCAAAGCCTTGTTCTCATATATGTCGCTTGGTTTCACTTTGTAAGAGGTAATAGCATTCAATATTGATCTTGTTAATACAAGCAATCTCCAGACTGATATCTACCAAAGCATTAATTAGCAGTTCTTGGCAGGTCACTCAAAGAGTAGCACTCTGTTCCTACTGTTGCCTGAACAAGTGGTCTGAGGAGTTTTTGCGGAAGGTGAGTGAATAAAAAGCTAAAGGCATATAAAATAGCAGAAGTAGATCATATAGCTCTTCAAGTCTCCTCCACCATTTAATAAGGTCATAGCTGTAGTCACAACATTTCTGCCTAATCCCCTTAATTCTTGATTTCCCATTGCCAAAAAGTATCTCACTCAGCCTTAAGTATTCTTACTAACCTATTACCAAAATTCTGTAAATGAGAATATTTCAAAGAATCACAAGCCTCTGGGCAGCTCTTCATCCTGAAACAAGGTCCCATCATTCTAAGTTCCCTCGTCAGGAAATCATACCCATAGGATACCCTTTCAAGATCCCTCACTATTTTGTGTTTCGATAAGACAGCTTCTCATACATCTAAGGTTCGGTGAGCCCATGCCTAATCGACTCATTCTTTTCATTTTTGCAACCCATTCTTCCCATAAATCAGTCCTGTGAATCTTCTTTGTGCCATATCATAGGTAAAGGTTTCATTACATAAGATCAAGACTCCAGAATACGATGTTGATGGTAAATCAAAGTTTAAATATAGCAACCGCTTGTACCTAAGAGATCAGGCTTGTGTGCTTCAAAAAACAAGGTGCTGTATCAACTCTGAAGGCAGCTGATGGAACCAAGTCACCAGAGCCAGAGAACACAGGAAGACATCAGCCATTGCACCTGTGATGTGGCTTTCCCATGTCAGCACTCTCTCTGAACGTACATTTCCAGGGCTAGCCTTGCCAACCACACTCAGACTCACCAGCAAAGATAGCACAAGTCATACTCGCTGGTCAACAAGATTTCACATTATGAAATGCGACAAGCAACTTCATTACAGGTTTGTCAAACAAAATTTTAGTCCACCCCAGGTTAAAGCTGATATTTTATTCACAGTCAGGTTTAAGAAGCAGTAAGAGAAATGAACAGAAAAATGAACAGTGATGATGGATGGGTAATTTCAGAGGCTGATGTCCTGGTATTTGAAAACATGGTCAGCAACATTGAATGTGAAGCAATTAAAATCAGGTGCACTAAAGGCTAGGAGCAGAAGTGCACCGATATCTGAGAGAGTTATTGCAGGTTGCATAAATTGGTATGGCATTGAGGGATTTGAAAATAATGAGTGTTTTTAGAATTGAAGGATTTATTAACCTGAGGTAACAAGGTCACTGAGCAAGTGGGTAACAGGTTAACAGGTAATTCAGGATTTAATGCGAGGCAGCAGATTTTTGGGTGGTCTTAGAGTTACAGAAACTGGAATAAGAACGGCCTGTAAGAATCTGTTAGAATAGGTGAATTCAGAGATAACAATGGCATGGTTGAAGGTTTCAGCAACTGATGGGTTGGGGGCAGGACTGGAAATAGATATTGCCTTTTGAATCCCTTGTTTCTCTGAATTAGATCTCAAACATTGTTGCCTGGCATTCTCCATAACATTATAGATTATTATTTCAAAATCACTCATGCAGATGAATAAGTGGTTGTGTCACAAAAAAACAAAAATGTTCTGTGACCTTGAGATCATTTCTATCACAACATACCTCAACTGCGTGGGTAAAATATCTCCAGTTGATGAGTCAGAAAGTAAAAATATGGCTGCTGGTTAAATAGGAAAATAATATAATCCTCCTACAAAGCTTTTGACAAGGAGTGTGTGCATTCATTCATCACTCTTCTTAGCTGGGGATTAGGACTTGTTGGCCTGGAAACTGGGCCATGGTAGGTGCTAGGTTTCCTTGCGATTTAATTTGTAAATCCTGATTGTACTATTGATACTTTAAGATATCAATAGCTTGGCTCCACACCTATTGTGCATGAATGACAAGAGAATGCTGATTAGGTACGATGATGACGGCAGTTCTCTTGTAACACCAATTTGACGCTAGCTCTGTGCAAGTGGACTACATCCTTCTAGCCAATGCGTGCATAGGAAAAGTAGGAAGAACACACTCTACATCAATGATGTGAGTGAGTCCTCAGTTACGGGTAGATTCATTAGCTATTGACAAAGTTAGGAAGCCACACATCTAAGATTCCTGCATCCACTTTCTGGTGATGTAATGGGAGCTTTCATTATAGTAACACTGGAGCTCCATTTTGATCACAAGGAATAGGATCCTAGTAACTCCTTCTTAAAAATGGAAATTGTACCACCATTCAGTTTTATTATCTAAAAGCAAAAGATACAGGGGAGAGCACCAGGCGGTGGGGAGTCTTGGATCTAAACCTCCCTGTACATGGATACGTCACCACCATCTTCTGATTAGATCCAAGGTCAGTCTGAGTAGTTACTGGGATGAGAGACAACCTCAGGGAAAGTGAGGCCACGCTTTTCAGCGAATGGTCCAAATCATCCACTGTCTCGTTCACCCTCTGTTCTGGCTACGTGAAGTTGCTGGTAATCTGATTTGAAAGAATCAAGTTAGAGGTTGAATGAAAAGTGGAATTGTGAGAGTGGTGTTCCCTCTCAAAGACTGGCAAAAACCTGGTTATCAGATACAGGTTTCTCTTGGTGGTGTATTGAGGTTGTTACAATAGATAGGCCTGACCGTGTTACCATACAATGTTCCATTCAGTTGGACAACCCATCCTCTATGGAAGAGTTTATTCACAAAAATGCCAGGCAGTGGTCAGTGTGGAAAGTCCTGCAGGCAGCGGGGAAGACAGACCCAATGGATCCTGTGGGATGGTTCCCTGAGCAGAATGTCAAATCCATTTGGCAGACTGTCCCATTGCCAGAACTCACTGACAAAAGCACAAGGCGACAATGAGAGGGGCCCTCACTGTCAGATCTTTCCTGCACAGTTGGAGTCTCATTCCCAGTTATCCCCTGGAATAGTTGCAATGTTGTTAAAATAATAATCCACCTCTTTGTGGACTCTGTACTTTCAAACAAGGTCCGGAGTAGAATGAAAGATTCAGCCTGAATACTGTGTAACAGAGAACTCTGATTTACAGCTGTCCCAAGGGAGCATATTGAGACAGACACCCAGTGCTGCTGGAAGCTCAGAATCAGAACCAGAACCAAACTTATCAACACTGACATATGTGGTGAAATCTGTTGTCTTCTGTTAGCAGTACAGTGCAATGCATTAAAAATTACTGTACATTACAATCAGAAATATACATATAAATAAATAAATAGCCCAAACTGAGTGCAAAATAGTGAGGTAGTGTTATGGGTTCAAAGTTCAAGATACATTTATTATCAAAGTACATATAAATATACAACCTTGAGTTTCATCTCCTTACAGGCAGCCACAAAACAAGAAATGCGAAAGAAGCCGTTAAATAAAGAAGACCCCATAAGCACCCAATGCACAGAGAGAGAAAATAAAACACACACACATCATGCAAACAGCATTCAGATTGAAAGTGAGTTCGTAGACACAAAGCCCGGAGCAGCCAGAGCAGGCCGAGATCAGCCTCAGTTCATCACACCGGTTCATGGACCCATCAGAAACCTGATGGTAGAGGAGAAGGTCCTGAAACATTGAGACTTCAGGCTCCTCCACCTCCTCCTCCTCCTCCTCCCTGATGGAGGTAACCAAGAGGAAAGCATGTCCTGGACAGTGAAGGTCCTCAGCTCATTAGCTCGGTGAAAGACACACCTTGTTTTCCGTGAAACTTGTTGGTCTTCCCATAGAAAGGGAATGATGCCGATTGGCTCATTCCAGGCAGCAGGAGTATGTTGTAAGCTTGGTACAGCCAACACAAAGACTGTACAGGAAGAACTGCAGGCTAAGGTCCTCCTGTTGTTACTCATCAAGGGGCTAAACAGAGTGTAGTAGCTTCCGGTGAGAATTTGTTTCATCCCACCAGGCCATACGAGTGGCAATGCTGCTCCATGCACAGAACATGCTAACACCATACATGTACCAGATCAATAACTGACACTGTGAATATAAAGAGAGCCAAACTGTGTTATTTTTTGTATTTCTTCTTCATACTTTTTAAGTATTAAAAGTTTTTTTGAAATTAAAAAGTGATTTGTTTGTAAAAGGTTTGCTTGAGGAGTTGATAACTGAGATCTGCTCCAGGCACTAAGCTGTGCCGGAGTTCTCTGTCTGTGGTATTGGCATCAATACTTGTCTCCAATTGCTTTGCCTCCGGTTCAATCCAGGGAGCCGTTTCAGATACCAGCCATGTCTCCTAGAGTGTAAGCTAACAGTGTCTGCAGAGCATGATAGAGGCTGATTATTCAAAATGAAGCAAATTAATTTCTTTTTCCTTGGGCAGAAAGCAACAGGTGGCAAAGGTTGACCTTACACATGTAAACAAGGTACTAGAGGAGTTCAGTGGGTCAGGTATCATCTGCAGACGTAAATGGACAGTAAGCATTTCATGTTGAGACCCTTATATGGACTGGCTCTCTCTGGCAGTATTAATTCAGTTAAGGAGCAAATCATTGTCAAAGGGTCTCAGATGTAGTATCCTGTGGCAAGATTGGGTTGGTAAATGCCATTTCAGAACATCAAACATTAGAGTACAGTACAGGCCCGTCAGTCCATAATACCGCACCGACCTTTTAACCTACTCCAAGATCAATCTAACCCTTCCCTCCTATATAACCCTCCATTTCTCAATCATCCATGTGCCCGTCTAAGAGTTTCTTAAATGTCCCTAATGTATCTGCTTGTACCTCCACCCCTAATTACATTCACCCACAGCAAGAGCTAAGAAATGACTGTCTTGAATAAGAGAAAGTCCAACCACATCTTCGTAATATTCAATGGCATAGTTGTTTTGGATAAGCTTCTGGAGATTGCTATTGGCCTTGGACAGTGCTGTACCTGGATGGGCTGACTGCAGACTGCACCTCTTAGATTACTCAGTGAAGATGTAAGGCAAGCCTGTGCTACTGAACAGCTGTCAGTGTGGGGAGACTGAGATTTAGGTGTGAGACTTGTGGTGAGAGTGTGAAGGTGCAAGTCCTGATAGATAGAGATTATTATTAGGTGAAAAAAAATGGGGTGAATGGTATTGAGCAATGTGTGAGACACATGGTACAGTAATTGGGATTTGTGTTTTCATTACCCACGTTCATGTTTGTGAGAATATTGAACTTTTTCTGCTACTGTCCTGGGATGTATTTTGTTAATGTATTATTCAGAACCTGGACTTATTGTTCATAACTGGTCTTATGAAGGAGATGATGTGCTTCCTTCTTGAATTGTTGAGATATGACAGCCCTTACGCCACTGGTGTTTAGGGCAGCAACGGAGGTCTTCCATCTCTGGTGGTGTTTACACTTCCTTCATCATGTCAGTAGCTTCCTCTTGGTTTTCACTACTGTCAGTCACGCAAATCTCGGGCGGAGACTCCAGGATACCGTCACGCTTAGATGTAGAAGGACACTTCATTGCTGTTTCTGTAACAATTTGTTTTTACCAGTCAGGGTTGCTAGCCCTGAGCTGAACCCCTGAAGCTGGAGAGACCTCTGGCCTCTACCCTTTGACCTGTTTGGAATGGGTGACCCTGCCAAGAGCCAAAGCATAAAATCCTGACTCCAGCCAACATAGCTCTCCGGGTCATTGAGGCACGCGAGCCTCCAAACCCAATGACAAGTTTCTGATCCTTCTGGAGGAATATTTCTGGTAAAGGTACAGTACCTCTATAGTGCCTTTAGGGAAGGAGTTTAGCTTTTGGACCTGACAGTAATGAAATTCGAGTAATATATTTCCATGTCAGGGTGATGCATGACTTGGACAGAAAGCTCCAGTCAATGATGTTCTCATGCACCTGCTGCCCTTGTTCTCCTTGATGTTCGAGGCCACAAGTCTGGGAGGAGCTGTTGAAACAATCCCAGTGAGTAATTTATGCATTTTATGGATGGTACACCCTGCAGCCACTGGTAGATGGAATAAGTATTTAAGATGATGGGTAACAATCAAATGGGCTGATTTGCCCTGAATGGTGACAAGTTTATTGATGGAAAATTTTCCATTTGCACTCATCTAAGTGAGTGGAGAGTATTCCATCACGCTTGTGCCTTGTAGCTAGTGGAAAGAAACAGTAATTAATTCACATACAACACGATGCCAAGCTTCCTGTCTGCTCTTGTAGCCATAGTACATACGTAGCTGTTCAACTAGAGCTTCTGGCCAGTAATGATTCTCAGGATGTTGTCTAGGGGGACTTGATGAAGGTTATGTTTAGAATAAACTGCTTCTCTCTTTCTTGTTGGATATAATCATTATTGGGTGCTTCCGATGTACATAAGTTACTTGCCATATCAAGCTATCCCTCCTTCTCTCAATTCCGACAGAAGTTCCGTCCGCTGTTGTCCACCACAAAAAGCAGGATTTCCTGGTAGCCACTCATTTCAGTTCTGCTTCCCATTCCCATTCCAACTCCAACATATCAGTCCTTGCCTCCACTACTGCCATGATGAGGCCACACTCAGGTTGGAGGATCAACACATTATATTCAGTCTGGTTAGCCTCCCAACTTGATGGCATGAACATTGATTTCTCGAACTTCAGTAATTGCTTCTCCCCCTCCCCTGCTTCACCATTCCTCATACTTGTTTTGCTTTCAAACTTTCTCTTCTTAATTGCCCATCCCTTCCTTCTGGTGCACTTCCCCTTCCCCTTTCTCCCATGGTCTTCTGTCCTCACCTATCAGATTTCCCCTTCTCCAGCCCTTTATCACCAATCAACTTCCCAGCTCTTTACAACATCCCTGTCCCCTTCTCCTGTTTCAACTATCTCCTGCCACCTTGTACTTCTTCCTCCCCCTGCCCCACCCCTATCTTCTTACTCTGACTTCTCCCCTTCTTTTCCAGTCCTGATGAAATGTCAACTGTGTACTGTTTTCCATAGATGCTGCCCAGCCTGTGAGCTCCTCCAGCATTTTGTGTATACAGTATTTCTTTGGATTTCCAGCATCTGCAGATTTTCTCATGTTTCCAGCAGAAGTGACTTCATAATGGATCTCATTACCAAATGGTCATTTACGTCTCTTCATCTTGCCCCCAGAGACATCCATCCAGAGCCATCAACACGCTGAGTGACAAATTACTCTAGCATTAAATGGAGTTAGTTGTAGATGATTATTTTAGTGTCATAAAATCATAGAAATAAACCCTGTGGCTCTCTAAGAGCATATCCACCTTCAATGAACACCATTTATATGAACACCACTTTATTCTCTCCACACTTCCTTCAACTTCCTCTTAGATAAGGCTGATTTCCTTCAACTTGGCTGGGCGGGGGGATGGGGTGGCAAAGTGAGACAGATGGGGAGGGGGGCTGGAAGCTGAGAGAGAATTCCGTATCAATAGACAAGGTAGGCAGTAGCATGACATGGAACAAGGAAAGACTGTTGGATTAAATTGCATTTATTTCGATGCAAGAGGCCTGACAGATAAGGTTGATAAACTCAGGGAACTGCAACACACACAAAATGTGGGAGGAACTCAGCAGGCCAGGCATTATCTATGGAAAAGAGTAAACAGTCAATAATTTGGGCTGAGACCCTTCATCAATAGCCACATTGGGATTTTATAGCCATTACAGAAAGATGGCTAAGAGAAGCACAGGTCTAGCTGCTAAATGTTCCAGGTTCTAAGTGCTATAAGTGGGATAGAGGTAAAGGAGAGGAGAGGGAGTTGCATTCCTGGTTAAGAACAACACCCGGGCAGTAGCCCCTAATGAAATTACTGAAAGATCGTCCAATGAGGCTTTACGGATGGAGCTGAGAAATAAGAGGGGACGATCACCTTGTTGAGACTGACCAATAAGCCCTGTAATAGACAATGGGAATTAGTGGAACAAATATAGAGGGAGATTGCAGTAAATTGCAAAACAATAGCTTTGCCATAGCAGGGGGTTTTAACTTTTCTAATATAAACTGAGACGGTCAGAGTGTTTAGGGCTTAGATGGGGTGGAATTAGTTAAGTGTGTTCAGGAAAGTTTCCTTACTCAGAATGTTGAAGGCCCTACCAGGGAGAAGACAAAGCCTGACCTACTCTTGGGAAAGGGATGGCAAGATGCAAATACGACTCTACCAAAGCACTTGTGAGGCCTCATTTGGAGTATTATGAGCAGTTTTGGGCCCCTTGTTTTAGAAAGGGTCTGCTGAAACTGGTGAGAGTTAAATGGGGGGGGGGGGGTCACGAAAATGATTCCAGGATTGAATGGCTTGTCATATGAAGAGCATTTGATGACTCTGGGCCTGTACTCACTAACATTCAGAAGATTGAGGGGTGACCTCATTGAAACCTATTGAATGGTGAAAGGCCTTGATAGAGTGAATGTGGAATGTCTAAGACCAGAGGACAGCCTCAGAATAGAGGAGTGCCTTTTAAAACAGAGATGAGGAGGAATTTCTTTAGCCAGAGAGTGGTGATCTGTGGAATTCTTTGCCACAGGCAGCTGCGGAGGCCAGGTCTTTTATATCTGTTTAAGGCAGAGGTTGATAGATTCTTGATTGGTCAGGGCTTGAAAGGATACGGGGAGAAAACAGGAGATTGGGGCTGAGAGGAAAATTGGATCATCCATGATGAAATGGCAGAGCAGATTTGATGGGCCGAGTGGCCTAATTCTGCTCCTATGTCATAACCATATGGTCTAAAGGAGGTGTAAGGCACTCCTTTCCTCCACTAGTCTACAGGCCACCCTTAGGCAAGGTGTAGCACCTGATTAGCTCTCCAATCAGGGTCACATGAACCCATGGGAGCAGGTAGTGGATGGTCGTGTGAGCAGCTGGTGTATATCACAAGTCCTGGTTACGCAACCACAGACGCCAGGCAGACAATCTCTGAAGAGTATTGATAACAGCTGGGGTCACGCATCTTGTAAAGATACTGTCCAGAAGAAGGCAATGGCAAACCACTTCTGTAGAAAAAATTGCCCAGAACAATCATGGTCATGGAAGCCATGATAATGACATGGCACGGAATGATTGAACTCTTGAGGAAGAAAGGTAGGTGTTAGTGAGGGTGCACTTTAGGACCAGTGTATTACCTTTAAATTAGTTATGGAAAGGGACAGATCTGGTCCACAAGTTAAATTTCTAAGTTGTGGCAGGACCAGTTTTGACAGAATTAGACAAGAACTTGCAAAAAGTCAACCAGCATAGGTCCTTTGGAGGCAAAGAGGCATCAGGCAAGTGGAAAGCTTTTAAAAGTGAGATATTGAGAGCTTGAGATCAATGAGTGAAAGGCAAGTAGGGAATCCTGAATGAGGAGAGATATTAAGGCTTTGGTCAGGAAAAAGGAGGCGTGTGTCAGATAAAGGCAGCTGGGACAAAGCGAATCCCAGGAGCAGAATAGGGACTGCAGGAGTGTAGTTAAGAAGGAAATGAGAAGAGCTAAAAGGAAGCATGAGATAGCTTTGGCAGAGGAGGTTAAAGAGAATTCAAAGAGATTTTGTAAGTATGCTAAGGGAAAAAAAGGGTAAACAGGGAGAAAATAAGGCCCTTCAAAAACCAAAGTGGACATCTTTGTGTGGAGCTGTAGGAAATGGGCAAGATCCTCTATGAGTATACTGTACCTGCTCTGTTTTTATAGTGCAGGAAACAAACATGACTTTTGAGATATTTAATAGGGAAGTCCTGGGCATAGTTTGCATTACAGCAGAGGAGGTATTAAACACCTACACTCCAGCAAATCTTCAGGATGTGAGAGGAAACTCCAGAACTTGGAGGAAACCCATGCAATCACGGGCTGAACATTCAAACCCCCTGTGGATAGCATCCATCGCTCAGCTGTGTCACCCCGTGTAGGCATTGAGCAGTTCCCCTTGAAGAGATGCTCTTCTCAGTCTTCACTTCATCAGAATCCACAAGCGTCATGCTGTAAATACATTGATAACATAGCTGGCTCATTCTGGATGCTGTAGTTATGGGAATGAGGTTGGAGTACAAGTTCCAGGTACAACCTGCAGTAGGACAAATGGCACAGAATTTTCACATAGGATTTTGGCACTCTCTTATCATCTAATTCCTGCCCTATACTAGTGGTTAAAAACAACCAAGCTGTAAAGTAATTTAGTGACAAACAAAATTAAGATGGATATTGTTGTAAATACTCAGCACCTCAGGCAGTGTCTGTAGAAAGGAAAAGAAAGGGAGTTAAAATTCCAGACTTTCCTCAGAAATGGAAAACTTTTGAAATCAAATATGTTTTAAGGTAACGAGAACAAAGGGAAAATCTGTAACCGAGTGATTTTTTTAAAAAAAAGCATGACAGGAGTGGTGGTGGTAATTACCCTTGGAAAAACTGGTATGTTCCTAAAGCGTTTCAATTTCTATGCATGGATTTTTTTTAATTATCTAAAGTCTAATCAGCTTCTTATCTGGTTATGCGCACGTCAGCTCTTTTTAAGAAGGCTGGCTCTGTAGACAGTCAACAGCACCTAGATGACATTTCCCTTCCTTGTCCAGGATCTCTACAAACAACTGTATCATAAACACAAGAGGTTCTGCAGATGCTGGAAATCCAAAGTAACATACACAAAGTGCTGGAGGAACTCTGCAGGTCAGACAGCGTCTATGGAAATGAAGAAGCAGATGATGTTTTGGGATGGGACCCTTCATCAGGACAATGGTATCACTTTTAAGCTTTGTTTTGCAGTGAAACTGGCGTTTCATAGCTTGGCTTAGGTCTCTACATACAAAGTATGGAATAACATATTGTGCAATTGTACAGTACATTTCATGCATGTGCATATACAATGGATACTTAAGGTTGTTCTGGCTGGGGATGGTGGTGGGGATAAACTCCCACTACCTGTTGAATACTCCCAATGGAATTTGCCTCAAATAGCCTCTGACAACCAAGTCCAGCTCCTGGCCTTCACATGTGGTTTAGTTACTAAACCTGGCAGAACCGTTTCTACTGACAGGAGAAGGGGCAAAGGTGGGTTACTGGTGCCTAAAAACCAATTGCTTCAGGCAGAAGGGGCTCATCAGTTCATCTAGAAGAAGAAAGGCTCTAATATCAAACCTCCACACCACTGCAGCGATGCCCATTCAAGGAGAAGGCTTTGGAGTAAACCCCCAAGGAAAAATCCAGAGCTGGAGTCTCTAAGGAGGTGCCAAGTTTAAATCAACATTGACTGGCAACTCCTGTGACACCAATTGTGCCAAACTCTGTTCCTCTGGATTCATCAGCTGCGTGGGGAGGGGGTGTCTGTTGCATGGGCAACAGCTTGCTCTCCATATCATACAGCCCTGGCTTGTGTATCACGTAGTCAGCTAGGATGCAACGTCTTTGGTCGACCTTAACCAATGGAGGGCTTCCAATACACACAATACTTCCTAAGTCACTGCAGAAGGTGCTTTGCTATTTACTGGCTTCCCGCAGGATGGGAGGGACTACGAGGAAGACTCTCCTGGAGCACGGATATGCAGATCATGTGAAGTTACGTGATGTATACTGCTAACTTTTAATTTGGGATGATACCCAGGGACACAACAATAACATAGGCGATGGAAGAGAAAGAGGCCACTTGGCTCCTTGTGCATGAACCACCATTGAGTATGATCATCATTGCCACAGAAGGCCATGGAGCCAAGTCACTGGGTATATTTAAAGCGGAGATCAATTATTAAGGGTGACAAAGGTTATGGAGAGAAGTCAGGTGAGTTGGGTTAAGAGAGATAATTAATCAGCCATGATTGAATGGTGCAGCAGGCTCAGTGGGCCAAATGGCCTAATTCTACTTCTATGTCTCATAATCTTATGGTCTCTTTGCTGATCTTTTATCTCTGCCCCATTTCCTCACAAATGGTTACACACCGACCACCAAAGATGTTCATATCTCCCCACTGCTTGAGAAATTCTGCAGATGTTGGAACTCCAGAGCAACACACACACAAAAAGTTGGAGGAACTCATCAAGTCTGGCAGCATCTATGGAAAAGAATAAACAGTGTTCATTGAGCAGCTGAGCAATACAAGTTGTTAATAGCTCTGGTTGGTTGGTCGTGTTTTGGTTGATCTCAGCTGGGGGGGGGGGGGTTGGTATTGGTTTATGATTGTCACAAATACTGAGATACAGTGAAAAGCTTTAGTGTTGCATACCATCCAGACAGATCAATAAATACATATAAACATCAAGCTAGCATAAAGAAAACGGAATGCAGAACATAGTGCTGCAGTTCGAAAGGAAGGACAGTGATAGTAACAGCTGAGGCAAAGCGAGCCATTATCAAACAGAAATTGAAGCCAAGAACAGATGTTTGGATAAGTGCATGGATATGAGGAGGATGGAGGGATATGGACATGGTGTAGATAGAAGGGGTTATCGTTTGCGTATCTTTGATTTACTTTTTAGCTGATTCGGCACAATATTGTAGGCCGAATGGCCTGTTCCTGTGTTGTACTCTTCTATGATCTAAGCCTCACTAGAGGGGAAACTTGGCTAGAGCTCTCAATTGTGATTGCCACTCTGTGACACTGATGCCTGATATCAGACAATCACTTTGGAAGTATGTTCATCTAAGGAACCAACTTCTTCAATGTACACAGTATTCAGAATTGGTGAAGGGAAATATATGTACTTTGGAAAAATAGATGCAATGGTTAATGTCTAACCTATATTGTTGCTCCTTCTCGTGCCTTAGACAGCATTTTTTGCCGCTTCCTTAGCATTTGTCTGTTTTTTTACGAGGTTGAGTTGCCAGCTTGATCCTTAACCCAGCTCAGATGGAAAGTGTGCAAGGGCCCAGCCAGTTTCAAACCTGGGCCTCAAAGTCCATTGCTGACACCACTACACCACAGACCAGCTATAAGTAATTTCACTATTTAATAACAGTTTTCCTTAACTTGTGACCCTGATTATACCTACATCACCAGTTAAAAATGGATGATAGAATTCAGGCACTTCCCAAAGATCTGAAACGTTTAAAAGCACTTTTAATTGCAATCAAACAACTGAAAAGTAACATTGGAAACATGTTCAGCGATGGCAACCTCTCCTGAACACAGGAATGGTAATTATCAATAATGATAACAAATAATCAAAATAGAAATAGAATTTTCCAGAATATATTTTCCATGAAATGGCTAACACGAGAGGGCACAGTTTTAAGGTGCTTGGAAGTATGTACAGAGGAGATGTCAGGGGTAAGTTTTTTTACACAGAGAGTGATGAGTGCATGGAATGGGCTGCCAGCGACAGTGGTGGAGGTGGATACAATAGGATCTTTTAAGAGACTTTTGGATAGGTACATGGAGCTTAGAAAAATAGAGGGCTATGGGTAATCCTAGGTAATTTCTAAAGTAAGTACATGTTCAGAGCAGTGTTGTGGGCCAAAGGGCCTGTATCGTGCTGTAGGTTTTCTGTTTCTATGAAATCTGTACAACTGATAGACTGAGTTGTCAAATTTGAGTGGGCTTAGACAAAGGTTTGGAAGTTAGTTTTTAGCAGATTTGAATCCTTTCTAGCCAAATACCAAAAAAAAGCAAGTTATCATTCTTTCTTTGTTCCAAAATTGCATGCTTTAAAACTGAGGATGCTTGTGAAAGGACACTTAGTAAAGATTTTCCCTGCAGCTGTGTGGTGAATTCCTACTATGAAAAGGGGAATTTCTTCATAAATTGTCGATCACGTGCCATTACCAACCAGGAATTTTGAAACTTTGGATGTCTGAGAAACACCAGGAAATAATTTTATTTGTAAAATCATGAGCTTGGGGGTCCATAGATCTATACAGCATGGAAAACAGGCCATTTGATTGAGTGGCCTGGTCCCATTTACCTGCTTTTGGCCATATTCCCCAGATGAACATTTTTTTCTCTTTTTTAACCTGATGTAATACATATAGACTGAATATCAGACACCAGTTTAAGATGGATTACATTTCAAAATGACATTATTTTATTATGTCTCACATGATGGGCACATGCATTTCTGAAGACAGGAATCCTTTTAAACTGTCTTCCCTCACATCAACATTTTATGCTGGTTATTGCTACATTTTCGCTTCAAAGTCCATTTTCCACAGAATAATTTGCATACTATCTTTAACTGCTTCCTTTCATGTGTACACCAACTAGTCTGTGTTCGGTCTGAATTTAACTGTCAGGTAACAACATCACAGTACAGCAAATCAAAAAGCAATGCATGGAAAATCATTCCACAAAAACAATCCAGTACCAAGTACAATACTGCCACAGTCTTCTATTTTTTTTGGGATTTCTCCTTTTACATTTTTGTTGCCAAATGGCACTGAGGAAAAGGTCTTTCCTATTTTACTGATGACCATTCTGCTTGAGAGACTGAACTCTGTATTTAGGAGAATGGTTAACATGGGACCAAACACAGTCAGTTTCATCCTAGCTTCATTTGGGGTCCTCACATTTCTCTTCAGCAGGAATCCTCAGATAAAAGTAAAAAAAACAAAAGCAATACTCCCTGTAGTTAATTCATTGAATTGGATATTGGTGTCAAGCCTCATCTGTTCCTGAGAAGGTGGTGATCAGAGGTGTGTTGAAAAGCTACAATTGATTTTGCCAACATACCCCATATTACCTTTGGGTATGATTGACAAGACTTTGACCCAGGACAATAAAAGAAAAGGAGGTACTCACATGTCAGGCAGCATCCATGGAGAAGAATAAAACAGTTAACATTTCAGGACAAGCCCTTCATCCCGACTGAAAATGGAGGGGGCAGAAGCCAGTATAAGAAGGTGGGGGGGGGGAGGAAAAGGAGTACAAGTTGGTGGGTGATAGGTGAAACCAGGTAAGGGAAAAGGTGTGTGGTTGGGGGAGGAGTATGAAGTTGGGCAGTGATAGGTGGAAGAGGTAAAGGGCTGATGAAGAAGGAATGGACTTACATATTTCTAAGTCCTAGTGGTGAAATCTTTGCAAATGTCAATGTTTCCAGTCCCCTGTTGTCTCTGCACAGTAGAATGGCTTTGCTTAGCCGTGAGGTTAGTAATTTTTGCATCTATTTTCACACTGGAGGGAAAAAACTTGAAGATTCTGCCTTTAAGAGGAATAGATAGAGTGGACAGCCAACGTCTCTTCCCCAGGGCACTGCTGCTCAATAAAAAAGGACATGGCTTTAAGGTAAGGGGAGGGAAGTTCAAGGGGGATATTAGAGGAAGGTTTTTTACTCAGAGAGTGGTTGGTGCGTGGAATGCACTGCCTGAGTCAGTGGTGGAGGCAAATAGACTAGTGAAGTTTAAGAGACTACTAGACAGGTATATGGAGGAATTTAATGTGGAGGTTATACGGGAGGCAGGGTTTAGGGGTTGGCACAACATTGTGGGCTGAAGGGCCTGTACCACACTGTACTATTCTATGTTCTATGTTACTTGTAAAGCTAAGTCTTGCACAATATTCAGAGTTCAAAGTACATTTTTCATCAAAGTATGTATGCAGTATACAACCCTGAGATTAGTCTTCCTGCAGGCAGCCACAAAACAAAAAACACCATGGAACCCATTCAAAGAAAACATCAAACTCCCAACATGCAAAAAAAAAGGGAACAAATCATGCAAACGGGAAATCGAGCAAGTAACACATAGAATATTAAACATCAAACCGCAGAGTCCTTGAAACTATCTAGGAATGTTCATTGCAGTTCAGGTGACCCTATTGTAAAATTTTGAATGGGGAAAATGGTTGGTATTTGACAATGTTGATGCTATTGAATATCACAGAAAGAGGGTCAGATTCTCTCTTATTGGAAGTCACTACCTGACAGCAATAAGTCAAATCTATCTTCCAGTTACTTTATTCTTGCTTGGGTTTTGAATGGAATGCAATACTGAGCACTCCTCTGTAACATATGATAAAGCAACAAACAAACCAAACTTAGAGGTGGCTGAGGCCAGGAAGAACTCCTGCAGGAATATTGTGGGTTCAAGGTGATTGATTACTTTAGGCTGGAGGAGATGCATGTGAATCTCTACCTCATTAACATAGCATTTGCAGGGCAAAGTTCAAGTTATTTATTGCTTATTTATTTATATTATTGTTTCTTCTTTTTGCATTTGCACAGTTTGTTATCTTCTGCACTCTGGTTGAAAGCCCTAGTTTGGTGGTCATTGATTAATTCTGCTGTAGTTACTATTTATAGATTTGTTGAGTATGCCCACAAGAAACTGAATCTCAGGGTGACATGTGTGTACTTTGATAATAAACTTACTTTTGACTTACTTTGAAGTTAAAGTTTATTGTCATCTGACTGTACACGTCCCACATCCCCTATGGTCCTTTCCCACTCCCACCAGTCCAAACAGGGTCTCTCATCCTTTGTTCACATTTTCTACCCCTTTCCACCAATCACCTACCAGCCTCTACCTCACTTCCATATACTGGCCATCTTCCCTCTACACTTCCAATCCCGATGCAGTGTTTTGACCTGAAATGTCAACCATCCTTTCGCCTACAGAAACTGCTTGACCTGCTGACTTCCTGTTGACCTGCTGACCTATTGATTTTGTCTACAGATAGGATCATCTGAATTCTCTTCAAATTCTCAGTACAAGTTCAATGTTCAAAGTACATTCATTATCGAAGTCTGTCTATATTACACAACCTTGAGATTTGTCTCCCTACAGGCAGACACAAAACAAAGAAACCCAAAAGAACCCATTAAAGTAAGAGAAATGTCAAACACCCAATATACAGATTTAAAAAAATAATCATGTGAACAGTAAAAGTAAGCAAATAGCAATAAGAACTGAAGTTTAAGAAAGTGGGTCTGTCCACAGACATGAAGCCACAGCCTAAGTCCAGTGTGGAGTTGAGTAAACATTGCGAAGCAACGAGCTGAACTGGCCATCCCTCGCCTCCGGCCCCCACCCCGTGACCTTTGTATCTGGCCTGGCACTTAAATTGTCCAAACATTGGGTCATTCCTCAGTCTTGGATGCAGGCCCTTCTGCTTCGATGCACTCTCGGGCCTGGGCCCCACCGCTACAATTCAGCCCATACCCGACCTTTCCAATTTGTCCTGGTGCTTAAATTGACCAGACCTTGGGTCTTTCCTCGCTCTTGGGGATGGGCTCTGCCTCACCTCCACTCGCCTCAATTCTGCCTCACCTTTGCTCACTTCGCCTCAGTTCCACTCATTAAGAACACAGCCATCTTGCTCAGATTTGTCTCTACTAAGCTATTGTCGATATAGGAGCTGGAGGTCCCCAGTGCAGAGCATATATTGTGCTCTTGCCTTTGTCAAATTTTACCCAGTAATCTGCTGTAAGAATTCAGCAGCTCAAGCAGCTTCAGTGCAAGGAAAGAAATGGTTTATGCTGAAACACTGCATCAGGACTGAGAGCAGAGAAGTGAGTTGGCCAGCACAGAGAGGAGCAGGGGACTGGCAAGAAAGCACAAAGGTGATTGGTGGATTGAGGAGAGATGTAAAATGACAGGCAGCAATGATCCTACTCTGTTCACACATTGACTGCATGGCCAAATACCTGGGTAATCATATTGTCAAGTTCGCCGATGACATGACAGTGGTGGGATTCATCACCAACAACAATGAAGCCTACAGAGAGGAGGTGGAAGAGCTCAAGGCCTGGTGCCAGGCAAATAACCTCTTCCTCAATGCCAACGAGACAAAGGAGATGATTATCAACTTCAGGAGAACTCACAGCCTCTTTACATTGGAGGCACAGCAGTGGAAACTGTGAGCAGTTTCAAACTCATGGGAATGCAAATCTCACACAACCTCTCATGGCCCCAAAACACATTCTACACAGTCGGGAAAGCTCACCAAAGCCTCTACTTTCTGAGGAGGCTGAGGGCAGCTGGATTTTACACATCAATACTTGCAGCCTTCTACAGATGCCTAGTAGAGAGCATCCTGACAAGCTGCATCACTACTTGGTACAGAAATGGCACTGTGGCGGACAGGAAGGCTCTACAACGAGTAATCAAAAGTGCCCAATGCATCACTGACACCAGTCTACCTGCCATCAAGGGTATATATACAGAAACTTACCGGAAAAGGGCTAGTAACATCATGAAGGATCCCACCTACCCTGCTCATGGACGGTTTGTCCTACTCCCATTTGGGAGGAGGCTACGTAACATCCACTCCAGGACCATCAGACTCAAAAACTAAACACCAAGGTTGATCAACATTTCCACTCATCCAGACACCACTTTATCATTTCCTATCAGTCACCTTATGTAAAACAGACACTGCTGTGGCTAGTGTCACTTGATGGACATACAATCAATCTATCTATATGAGCTATCTTATACATTTATATTTGTTGTGTTTTATTATTGTTTTCCTTATCTTTTTTGTGTGCTTTTTTTTGTAGTGCATTGAATGCAGCATGGCAATTATTTTGTTCTCCTTTACAATTGTGTACAGAGAATGACATTAAATGACCTTAAATTTTGAGGTAATGCCGAGTCAGGAAGGTGAGCAGGATGGACTTGGAAGACTGTGGCCTATCTCCAGTGTTCAATGTACTGATTCATTAGCTGAGGGAGAGTTAAAAGGCTAATTAACAGCATGTTTCCTTATTCAGATTTTAACCAATGCCATGAAATTTCAGGGATCTCAAGTTAATACTTATATTCATATTTAGTGATACAGCTCAGTTACAGGCACTTCCAGCCCAAAGAACTCACACTGCAAAATTACACCCATTAACCCTTTGGAATGTGGGTGGAAATGGAGCACCTAGAGGAAATCTATGCAGTCACAGGGAGAATGTGCAAACTCCTAACACACAGCGGCAGGATTTGAAACTGGGTTTGCTGACACTGCAAAAGTGTTTCACTAACCACTATTCACAGGGAGTATGTATAAACTCCTTACTGATAGTGGCGCAATTGAACCCCAATTGCTGACATTGTAAAGCGTTGCACTGGCATGCTACCCCTAATCTTGGTCTAATCCTTTGACCATATATTACTTGGCTGTCACCTCTGCTGAGTCAAGATGTGAACAGAGACGATGATGGAAGAATCTGTGGCATTGACTGAGAAAAAGTTTAAGTGAAATTCTCCCACAAACTTCAACAAAGTATTTTGTTATCAACCAATTTTCTTTTCTCTCAACACAGGACACTGACTTTTGAAAACCAAGGAACTTATCAACCTATCACTCAACCCCTAATCTCATATGTCCATCTAGGGAAAATCAAATAAATGTGTTAATCACATCACTGAAACATAAATCTTCCATCCAATGTCAAATGTCAATAGGGAGATGCGATAGTGTAGTGGTTAGCACAACGTTTTACAATATCAGCAAACCAGGTTTAATTCCCATCACTATCGGTAAGGAGTTTGTATGTTCCTCCAGCTGATCTGGTTTCCTCCCATGGTCCAACGATGTACCAGTTGGTAGATTAATCAGTCATTGTAAATTGTCCCATGATTAGGCAAGGGTTAAATTGGGGATTGCTGGCTGAAGTGGCTTGAACAGCCATAGGGCCTGTTCCGCACTGAATCTCAATAAATAAATATGAAAAACAACAAAAATAAATTCTGCCACGTTCCTAAATGTAAAATTAAATATAGCAATTCTTTCACATGACCAGCTCTTGCTGCTTAGTACTGCCCGCCCTCTTGTCATGGTGCAGTTTGCCGAGCAATGCTTCCCAAGGCTTGCATTTTCCTTTTGTTAGGTCTGAATGCCTTTCAACAGTTTATAGTAGAAGGGTACTCAGTGAAGGTCAAAATATTCCAGCACAAATCAAATATCAATAATCAAACAGGACTTCTCAACTGACCAGTGTGTTCATTTTTGAAAACACTTGTCCTACAAGAGTAAGCCGCCAGGTAAACACAATCTAAACTCGATTGCCTTTGCCAGATTTATGTGTTCCACTGTATTTAATCCAGTGCTTAAAATACTCTTTGGACACCAATATTTTGTGTGTGTTCCAATCAGACATCCAGTGGAAGATTGTGAATGTTCTACTTGAATTTTCATCAAAGAAACAATAGGTTTACAGTGACAATTTGTGGCCAGGGAAAGGCAAACCTGCTTTGATTGTCATTTCACGCTGGCACATTTCTCATGGCCTGCTCAGGCTGTCTGTATGAAGGCCAGTTCCACAGATCCAAGTAGTTCAGCACTGTTGAGATAAAATTCTCAACTTGTAATTGAGTCCTCCTTCCACCAAACATTGCAAGAGTACTCTTGTGGCTGATGTGACAATCTTTCAAGTTCATCACTGAGCCTCTTTGGGCAAGTCGAAAGCACAAAATTAGGATCAAACTTAGGTTTGATATCACCAGCATATGTGGTGAAATTTGTTGCCTTTACGGCAGCAGCCCAATGCAATACATAATAATAGGCCAAAAAAAGTGAAATATGGTAAATATATATAAAATACTTAAATAAGTAAAGCAATAAAAATAGTGAGGTAGAGGTGTTCATGGGTTCAATGTGCATTCAGAAATTGGATGGCAGAGGGAAAGAAGCTGTTCTGGAATCATTGAGTGTGTGCCTTCAAGCTACTGTACCTCCTTCCTAATGGTAGCAATGAGAAGAGAGCATATCCTGGGTGATGGGAGTCCTTGATGATGGACGCCACCTTT